>NC_090282.1:34886219-35492053 GCF_037392515.1 Haliotis asinina | reverse complement strand
GCGAATTGTTCGGTATATAGAGAAGAACACAAAGAAAGACACCTTAATTATTTTTCCGTTTCAACACCATCCACGTTAAATGGTACAACACTGTTGTTGTATCAATGGAATATTCCCTAACATCACTAACTTCGCAGTTTATTTAATTTAAAATTCAGCAAATTTATATAAGCGATTTTTCTGACGTTTTATATAACTGTGCTTAGTTATTGGTACAAAAACGGTTCCCAGTTAAGCATGTAAAGAAACTTCAATGCACACTGTATTCTGCAGTAAGGATGTTGGCGTGTCACAATGTAGACATTTATCATCCATTGTTATGTTAAACGTTTACTATTATATCTCCGTTCTCTTGTGGTTTGCTTCAGTCGGTTTTATTACACAGGTGAACGAGACACGGTGTTGCTTTACAGGTAGTGTTATTGTCATGGTAATGCATTGAGTTTGAGACCCACAGCCTACACCGCGCGCCGTCACAGAGTGGGACAATGACAAGCTGATAATCTTCTACACCCCTATTGAAAACTCCAAGTTAACCACTGGGGAAAGCTAATATCACGCAAGGAATTTTAATTATACGTGTAAGCTGCTGTACTATGCAACGCAATGAATGAAACATAATTCAAGGAATGACTTGCTCAATCTTATATTGTGTTTGACCTTAAATTTCCGATGCTGTATAGGAGATGCATTATGAAAAGGAACGGGACATTAAATGTGATATTTCTCCAAGAAATAATTGTCACAACAGACAAAATTGTACCTATTACATATATTATCGGGCAAAAAAGTGTACACTGAAGATTTGATTAGACCAAAACATAACAAATGTCATCTAGGCGTTTCTATGCTAAAATGTTGTGAAATACTTTTTGATTTGTATGTGATAACTCTTACCGCTTCCGTATCAAGTGCATCGCCATTAAGTAGTGATTCCATATTTGTTTCATCATAGTCACCATAAAACATGGATGTATATTTCCATGACAATGATCCTGAACCCGTTGGAATGCATTCGTCACCTATTCAACCTGGAAAGATAAACAGCATGCTAGGCAAAGCAAGCTTGGCGTAATATTATCTCTAGGCAGTAATGTTTCGCATCATTTAACTTTACATCGCCATTTCATACTAACTGTAATGAGTACTGAACTGAACCGTGGTTATAGGAGTAGTGCTGACATTTGTCCTGCTCTACATGTTACACAGACCATCTGTTGTCATAGACGCTAGGTTAACTAAGCTACTACCTTTCAAATAATATCAACATTAGTCAGAGAAATTATCATCGAGTGAATATGTGAGTGAGTGTGGTTTTACGCCGCATGGTATTGTGCCAATATGACGGCGAGAGATCAGAAACGAGCTCTACGTAAGTTCCATATCACTGCACCGAATTCAGCAGATGTGGTAATATTACTTTTGACAACATAAGTTCACCCCGAAACAGTAGCTGAAGGATATATAAGTAAAACTGGGAATTAACGTCTCAGCTGACCTTATATGATAATCATAATATACATCAACAATCAGTAAAAAGCCATGGAAATTTAGTCGGATGTAAGCAAAATTTCCTTCATCATAATAAAGTATTATCTTATCTTATCTTATCTTATCTTATCTTATCTTATCTTATCTTATCTTATCTTATCTTATCTCCAGTAAATGAGTATGGTTTTACATCGCTTTAACAATATGCCAGCAATGTCACGGCATGGTCACCAGATGCGGGCTTCATGTGGGGAATCGAACCCGGGAACGCTTGAACCACAAGGCTAACCCACATACCTACCTAACTATCTATCTATCTTTCTTTCTATCTATCTATCTATCTAATATATATTACAGTGAGAGGTGTAGAATGACAAAGGTGAAATCTCTAAACTCTATGGCCGTCTATCCTGAACAGTTATCATCAGCAATACTGACACAATAGGTTTAAATTGACATGTTATAACAGACATGTATATTACGAAGTGACAACTATTTCATTTACCTGTATTGTTGCGGTCTTGGGGCCCTCTGTGAGGAGGAATAGCGCGTCGGTGGAGCTCTCCCGTTTACACATTACGGTACTCCTGACTGTATAAACTCACAACAGTCGTGACATCTCTACCAACACACATACGGTAATGTGTCATTAGCCTACGTAAAACACTACTGCCTGTTTAGTCATCTCAACAGCATGACGTATAACCGGTGTAGGTCATTGTAGTTTCTCTCCCGGATCTAATATTCTAACCCCCTTTTCCGGGAAAACCGCCACATGAACGCCGCTACGGTTAGATTTTGCTCTGCATTTCTCGTGACCAGTGGAGCTTGACACTGCTTTGACCTGAAATTAGAGCTGTCGTATTTTAAGACTAATATTGTGTTATTCGTGACAGGGGCAAGACTGTTTTTAACGACAACCCTGATGATGGATACTGGGTGAATTATTGGTGTGTTTTCTTCCCTCTATGACAGGGAGTAATTGCTACAGGCGTACACGTTTATACGATTCGAAGTAACAATGATTAATATTTATGACAAGATCAGCCCTGGAGTGATCAGATAAGCTTACAGTTCGGTATGCAATAAACCGCGCTAGAATAGTAATATCGGAAACTGTACATTTCTGTACTGTAGATTTCTTTGAAAAGCCATGTATTTGGTAATCGATACGCTACATAAAAGTTAAAGGCGGATGTAGTTTGCAATTGGTGAACTGGCGATTTGTCAAAACTGCACCTTGCTTGACTCCTATGTACTGCCTTTCAGTAAATGTACTTCGCTTTATGTACGGGCATACACACAAATCGATTAATGGATGGGATTCGGGTTTCCTTCGTTATACGGTTAATCAGGGTTCGATTCCAATGCGCATGTACAATCAGCGAAGATTGTATTGTGGATTGTGAATGATGTGTACATGAACACGGACATTAACAATGTACAGCAGTGTTTATTCAGAGACATGATTTATTGCCATTTTTAAAGTTGTTCGTCACGAATAACTGCTTGCCATGCATCTACACTGTAACAGACCAAATACAGTCGACGCGTGCACATTTCGCAGCGTAACAGTGGGTAGATACGTTTTCAGAATTTTATTTAGAAGAATGTCCAACATATCACCACGAAACGTAAATATGAGCAATCAGCCGAGATATCCTTGGAAGTATCGGGGTTAGCCTTCACCTCAAGCTCATAAGCCTAGACGTACGTTCTAACTCAATGTTGGGATACGGATGGCCCAATGGACGTTGACGCCGCAATTCGCTATACAGAGTTGTGCCCCTTGGACACGAGAGTCCCTATCATAGTGGGTCCGAATCCTGACCTGCCATGTGTATAATTCTATATTCCGAACTCTATATCCCTGCTCGTTGGTTTCACAAATGTGATAAGCATTTTCGGGCTATTCTCCCATATCAAGGTAACATAACATAATGTAAATGGATAGCGTTCCGCGAGGGAAGGTTGGCCAAGGATAGCCAGCTGATTAAAGCGTCCAGTCTTTGCGCAGAAGACTCGGGTTCGATTCCACATATGGGTGCAGTGTGTGATGTCCATATCTTGTGTCCTCTGCCATGATATCGATGTTGAAAGAAGATTGTTTAAAGCGGTTTAAAAACACACTTATTCACTCACTCACTCCATCTCACTCACTCGTTCCGCCTCAGACCATACGTGTACTCATCCATGCTGGTTTCCTCTGTCTATATGCTGTCTGAATATTGCTAAATATTGCTAAATATATCAGTTTACTATAAACCCACTCACAGCAAGACTATAATCACGAACGTGAACGTGGTTCCTACATTGTGTAATAAGGTCACATAACAGCGGAGACACAACGTACAAACATTTACAGCCACTGCAAATGACATTGTATTCTGGTCATGATTGGGGCTATGGATTCAGGTACCTTCGATGTTTGTTTATGCTCCCTGAGCCCGAAGAGCACCTCGCTTATACACGGGGTACATTGAAAATAATAGAAGAGCGCTCAGCCAATCAGTCAGCGACATTTATGAGTAAGATAAGATAATAATCTCCTTTCCTACGGGTATCTCAGCGATCGGAACATATCCGTTGCGCTTGTCCCCCATAGTTACTTATCAACATGAAACGCCGTTTTCAGGAGGTTATGTTGTGCGACTGGTTCAATGTAACCGATGATACTGAGTGTGTAGATTTGTTTGATCAAGTTTCGATACATGACTAGGACTAGCACCACGCGCGAATATTAAGTCGTTTTCATGGCCCAGTGGCCCAAAGGGTACCCGGTAGATACTCATTGAGGAAAACCCAGAGCCAGGACCATTTGTCACCCTGGTTTCCACGCGGTTATTGAGGCTTTGTTCGCTTGGTTGGTTGACTGGTTCCCGTACCGTTGAAGAAATAGGATCTGCACGAAGTTATCCTCCTCTTCATGTGCTCACTATTGGATGGTCCGGATACCAGGGATCTTGTCTGGAGATTTGTTATTTCTTTAGATACATCCGCTAAACGTGACATTTTCAAATATAAAACTAATAGCTTAAATGCTTTATTGCAAATAGATTCTTCAAAACAGTAGGAAGCACATTTAGAATTTGTAACCAAATCAATTCTGGACAACATTATACAAAGTGTTGATGATTTAGTTATGAATATATAATTATGTATACGACTTACATTAACTTGTGTTTTCGTTTGTATGCTTGAAAATAGGGAAGGAGGGATGTCAAGAAAATGGCAAAGAATAACCAGTTTCGATTTTCAGAGGAAATGGGTACTGTTTGGCGAGGGAAGCATAATACTTGATGCTTTATGTCCACAAACAATAACCTGACACACGTTTATACATTTATCAGCGTCACATCGTGTTGTCACCATGTCTAACTCCAGGCTACAACACCTGGACAAATGACGCTGTGTTTACTCACTGCCTTTCTTCAGCTTTCACATCCAAAAATAAACAAGGACATAATGGTTTTCTATTTACTTGTATGTTAACGGGACGAATACAGAAATCTGTTTCTTACACAGTTTATATTCGTTCCACTGTAGCATCGAATCAATCTGTCTTTTCTCATGACACATCGTCATTTACTGACGTCATCCAGCTAATAGGTCATTACTCATAACTAGTGCGTCCACGAAATCTATTTCAGATACACATGTGCAATGATCTCATTGCAAACTAGATATTATCAAAGAACGCTTATTAAACTCTATAATGTAAAGTTTCGCCACAGATAAATTTATAAAATTACCATAAGGTACAATAAGGAAGTATCTGACTACGGGTCACCACCAGTAGATATTCATGGACCTTGAATGCGGCTCACAAATGTTTAATACTTACTTAGTACTTAATGGGTTTCACCAACAGGTGTGTCAGAAAATGCAAGCCTTGTGCGCAGTGATTCCATTCAACCGTGTATTTTTTTCTCCCGGCACTCTGACGTTACAATGACGTTATCCGGGCACACCTTGATATTACTGACACAGTGTTCAAACAGCGTACCAATTGATCACAGTTATCTTTGATGACATAATTGCCTAACAATGTTTGTTCCTTCTATACGTGAATTTATGTTGAGTTAAACGTTGTCGTCTTTGTGCCGTGTACTCATCAAGAGTTTCATATCTGTATCTTTAGAACTCCAAATCAGATAGATACAGTTCAGTGCGTGTCCATTATATAAAGTGAACTGATCATTCAGCCGTGATGAATGACAGCGAAGGTGAAAGAAAGAGTTTCATATACTAGTATTGAATCATGGCACTACCCAGATATCAGGGCTGACGAAACTGTGCTTTAGCGACTAAAGTAACGAATTAAACAAAGCTGGAGATGTTCATTTGTGGTCCAAATGAGCGGTACATATACTAATATGTCATCGGCGCACATCGGACAAATGGCCATTTCCTTTCACTACATTTTAATCTCATGACAGCTACTGTCCAAAATAACAACCCATCATTTGAGATTTACAAAAAAAAAACATTTTTTAGTGATCGACTTCTTAATCCCCTCTGCTTAAGATGCTGACTTTGTGTGGGGAATTTCCAAGCTCATGATAAACGTTCACCATTGCACTGCTTATATGCTGAATGGATTACCGTTTAATGGCAGTTTCAGTTTTGCAATAAAACTTAATGATTATTTTAGTGTCACATATATTAGGGTTTTATAGTGACACCCCGTTGTTCTGATTGGTACTGAACCGCATAGAAAACCTATCGTTCAACATATTCGGATTAGCAAACATTGAGGAACATATGTAGGGGACTTGAATTTAGGCTTAAACAAATGAGTCTTCAGACTGCCAAAATCCTGGAGTGTTCTTATATCAAGTGGAAGTCTAGTCCAAAGGATTGGTTCTGAAGCCTGAGAGGACACACTGCCAAATGTCTCGAACTAACTGTCCTGCTCATACACTGATTTTGTCGGTGTATATTTCTGGAGAGGATCTGCTGAATAGACTTGTATCTTTAAATTTGAGTGCCTAGAACATCAATGAGACTAGTTGCTGTAATTGTCAGCTTAATGAAGTAGTTCCTTTTAGCTTGATCAACCACATCTGTGACATGATTTTTCTGTACATCTTGAAGATGATTGTAGATAGTTATACTAGTGCTCCTCATTTACTGTTTTTGTTGCTGTCCGTTGTTCCCTTGTACCATTAAGTATCAGAATGTACAGTGTGCCTTGATAACAGTGCATGCTGCCCAGTAATATTCGCAAGGACACTGCTGTATAGATCAGCACATTCAGATGCAAAGCTCTTCTGAAATCTGTAAATGCACTCTCAAGATTCCGACTGAAACTTTGCATGTTCTTCCACTTTCTGAACACGGTTTCCTTATTTAAACAAACCAGCAAAATGATCAGTCTTAACATAATGCTACAGGCGATACACTAGATGTCATCTTCGTCAGTCCTATAAGCTAAATCCAATGTGTGATTCATGCGTAGAGTGTGCATCCTGCTGTTCAAGACTTCATGTATGTGATTGCAGAATACTATTGACCGTCCAGACCTTCATGATGAGTATTTCCATGGCGCCAGCCAGGAAGCTGCAGCTGTGTTTCCTGAAGAACGGGGTGTCTCGGTGGACATGCAGTATAGGGGACATACGATGTATCAACGTAAAAGGTCACGCTCGGAAATACACATAGTTGTTTTATGTTGTAGTATATAACGGTACATATTTGGATTAAGCACATACCGAAAAATGAAAATATGTACATGAATGTACAGCATTGAAAAGTGGCTTTCTTCATCCAGATGTTTGAATAAATAATAACACAACGACGTCCAACATAAATTAGAAGCACCAGTGACAAAGTATTCCCCAAAATAGAAGTTTTAGTGCATATTTACTGCGTTTCAAATGGGTTTGTGCATGGACAGCATCGAGTGACACAGGACATGGGAGGCGCATTCTAGGAGGTAAACGGAAAGCATGACAGTGTGCTGACATTAACCGTAGTTAGCTCTCATTGTTAACATGAAAACGAAGTAATCATTTTTTTTTAATTGAGTAGATCCTGTAAGCAATCAAGTCCCATATATGCATTTGCCTTTCTGGATATACCATATAACATTCTTATGTATAAATACAGACGTAACAATCCTTGAGGTTGGGTTTCCGAACGAACGACATTTCACTGTTTCACTAATTCCACTGTACCGTCTTCATGAAACGGTCTGGAAGTCTAGTGGTTAAAACATTTGCTCGTCACGTCAATTAACAATAGTCTGGTTCGATTCCCCACATGGGTACAACGAGTAAAAGCCCATTCCTGGTGTCCACGTGATAAATAGCCTAGAATATTGCTAAAAGCGGCGTAAAACCATACTCACTCACTCACACTTCAAGTAACTCCTACATACGCAACTGCATAAGTTTTGATTCTGATGAACATATGTAATTAGGTGCATACATAGTTCCCGACACAATTTTGTATTTCCTCTTTCGATATAGTAATAACATAAAGGTGCAGTGAGAGCGTCTTAAATCCGGGTTGTGACGTGGTCAATAATATAACCCGGATAACAAATACCGGGTTATTACGCATGGAAATGGTTTGTCTCCCTTTAATGGTTTATGGACCTTCATAACATACGGAGTCTTCTATACATGGTCAGCTTTTGATGCATTCAAAGTTGGTCTTTTCCGCCAGTTCTACGAATCTTTGTCATCTACAATTCCATTGTCCTTCCTTGACTGTTGCGCCTTGAGCATGCTGCAAGCGTGGAAATGAGTGCATTACAAATGTGCACTATTATTATTATTATTATTAATCTTACCACCCAGAAGAAGAAATCGTTTTAGCAGTAAATCATACTCGTCCACAACAAAACACATTCTTCAGTACTTTGCAACACTCGCGACGAAATCGGACGTTCATGACACCGTAGATGATGGGATTTGCTGCCGAATTCACAAAGTATGAGCGTAGGAATATATTAAAGAATACAGTGCCAGTATCATCCAGTTTGTAGTCAAAGTCTTTAACAGTGGACCTCGCAATAACTAAGGATAGATGAGGCAGAAAACTGAGAATAAATACGATTGTCACCATGAATGCTATCGTGGTAGTTTTGTTGGTCCGTCTCTGTGATGTCATACCTCGACGCGGACTGTGCCCTGTGTTGTTGGGTACACTTCCGTCGCTATCAGCAGACGACAACTCTATAGTGGTACCAGTAGACGGAGTGTTTTGGCCAACTGGTCTTGAGGTTTCCGTATGTTTCTTTGCAGTCCGCCACACCAAATAATACAAGACGCACAACACAACAGTAATGATAATGAATAACAAAGCCAGGACGCCATTGTAGATCAGAGGATACAGAGTGTGCTTAAGGGCATCGCTTGTGGAACAGTCCTGACCAATCAAATTCTCAACACCAGTGTCCGCTGATCGGATACCGTATATAGCAATAGCTGGCCAAGAAAACAAAGCGGAGAAGAGAATCGAAAGACCTATGACAATCTTCACCTGGTTAGTGCCAAGTTGTTTCTTGTGAGGACAACACACTTTCCTGTACCGATCAACAGCTATACCGAGGAGAGTGAGTATGGAACATATTGCGCAGAAGGTGTTGACACATCTAAACATTTTGCAGGCGAACACGGACCCGAACATGAAGAAGAACCTCATGTCCGCTATCTCTGTAGGCATGGCGATTATGCAGCTCAGAAGGTCAAACACAGCTAGGCAGGTGATGAGGACACTCTGGGTACCGGTGGTCAGTTTGGTTGGGAAGACGTACACTACAAGCCCGTTGCCCACGAGGCCCACGATCATCATGAGACCCACGTACACCATGGCGGGTATGAGCAGCACTGCCATGGCATCGTTCACTTCCTGTAACGTCATGTTGCCGTGCGACACGTTAGCCATTGTATCTCTTAAGTCTTACTTCCAGATCCTAGAGAATAAATCACACAAGAGTGCTAGTCTGGAATGATTTTGCAAGTCGATATTACCCCAGCTCTAGAAATTAAAGATTGTCCTGGGTTGCATCTATACTTTTCTTTAGGCATATATTTCTTAATGAAAATATTTGTTCCTTGGACTATATTTCAGTCTAGTCTCTTTGAAGTACACAGTGTTACTGGTGTATGTGATTGCAGAGAATGTTTTGAGAGTTTAGGATTTGAATACAAGAGGTTGAATAAACCATGCTGAAAAGAACACGTTAACGATATACTAAAGCTAATCACTGCGTTATGCGTTTTCACACTCATATGGCGTAATCCACGGCATTATATTTATATCCGATGAGGAAGCACAACGTTTGCAGAGGCGAAAGCAGAGGCATCTTTCGTAGTGAAAGCAGCGTCCAACGTTCCATGAATCGCTATGAACGTAAAGACGGCCAAGAGTCCGGGTTGAGTTGTCTCCCTTTGGGTGTTTTCTTCTCTCCTGAAACAAGCAACAGAAACCACAGTTTAATATATATAACAATAAACATAAATAAGCAAGAAGCATACCGTGTACAGACTTCCGTTTACATATGCACCCAGTCCTACTAATACACTGGCATGTATGTTGCTAGTCCATCTAGCTGAGGACAATCCACGTTATGGACCGAAACAAACATTAATCATACCTCACACAGTTACCTCTGGGCACTAGTTACGCAATGTGTCGTTATTTGCAACCGTTCTACAGACACTTAACTACAGCACCATAGAAAAAATAATACCACAAGAGATTGCTGGTTTGTTTATTACGAAGTTTATTTTCGAAGTTCAAGATTCTTCCGTCAAGTTCATTACATGTTCATTACAACACAACATGTTCTTCACTCACCAGTTACAGTTGCTTTCCTTTAAACCTCTGCAAAATTTATAGAATTGGATTTGTTCTAAACTCCAGGGGAAACCTTTATTTCGGTGTATATGTATGGTGATGACAGCAAATGTTGTACATGTTGATACCGGTCAGCCAGTGTAGTCAGAGTTGTGTCCCTTGGATGTAAGCGCACCCGGAATGTATCTTTAATTTGCCTGTTATGTGGCCCATTGGGTGGCCCAGCAGGGGTGCATTCGCTCGCTCTGTGTATGATTTATGGCAGAATGGGTTCTACGGTATGGTGGTATTTATTCCCCTATCTCAAAAGGCTTCATGGTGGACATGTGGAACACGCGTGTGATAAATCATGTCTGATGTCATTCCCTATTGTGATTCATCCACGCGTCTCCATGCAGTAATTTTCTTGCCTTTGCGTGTGTTTTGTCAGTGCCACTGGTTGGGAAGAATCCGCAAGATTCGAACACTTTTTGACATCTATTCATAAACATTATTCAAGTTTATACTTAAATGGAAATCGAGATAAGGATTCTGAGATTTGGTTGTATGGTTACCTCAGCAATGTAAACAGAAGAACAATAAACTTGTATTAACATAGACCTGATATCACTAGCGGCTTGTGGTCGCTGAATGTTAACCAACATGACACAAAGATACCTGATATGCATTTAGACTCCTTCATGCATCTGTCTACAAAACATTATTGTGTAGCCTCCTACTTGTGCACATGTGTGTATTTTATGTCGTTTCGCTCAATAAAAAATATTGAACACAAATGCAAGGAAATATCCAGACTCGACTGTTCGATTAACAGATTCTATTGGATGTAACACAAGACAGTTGTGAAAATAACAGTATAATCTGAATCACTGAACTATAGTTGTTCGCGGCAGCACCCGCCATTTGCATAATGATAATAATAATGTCACATGTTATTTCCTTGAACCGGACATCAATACCCCTGCCATGAGAGGACGACCTTTACACAAGGGAGACAACTGGTGAATCAGGACCTCCAATCGTATTTACCGTTTTCTGAAGTAAAACATCGTTTTAGAGCACGTACACACGTCATACCTGACCTGAAATCAGGCTTAACGGTGCACTATAACCAGTAATCATATATCTGCAAGTCAGTAATCCTTAAGTTTATCAAATGCAACGTCCTAAGACCGCTCCCAGTTCTCACGTTCGTAAACGCAGCGTACAGTTTCAATCTTAATCGCTCATCTCTCTGTACCGCTGTGACAGAGGATATAATTTAGTGTTGACACCCCATGTGAGCTATGTAACGCGCAATCATATCATTTTGTTTATCTGCGATTGGTGTTCATTATGAAATATTGAATGTCGCCACTTCTTTCATTGCTGTGAGCCACACCAGATAAGCGTGTCCAAATATTCAGCAACATATACTTAAGTTTCTCATGGACGTCTCCATGCATTGTGCGAAGAAGACTCACGTGTCATTACAGTGTCGAGAGGGTCAATACATATGCAGTTGTTGTACATTGGAAAGACAACGATAAATACTCATGGACTCATTCGAAAGATAAACGGTCATGAATATAAAACACATGCATTTTAAATTTGGAAACGAAACATCTTTATATTTATCAGAAGAAAGTGAGTTTTTGCTTGTGTGCATAAAGTAGTGCGTGCGTGCGTGGCTGCGTGGCTGCGTGATATAAGATTATCCAAGCCATGCTGTTAGATGTCCACTGTATTTGTTTAATCGAAATAGATTAATGTGGTACTTAACAAATGTATACTATCAGAGAAATTTGCGAACCATCTCTACTTTGAAAAGTAATTAGTGAAAGTATGTCATCCCTTGCCATGAGTTACACACTACCAACAAACAACATATGACGAATCGACAGTCAGACTTCCCTTTCAAAACAGAGTATCTGACCAAACTCAACACGCAAAAAAATACCGAAAGAAATTCATTTTAAAAATCCAACGGAACCTTCATCTCAAGCTCCCAAAGATGTCGTACTTGTTGCTAAGAGAAGATTCTTCCACACTTCAGTTAGAGCATTTTCCGGGTTCCTTTAGAGTTGCCGTCATGCGAGACAATATGTAGCTCGTTCCACGTGTCTCCGGACAGAGGAGACCAATGCATGCAGACAATGAATTCCTTCCCTAACTGGTATTATCATTGCGAGATGAAGTCAGTTAGCACCAGCAGCATACAATCTCAGGCAAACATAGTTAATCTCTAAAGAGAAGACCTTGTATCATGTCTGGCTGTAGAACATGGACATCTGTCTAATTGTACTGATCCTTCATCAAATCACGATCGCCTCCTTACACAGCGACAATGATCTTTGTCCACGCCACACTCGGGAACTATGATCTGTGAATTTTCATTAGTGAAAGGAACCGGAACCCAATCTTGGTCTGTCCAATTGTGCCACGAATACTTTTGCAAAGTCCTTCCGTCATCAAACGATGTCTTTGGCTCTGAGGGAATGTGAGAACTTTCAGTTGTAGCGATCCTCGGTGTCAATTGTGTCAAGAAAATACCGAAAGGTTTGTCAACAACTTGCACACATTATACACACGACTACAAGACTGTACTCGTCCATACAGCATAGCTCTAATGGAGGTTCACAACAGCTGTGTTCTAAATGTTGTATTCATGTCATCAAACCTGATACAAAGCAAACCTTGAGTGGCAAATATGTACCTATGGTTGTTGTATAGCGTGTTATGTTATAACATGTAACGGCTAGATATATGACGTAATTTGAGAATGCAGCATTTTATGGAATTCACAAATGCCTCGTGCGGCATATAGCTGAATACACGTTTGGACACATCCCAAATATATGGACAACTATTACACCACTTGATGGTCATACAGCATCGCCTGGAACATTAATGACCATTAGTGTCATGTATCAATTAGGGTATAACGCCCCAGGACAGCCATTAAACACATGTTCACACTTTTCTAACATTTCAGACATGCTGACCATATATCTATATATTTCAATTTATAAACGAATTAATATTTACTAGGTCAAGAGAGATTGCACTATTTCTATAACTGATTCGTTATACTATAAGCATATTAATAATATGA
Organism: Haliotis asinina; assembly: GCF_037392515.1. Taxonomy (NCBI): domain Eukaryota; kingdom Metazoa; phylum Mollusca; class Gastropoda; order Lepetellida; family Haliotidae; genus Haliotis; species Haliotis asinina. The sequence continues at coordinate 35,478,657 of NC_090282.1, read as the reverse complement.
TAGCTAATAGTGCACCAAGTCGAATGCCCACATTCGCAGCAAAGTGTGATTTAGTAACAGAAATATAGTGCTTACAGAGGTAGACGAGTGACATACAGGTATGCGTATTGTATCGTATGGTGATATACAGTTGTATACTGTTTGTGATGTACTCTGCTGCGATAGTGAAACAGGTTATCTATAGCCGCATCACTGATGTGTAATTATCTGAGGGTGACACAAGAAACATGAATAGCACACATTGCGATAGGTTTACGTCATGTTGAGAGGTTGACACAATATACATGCATCTATGTTGCATTAAGAAAGATCCTTGGATTAGGACTAAGAAACTCAAGTGTACTTGGGAACGCTGCGTTATTGAGAAATAAACTGACGTTTAAGGCAGTAAATAAGATTGTGTACTGTATGTGATGGGTCTGTTGGCATTTGTTTTCATCTCCATTATAGCATGTAACCGAAACAATGCACAGCCCTGTCAAATTAAACACTCCAGTAGTTTGTGCTTCTAATTACTACTTGTAAATCATAATCACAAATATTTGACTAATACCAAGGCCTATATCAAAATAAAAATAATACTTCAAGCAAAACATATAGAGAACATTCATAAAACAGAATATGTCTTAACAAACTTCCCTATCATGACTACATGTACCTGACATATCGTGAAACTGAAGTCTTACCTCCGTGTAAGGCCTATACCCCAGGGACCACCTGTTATGTGTCCTCACACATGTAAGGCCAACATAAACGATCCATGTGCATGTATTTCATGTTTTCTCCACAACACAACCGACTGTTGACAGTGCGACCAGAGTACAGCGCTACATAATCTGTGTCTGGGCCATGGTGTCTGACCCTTGTGCCCCGAGCGAGGAAGATCACAATGATAAACCTCGTCGAGGTGTGGATTCATTAGGCTGTCAGGCGATGTCAAGTAGACTGATGGGGTCTATTTACCAATCGCGCCAGGACGACCTGACCGTGCATAGAACGGAGGTAACTTTATATTGCCGTGGTCAGTGGATGAGATTGGTATAGAAGATAGGCGTAGGTACACATGCATGTATATTACCTTAGTTATAGGTAGTGATTGAATATCGTTAGTATAAGTCGTTTATATGCCACTGAAGTCAACAATATATGTACTAAACAGAACATATGGATCGGTGTCAACAAAATTCTGTCGAATTTAGGCAACTGTTTGTGAATAATTATGAATATCGTTATCATATTTTACCATTAATGAAAGAATAGAAGGCAAGTGTTATTCATTATTTTATTTATATATGGTTTTACACTTAATTAAGCAATACACCACTGGGAGTAGAAGGAATGGTATTCACACATTTCACCTTATAGCACTGGCGACGTGTGTTGACGAGCGAATGCTTTAACTGCAAGGGTACCCCTCCTCCCCAGGTCCTTTATTACAGTCCTTATCGAATTCAGTTCAAGTATTATTTAGCATCGTCTTTCCCAGTGTGAGTGAGTGTGTGAAAGCAATGAATACGCACAAACAAATAGATAATATTTTTCAGCATTGTATGCAATTATATCAATAAATGTTGATGATTCATTAAATCTTATTCATGATAACTGAAAATTTTTTTTTATTTCGATGACAATCTACAAATTGCACACAAATGTGAGAAATGCTGTGTTGTCAAGTGCAATGAGTAAATAGCTGACATTACATATAGGGACCTTACACTATGACCATAACAGATCCCCACTGTATCCTAAATCTGTATCATTGTTCACAACGTACCCCCAGTGTACAATAAAACTGTATTGTTGTTAACGTAGACCCACTGTACCATATAACTATATCATTTTTCACAACGTACCAACACTGTATCATACAAATTAATCAACCTTTCGCCTTCACGTTTTTTTTTTATATTTCTTTGCACAAGTTTCCACTTGAGATGAAAATAAGTTTGATATTTCCATGTTGCCTTTATCAATACATTTTGATTCAAGGTATAAGAGACATAATGTATCATAATAAACGTAAGTACTATTTTGCAAACAAACCAACATAAATATTTTTGAAAGCGTATTGATTGTGACTTACAAGTCATATGGTTATGTACGTGTTGTCAAAATTAGTTTTGCTTTCAGAAACCTCCGTGTTTATAATGCACCTTATATTTCTGCTTTCTATAAATGCAGATGAATATTTGATTAACTTGGTCCTAATTGAATTGGACATCATGTATATAGCGCAGGGCATTATACTCACTAAAGGGTTGACCCCACCGGAGGTCCACAGAAACGTACAATTGGCAGAAAAAAATCGTTCTTTGTCGTAAACATGAAATGTATGTATACAACGTAGTCGTGCGGATTCAGTATCGCAGTCCTACATTTAGACCGTTTGTTCATTCTAACAAATAGAAACAGCACAAACAGATCATTATTTCAGCGTTTCAAATGTTCATTTGCTTGCAGCAAATAACCACTAATAGACCACCTAGCATATTGAGCAGGGTACAGTTAGGTCGTGTGATTAAATATAAAATATTAAAGTGGAACAGTCCAAAGATGAACCATTTAGTCTGCTGCATCATCAACTTTTCTGTGGCATTCAGGAATCTGTGTCTATATCATATACTCACCAGTGACCGTTCCAGTGTCGTTTAGGAGGATGCGGAAGTTGTCTCGCTTCCATTTAACATGACCATGCTCCCTGAGGCCGAGGATGACAATGCACACCTTAACGCGTCCGATGGTGCAAGTGCCGTGCTGGGGTTCGAACGATGGTTACCCTGATCCAAATTCATCCGCAGGATTACTCCCTGCCACTTTACACTTGCTAAATTTAGGGACTTTTGACTGTGTGTGTTCGTACTCTAGTCTCACCTGTTAAAGACAAGGTCAAGAAGTAGTGTTCGGCTAAGCCGTCTTGTATGGCAAAAGTGGAAGGCCGGGTTGAGATCCCTTAACAAAGATCACATTGTGTGTTACAATTTGTGAGTCAGCAAGGGAACGCGGAAACGAACAAGGTTTGCATGGGCTCACGCAAGTGGCTGTGTCAACTGGCTATGTTGTCGCTGGCCTCTACATTGTTGGAGCGTCAATATGTCCAACACGGGGTGTAACGAGTTAAGTCACGCTTCAAAACGCAAGCAAAAGCTTTGGGATTTAACTGCTAATACCATCACATTGCCTGGGAAAATGTTGGCTGTAGTAAAAGGCACCTTAAATGTACCACTACACATGTGTGTAATTATTCTAACAATTCACTACCAAACTTTTGACAGATCTAAACTCTTTGGCGTTGTTACTCCGTTCGTTTACACAAAGGCCATGGTGGTTTTTTTTCATTTCTGAAGAATAATCATACCCGTGAATGAGTCCAAAACACAAAGCGTCAGTGGATTTGTGCTCATGATGTCAGTCACTTGATTGTCTGGTTCTAACATCAGTATTTACAGACCGAGGCCATGCACCTGGAATATTGCCGAGTGGGACGTTAACAAACACTGCACTGGGCATATGAGCCTTGAAATATTCAAGATATGATAATGATAATATTTTTATTCATGTACTGAGCATTGCATGTTACATATCGTCACGTCACTGTGTGGTTACATAATACTTACAAATGGAATCTTATATATCATATTCTATCCATAATACAGTATGGTTGTATTTTCAATTATGTTACCGATCACTTAGGCATATAGTCAGTGTCACATACTTTCAGTGGAGATAATTATATCTACAGAGTGTATAATGTATCAATATGGGTATCACGTTTAGTGAAGAACCACTACATAAGAGCGAAGTCTCAAAATCGTGTCAAGTATGTGTCACTAAAATGCAAAGAAAGCAATGAAGTTAATTTCTGGTTGTATTTAATTCCTGGTCGGTCGCTCCCTACTTCAAGGAGCACCTGGCTTACATGGCTGGTCAGCCGTGGCACTAACACCCTACAGTGGGAATAGTCGAGGTGATATTTTCACACACATCCCTTGTGCGGCATAAACCGTAGCACAGTCTACAAGAAACTCTAGCATGGCATAGTACATCTCCGTTAAGGAGCATAGATATGTGTTTTCGCTCTCTCTCTAAAATTGCGCACGAGCCTGACTATTTTAATGCTGAGCTGATATTGGTGGCTTTGCTAGGCTCGGTGTAATATCTATTCGTCTTCCAATCAGGTTCTACCGTCCACAGAACTGCCAGTGTGCATGTAATACAATGACTATATATCAGTATATCTTAAACTATTCAGTGGGTTTCCTAAGGTCGCTTGTTGTAACAGGGAACACAACCAAGAACGTTCACTTTGAAGAAGACAGATTATGAGGATTGCCTTTTGCTTTATACTAATGCAAGCAATATGATGTTAATTAGGTTCAGGGCATCACTGACTGTGTAGATCCAGTTTAGGATTGCTCTTCATCAATCCATCCCTGTCGCAAAAAGCGACTAACGGGATCGAGTGGTCAGACTCGCTGACTTGGTTGACACATGTCATCGTATCCAAATGGAGTACGTAGGTGTTCATGACGTCGATCACTGGATTGTCTGACTGTACATATCGCCACGATGCTGCTGAACTGTTGTTGAGTTCAACGTTAAACAACTAACACAACACACGTCGGGGGTTGGGGGTAGGTGTGGGGGTTGGGGCGTCACAAAATACAACATGTGGAGGGATCATAGAAAAATTCACGCAACTGCAGATGAGTGTAGTCGGAACTGTCACTGGAAATGTCATCCTTATTAATTATGCCATTGCACCTGTCACTGAACACCTGGTGTCGTCACTATTTGCCTTTACGCCCAATGGAGTAATGCGTGACGTACTCCTCCTTGCTCCCAATATGAAGCTATTCCTGAACACCGTCTATCAAATCATATCCTCGTTAAAACAAATATGTTTATGGCGATTCATCCGTTGTAATAAGCAGTATTGAATCATTCAATGTCGCTAAGAGTATGTATTATATCACGAATAAAATATATACATTAAAAATACAGAATGATTGATTTATTTTGCACAGCCTCACTCGTGGGCAGTAATCTGTCAACATTAATTACTCGCTGCTTGCATAGTCATAATAACCATAATCTATTGGTTATTAGACATGACGAATTCTTGTCTGGTCTTTATCTTAGTTATGATACCTGTACACACGTATACTTCATGAGATATAGACGTACTGCATAAAATGTACAAAACACATATAACCCGAACATTTACACACATGTGAATGTCGCATGCAAGTTACATATGTATAGACAGTTTTGTAGAGAACGCTCTCTACATATATGATACACGAAGCTGCATCATGTGTAACAGGTACACAAACAGACAGACAGACAGAATGTTTCATTTAAGTTTTACCTGCTATGTATATACTGCACTCACAACATAAATATTGATAAAATATACAACCTCCAACTCGAGTTGTGAAAGACTATGAGGTAAAACAACAAAGCATATCTTAGGAGATAAAATAACATATAAAGATGGTACACTTTATAATCATTTGTATAAATATATACTTCGAGCATACATAATTTCCTTACAGGTTTTGCGCACCACTAACGATGAACATAAAGGGTTGGGTAAAAGTGACATGAGATTTCAACATCAGACAGATCTCTAAAACTGAGTATGGCATCATGACAGCTGTCTAAAAGCGACGTCCTGATGTGATTGTTAAAGCGGCAATGTAATAAGACGTAATCATCCTCAGTTTTGTCCTCACACGTATCAACATTTTAACGTATGACAGAACCATTAACTACTTTGCCACAATAGACCATCATACATTCAAACAATGAATAAATTGAATATTGTACTGGATCATTAAGGATGACAAAACATAAGCTTCCTGACTTACATGATTACGAACAGTATATTTTCTGGAAGCACACCTGTTATTAATTGGCCGTTTAAGGTAAGTAAACGTATATTGATTTTTGTTTTTGTATTGTTTTGTTGCCTCTCGTTTGTTTTTGTTTTTTGTTGGGTTTTGTTGTTGTTGTTGTTGTTGTTGTTGTTGTTGTTTGGGTTTTTTGGTTTTGTTTTGGTTTGGATTGGGGGGGTTTGGGGGGAGGGGGGGTGTTTGGGCTTTTTGTAGGGGTTGTGGAGTTTCTTTTTGAGGGGTGTTTGTTTGGTTGTGTTTTTGTTGTTATTGTTGCTGCTGCTGCTGTTTGTTTGTGTGTTTGTTTGTTTGTTTGGGGTTTTGGGGTTGTCTTTTGTTTTAGGGGGAAGTAGTTGTTTTGTTACGGTACTTCACGAATGCAAACATGTTCCTACGTCAGGAAAGAAAAGGCCTAGGAATGGGCAAGAACTACTATGTCTCAAATGAAAGAATCAAATGTGTTTGAACATGTGTGGTGTCTCCACATAACGCAGACCTAAGTTAAGGTTTCAATGATACAGACAATTGTTCCCGATGTTCACCGATCTGGCCTTGCAACTGATTGGTGTTTAGTGATGAAGTGTTCTGGATTGACTAATCAACTGAGTGAATAATGATCAATCAGTATTAATTATATTCACCTATATGTGTAGGCCTTCACCATTTTACGAGAAAACGCGTTCTTACCTTAAACCGTCGACACCATGGCGTTTATTCCCATGCTCCACACTGACACGACCCGTTGTACCAGTGCAGTTTAGTATTTTGTCTTGTTTCGCTTGAGTGCGTTGTCTGTCATAGCCTACCATATCCCTGTCCTTAACACATTATGTTTATCAGTCTAACAGTGAACCAAACACCTCCTTTGACATAAACACAAACATATGCACCCTTTATGACTTATGCTTGAAATATTTCAAATGACAGGCAATCATACGGAATATCATTGCATTTACATAGCACGTATCAACGCTGTCTCTTCATAAAGCATAAAGGGTTAACTGTTCTGTCATTCAGGACACACAGACCGAGTGATGTATGCGTAACCCCCTGTTTTATAATCCCAGAACAGTTGCTTGTTTCCGGTTTAAAGGCGCTGTATCACAAACATGAAACTACATAACGTACATGTTGATATACAAACAAGGAGGAATGTTCTCTTAATATATCTGTAGTTTGGAAAGTAACAAATAATCCCATATAAATAAAAAAGGAGCCCCGATAATATGGGAGATTTACCTGATGAATTCTAGACTTGCCTCATTTATTGTGTTAGGTTTGCAGGGAGGGCTAGTCAGCAGGGAAGTAGGTTCGGGCACTGTCAAACAAACTAGGAGATATGTAAACGAGAGCGCTAGCCCCTGGTTAAAAGACAGTTTAGCACCTTTAAACACGATCTCATTGTGATTTTTTTCCTGTTTTAATCCTTAGCTATATCAGCATGTCTCGTCTCTGTATGCTTAAATTTTTAACGTCATATTTCCTAGTGTTATATAATGGTGTGTGAGATACACGTCCTTTGCTGTATTTACCCATGGCATATGCCAAATGCCAAAACGTACCAAGTATTTTCAAGGTTTATATAATTGGGCGACACTGAATTGTTCTGTAGGGATGTTGGCAGGGGAAAGGGGTAGTCTTCCTCTTTCAAATTTCATCATTATATTCTGACACAAGGAAGTACTTAACATACCATTTACATAATCGTTTCTCGTTTAAACACTATTGGAATGTGAGCAAATAGTCTCTCACTGGTGTATTGTATTCGTAATCAATATGTCAATAATAGGAAAGTCATACTGCATTCAGGTACAGAACGCGACCAAATAATAATGAGAATATTTATAACACGCCTTTTCCTTGGTACACTAAGCAAACAATCATTATTATCCCAGAAAACACAAGATGCCTGTTAAGTGTTGGAAGGTTAGTAGTCTCAGGACTTTTCAACGGGTACCCGTTTTCTGCTGGGTGAACATAGGAAGTTTTGAATAAAGTCAGTTGCCTGAGGTGAGACACCATGTGTCGCATGCGTAAAGGTGTGGGAAGGACTAAAGTCCTAGAAACTCTCAGTACCAAGTTGTCTCACAGTCAACCGTCCAAGGACACTCTTTGCCCATTGTTATACTTCAACTGACATGTGACCCGAGCTCGGTGCACAGGACAATACACATCCACAGAACATCCTAAAACATTCTGAAAAATAGTCAAATATGTGGCTGATACAAGCATCCCTTTTACACACATATGAATGGAATATCGAAAGCACCATAAATAATATTCAGTGACCAATGCCTTTGACTGTCTCGTCGTGTAGATATGTAGCCTGGTGGTAAAGCGTTCGGCCGTCACGATGGAATTCCGATTTCTACTATGAAAATTGGTACAGTGTGTTAGTATTCTCAAGGTAACCTCTCCATGATATGGTTTGAATATTGAATGAGCACTCTTTCACCACGGTCACAAATTATTCATGGTTTGCGATCCCTGCAACAGTTTTGTAGTCGTATGATCGATACCTTCACGAATATATAAGTCACTACCATGGAACGGTCCGAATTGTGAGCAAAGACACTCCAAAGGACGCCAACGTTGAATAGTCGTATGAATGGATTACTGAAGGTCAATGGTGACAGCGGGTGTTCGCGAGAAGGGAAACCATGCAATCGTCAACGTGCTTGATTGGTTGATTTCTTGTTTTACTCAGTACTCAGGCCATGGATCATAATCATGGCGGCATGGAATATGATGCCCAAAGCTGTCCACGTTGTCATCCAATGGCAAACAGTTGTATTTTTACGCCGCACGATATTCCAGCTATACGGAGAGGGTCTGTAAATAATCAGGTTTGAACCAGACAATCCCGTGATCAACCACATGAGCATCAAACTACTAAACTGGGTTACGATGACATGTGTCAACTGTCATACACGCTAGCAAGCGTAACTACCCGATCCCGTTAGTCGCCTGTTACGGTCAACATGTTTGAGCAAATACTTGAATTCACATGGAATGTATATGTACAGGCTTTGTATTTCGCTGCTGTACACACACGGATTACTTATACTTGAAACATATCCGATTTGGTTAAGGCACACAGTGTTTGAATAAGGATAAGGACAAACTGACTTCAAATCCCTGACTAAATATTGTCTGCAATGTCTGCAATCTGACCCTTCACGCATGATTTGCCAAGCTCCCAGTCCATAGATAACTAAGGTTGCATAAAAAAATAAATGTTTCTCGTGCACATCTTTTTGAAAAGACGAGGGCGGTAGGACTTTTTTTTCAAATTTTTGATAGAAAACAAAGTGACGAGAGAGGTACACATTTTTTTTCTCTCGGAAACGCAGCTTGGAAAGTTTAGCAAGTATTAATGAGTTGTAGATTCAGTCACACTCGTTCCTACAGACATATAATCTATTGTGGATAAATGGATGATTGTTTTTAAAATGGCCATAAAACGCGCCCAAATAAAAGTGATGCCCGAGAAACATTTCACTTTTTTCTTTATCCTAATAGGTCTATGTTACACATATACCACAGACTTAACGCTCCGCGCTTCGCTTGCTTGTATTGTAACACTTGCTGTATAACAGACCCTAAACCGCAGGTATTGTAGAAAAACTACTATACGTCTGTTTGTCCCCTGATGAATACACGGCCATATCTGTTCCTCTGTACGCTCAGTGGGTCCATGAGAAACCTTGTTAAATCGATCTCCTCTCGGCTTTGTCCCACATATTAAATTATAAAGTCACAATGCTGTGGATTGTCATATCAGTAAATATCTAGTGAGGTGTGTAATGCCATTGTGCGCCATGTGCTTTGACACAGGGGCCCGGGGTTTGGTGGTGTTTATGACAATGATAAGAAAGGATAGTGATTTGTTCGCGGTACGAGTTTGAATCTGGCCATATCATCTAAATTTTCTACCGATGAGAGTTCTGATCAATAGCAGACAACACCTTCAATCATTTACACCCAGTAAGGAAAAATGAAATCATAATTTTATGATATCATAAATTGTTTTATCTATACTATACAGCAAAATAAACGCAAGTTTCGAAAAAATAAAATCTCATAAAAGTAAGTATTCATGTTTATGTCTTCTATTTAAAAACTTGAGTTTCCCTTCTTTTGCTGTTCAGCACATATATGAACGTATATTTTAATATGAAATAAACATCTGTAGGAAGAGTGTAGCGAGCGAATCATTACGTTAGGTTACATCAGAGTGAGTTAGGGGCTGTTATGTAGTCTTGTGTTTAAAGTATTGGCTTGTCACGCCGAGGACCTGGGTTCGATTCCCCACATGGGTACAATGTGTGAACCCAGTTTCTGGTGTCCCCTGCCTTGATACTACTTGAATATTGCTAAAAGAGACATAAAACGTCGTTCGAAAACTGAAAGTACAAACTGACGCAAGAAAATGAACATTTAACTTTGGAAAGCGCATGTAAAATCATATCATCATCACAAGTAGTCACACAGTTATCTTCAACGCTGCATTAAAACCCATTATACTTACAATCACCTGACCAGACTCCCATCCGCATCCCAGTCACTGTGCAAATTGCCACTGGTTCGCAAGTCCGTGGCTAGTAAAAATCCAATCGGGTCAGTAAATCTCCAAAGTCCCTGTCCCGACTGGTTAGTGAATTTTCATGGGGTCATTTTTAAAATATATCACTGTCTCCGACCTGTTCAGTCATAATACACTTTGAAATCATGCAAAATTATGGCCTGATAAATTTTGTAATCTTTTGCTAAGTTTCTAGATTTAAATTTCGGGCAAGTGAATTATTTTGTGCGGTAGTAGCTTTCAGACATACCTAGCCCGACTGTCTAGCAACATTTTGAAACTATTTCACGCACAATTCATCCTAACATCAGTGTTATGGTGTTCTCTAAGGATCAAATGAGATTTGATGCCGAAGCTAACCATACCGTCATCCGCTGACAGACATTTGGTCATTGTTTAACGCCGCACTGTACTCCAGGTATATGGTGGCGGTCTGTAAGTAATCGAGTCTGGATGAGGTAATCCACTAGTCACCAGCATGAGCATTGGTCTACAAGAGTCATCAAGTGAACCTGACCACCCGATTCCGTCAGTCGCCTCTTACGACAAGCATGGGTTACTGAAGATCATAAAATGCGACTGTGCGGGATCGGGTGGTCAGGCTCGCTGACTTGGTTGACACATGTCATCGGTTCCTAATTGTGCAGACCGATGCTCATGCTGTTGTTGACTGGATTGTCTGGTCCAGACTCGATTATTTACAGACCGCCACTATATAGCTGTAATATTGCTGAGTGCGGCGTAAAACTAAACTCACTCACTGACTACTGAAGATCAGTTATAACCCTGATCGTCACGGGACACTGACAGACAGTCGTGATATATGTGCAGTATTTCTGACTGTGTTGTAAAACAACAAACAACATACTGTTGAAACAAGTTAAACTTGTAATTTATCCTGGCTTAAGTGCCAGGACCAGTCATTGAGTCATTGTCAGAACATGCCATGTCAAACTGCTGTTTGATGATACTTAAACTGCTAGGGGACCTCATATTATGACCATTGGTTTAGGAGGTGCTTTACTAACATAACTGATTAACTGACACTTTTGGATTGGGCAATTATTTCTGTTTGAAAACAGTCAAATTGCACTTATTTTGATCATCTTCATAGTGCCTAATAATTACATGCGAATTAAATAAGTATGCCCCGTGGTGTAAGCCGTGTAATCACCCTCACTATGATAGGTATTTGAATACCTACCTTGTGAGGGAAATTAACCTATGCACTATTAAAGTATGCATACTTCTCGTCATTTGGTTGTAGTCACGTTTTGCTTGATGATGGTGTAAGAATCTACATCGAAAAGTCGCTCTGGGCAGGAAACAAGTTGTCATCCATGAAGTTGTAGGCTTCATTTTGTAATAAATAACTTATAGAATGCCTTCAAATAAGCAGAGCCGTTGATACCTGTTTGTCTTCAAGATCACCCGAGAAGACGTCATGATACACAACAGAAAGGAGCTGAAAGCCATGCTGTCGATACCAACTGTGGGGCTGGCAGAAGCTTCAGTAAAATCCCCCACTATCCATCAGTTAATTTAAAGACTATACAACAGGTCTCAGCTCTTTCTGACAGAACTTTATTACACTCACAACAACAAGTGTTCGTGTGTTAGGAAGATAGTGATAACCCAGTAGATTCGTGCAAACACACATTTCATCTCACCTCATCTCAACTCGCCTCAACTGAACTCACCGAATACTGCCTAGAACCGAAAACACCACATATGCATGTTATGCCACAGAAAGCATACACAGTAGAATTACAAGTGTAAGACGTTGTTTAAATATTCAATGTATAATACCTTTATCTGCGAATTATTTGGACTGAGTTGCCTAGAAGATTGCACTTTTGGTCTTATCAGAGTGGACGTTACATGCTAACCTAACATGCCATTGCTGTTTGTTGAAACTTAAACTACCAGGGAAAGTTATGTCAAGTTTTCTTGGAAGCGTTTTATTAACATAACTTACTAGCTGACTCAGGGCAATCATTTCTATTTGTTACCAGTAAAACTGTATTTATTTTGATCATCTTCATCATACCTAATACATTACCCGCGGATTAAATACGCATGCCCCCGTGGTGCAAGGCGTTTAATCACATTCTCTACGATAGTTATTTAAATTCATTCTGCGAGGGTTTTGCCTTCCCTTGGGATTAACCTATACACTACTAAGGTATGAATACTTCTCACCATATGGTTGTAGTCACTTTTAGCTTCAAAACGGTGTAATCTGCATCTACAACGTCGCTCAATGCAGTAAACAAGCTGTCATCCATAAAGTCGTATTCTTCGTTTTTGTTGTAACTAACTTCTAGAATGCCATTAAGCAAATAGAGCCATTGATTCTTAATTGTCTTCAATATCGCCCAGGGAGTCGTCATGATTTCTACTCAACAGAAGAAAGGAGCGGAAAGCGATGCTGTCGATGTTAAATGGCAGGTTTGGGAAAGCGTCAGTAAAATCATCCACTATCCTTCAGGTAATTTAAAGACTATGCAGCAGGTCTAAGCTCCTTCTGTCAGAACCGAAATATATTACACTCACACCAACCGGAGCTAGTGTGTTAGGATAATAACCCACACATATACATGACTACTGCAACGACGCAGTGAGACACATGTGTTTTCACTGTGCAATATAGTTAGGCGGTAGACAGACACACTGATACAGGCACATGCATACACTTAACTATCTATGCAATAATCATAAACGCATCGTTGAAACACACCTCACCTCACCTCACCTCACCTCACCTCACCTCACCTCACCTCACCTCACCTCAAATCACCTCACCTCACCTCAAATCACCTCACCTCAAATCACCTCACCTCAAATCACCTCACCTCAAATCACCTCACCTCAAATCACCTCAAATCACCTCTTAGGTCCTACTGTGCTTGTCGTAAGAGGTGACTAACGGGATCGGGTGGTCAGACTCGCTGACTTGGCTGTAATTGTGCAGATCAATGCTTATGCTTTCTTATCATTGGATTACTGCATGCGGCGTAAAACAAAACTCACTCACTCACCTCAGCTGAACTCATTTCACGGACACTGCTTTGAACCGAAAAGACCATAATCATGTTATATATAGCATACTCTGTATGGAACTACGACTGTAATAAGTTCTTTAAATGTTCCCATGTATAATACCTTTATTAGCGAATTATTTGGACTGGGTCACCTACAAGGATGCAATGAACGTTACATGCTGTTCTCTAACAGAACATTATCATGCTAATTTGTAACAGAACATTAGAAACTTGTTCCAGTGACATTTCAAATTTTGTGTGATATACAGCTTACTTTATTCTTAATTAGAGCGACGTTTCGCCATAGCTTGATAACGATGTTAGTAGCTCACCAAAACGTGGTTTATATTAATAGTAAATCATTTGCATATTCATAAACCTCTACCCGTTGTTCAACAGAACATTAGTACTATGCATGCCAAGGCTTGTGACGACATGCAGTAACCACCTCGATCTACTCATTCTCTGTCGCAAAGAATGTTGGTATTTACGTCGCATGTTTGCACGTGTGTGATCCGGATGATCACTGGATGGAGCAGTTCTTTGACCAAACTGTATGAGCGTTTCTGAGTTTCAGATAAGGGCTGGTGACAGGTTTGACATTAGGGAGAATGGTATAGAGGTACACTAGTAAGCACAGACCATAAAATGGCTCCTTGCATCTATGCATCAGTCCACGGTATTGCACACGAGAACAATCACGTGATTCGTAGTCCAGCACATGAACTATATTTCTTAACTTTGTACTCGAGGTATATGATAGTGGTCGTAAATATGGCACGCATCAGCCAATCAGTGACAACCATGGATTGATGAAGACCAGTTCTACCCTGGATCCTCACGAGTGACATATGATAGTGATCACTTTAATAAACGTAGGTCAGATACGTACTTGCAACAGCACTAAACCTGGAGGACCTAAAACTATACCGTAAAGATGTAATGAAGTAGGTGCATTAACCTGTACCCGATTCGTGCACGAAGGGTCACTATGGTGACACGTGCGCCATGGGTTATATGCGACGACAACATGAAAGGTAGCCAGATGTGACGTATAAACCATACAAATTAGCTGAAAGCCGTTAAAAACTAATCTTGTTAAGAAAAATGTTAGTGTTAATTATACCGTATTAGCGTAACATGGGTATGCATAGGCGTCGAGTTGATATGATGATCCTATTACAGCGGGGTTAACAGGCGCATATGAGCTCCCATGATCCAGAACCAAGCCGTGTTTTACATTGATAATTAGCAAGTGTTATAAGTTATAATGAACGTGTAAATAATGAAGAGTATTTCCCAGAACTGTAGGAGAGATTCTGGTATGTAGCTATGGTCTGATACCAGATGGTGTGAGGGGTATTTTTCCGGGTTTGTGATATGTGATTCTGTGACACTGATTCCAGAGCTTTGTGGCTCCTGTGGATGCATGCGTTGGCATCAGATGATGTGGAGGAGCATACTGGACATAAAACATGAAGACCCCAGCGCAAGGGAAGTAATGCGGTGTGCGTCAGGTGATGGGAACTCCGACAATATGGCATTGTAAGGTTAGGTAACAGCTGATCGCGAGGACGATAATGCCAAACATGTGACACCAAATGGCATGGACCTCGCACCTGACGACGTGTACCATGGATCCAGACAAGTGACACCTGACGACGTGTACCATGGGTCCAGACAAGTGACACCTGATGACGTGTATTATGAATCCAGACAAGTGACTCCTGACGACGTGTACCATGGATCCAGACAAGTGACACCTGAAGACGTGTACCATGGATCCAGACAAGTGACTCCTGACGACGTGTACCATGGATCCAGACAAGTGACACCTGATGACGTGTACCACGGGTCCAGACAAGTGACACCTGACGACCTGTACCATGGATCCAGACAAGTGACACCTGATGACATGTACCATGGATCCAGACAAGTGACACCTGACGACGTGTATTATGAATCCAGACAAGTGATATCTGACGACGTGTACCATGGGTCCAGACAAGTGACACCTGACGATGTGTACCGTTGGTCCAGACAAGTGACACCTGATGACGTATATGTCATGCCTATTGCTGTTGATAAGTTCGACCCTAAAGGCGTAGTTGGTAGTTATGGCATATGTCATTTACTGGAATTGAAAATGTTCAGTGCATTTACAGTGCACTCTGGTTATAATACCCCTGGTTACAGCGCCATAATTCTCCATGAATTCCACAGACATCACTGGCTATAACGTTGTTTTAAAGCTGAAAGATCGACTCAGAGAAAAGCTGCTTTGATCAGCTGAATAAACAGTGTGTTTACATTGTTAAATGAAGCTGTTGAATAGGCTTATACATATATATGGGCCGTGAGCATTGCCTACTCGAGTGAGATTTCCTTTTGATTAAATGCACTCACGTTATATATCTGCGGGGCTTCGTCATTGATGAGAAAACGCTTTAACATCTAGGGTACCCCACTTCCAAGAAACTGACTTTGATAATCGACACAGGTATCCTAAATTCCTACATGCATTGCAGCATTTATCAAACGTCTTAATTGCATGAATAACTTAAAATATACACTCAACGTTCTGTTTTGAAAATAATATGATTAATTTAATAAAAGCTTGTTTTCAGATATACCATCAAGACACATTCATAAAAGGCCAGCGACGATAAGCTACATATATTCATATCTAAATGCATATCTCTGAGTTGTGAACAAATGTACCATTATGCTGTCTCATATGTCCTTAACAAATCGAGTTAGCGGGTGCTCCCAGTCAAGGGAAAACTGACGCCAACTGGATCTGTTAGTAAATTAACTGTCGCAACCATAGATCCCTGCAGAGACTTATCATTCTGTGTCATCACCTTCTCAAACAACACTTAAGGCATGGTCCAGTTTCACGCCACATAACAACTCACTGTCTGAAACATTTCGACACATTGCTGCCTCACTCTGGCATGTTTGATGTGGTTGAAGTATTATCAGTTTCGTCCATCTTGCATATTTGAATTCGTGTACTTGTCGCTGAATAAATGGGAATATGACATAGTTAGGGTTAAAGGTCACCGCTAGATGTAACAGTAAATGTAATGAACATTTACTTCATGAACATATGAAGTGCCGGACGGGGAACCATTTCGTGGGTTAAGTAAATTTGTACCTGATCATGAAGAGGCTTATACATTACACGCCATTTACACTCCAACATGATTCGCTGACATGAATTTCAGATATGAAAATAATTGTACCAAGGTGGACTTTGTTCAGAAAAAAAGATTTAATCACGAAATAGCACATATTTTCGTTTATAATTCAAATATACATGAAAAGGAATGTCTGGTTTTGATATTCGTTATTGCCCGTGCTCGTTTTCATAAATGATAATAACACACGGTAACGCATTCAAGTAAATAGATCAAGATATATGATGTTTTTTAACGGCTACGGGCCCGGGAAATAACTCTAACATCCCTTGACAAGCATACTGAATTAACAGATTTTCTTACAAATCTCTTTTCTCGTGCATGCATGCTCACAATATTCAACCCCACTTCACACTGAAGGGTCATGCATTGCCGGTTTTCTTATCCCATCGTGGGAAATGGTTCTTGCACCGAGTTCCGCATCGTATGTGTAATTGTACGTGTTTTCAAACACCCAGTCATCTGGTGTGATGTATTACACGTGACGGTTTCTGGTTGAGATCCTGTAGGCCCGAAGAGGTGCGGCTAATTCTTGAACTAATGTTAAGTTTGTTTTACATATATCGCTATGAGATTTGTTTGGTTACCTGAGATTGGTTTGTTTCTTATTGCCATGTTTCAGGGTTAATTTATTTTTGGTGGCAGAGATGTTTTCAATCGGCTGTACGGTCAGAAACAAGAAACAGGCGTGTGTTGTATTTACATAAGATCCTTTGATATGTTATCTGAAGCATGTTGTCCGTGATAGTAGAATTTGATGTTCTGAATTTGTACATCCGATGTATTTTGTCGTTCAGGTGTAACTCCTTCTGTAATGGCAAATGTCAGATATTACACATGATGCATTTTCGATCTATAAATTTGCCTATCACTCTCTCGGAAAATAGTCCTCAGTGGTGCTTTACATTACTGTATGCTCTAAAGGTGTCTGTCTTCTCAGTTTATTTATTTCAAAGATGATACAGATGTTTTGGTGGCAATATTCTAGCTATATCGTGGCGTTCTGTAAAAAAAATCGAGTCTGACAATCTAGAGATCAACATCATGAGCATTGATCTACACAGTTTAGATACGGTGGCATGTCAGCCAGACTTACCACCCGATCGCACGGGTCATTTCCTGCTCTTGAATACCAATTATATTACGGATCCGGCATCATGGACCCAAAGATTCACAGATGTATATTATGTAATTGATGCGAGATAGGATTATGAACACCCTCGTTGCTGCGTTCATTCACATGTCTGTGACAAACCGTTTTGTATCAAACTGAAAACAATCATAGAATATATAGAAATGGCAGCTGTCCGTTCACGATAATTTTGAAAACACATACAAAGACGGACCTTCGTTTTTTAGGACAATAATTCAGGAAATGCAAGTGTCCGAATAAGCAAGGTTCTAGTATACTGCGATTTGCACACACAAAAACATATCATTCATTCGCATTATTGCTATGTTTCTGTAGATGCTGAGCAGTTTCAGTAAGGATATTATGTCCAATACGTTAAATGTATTTATTTTACGCTTTTCATAAAATTATGGTCGTTTCAACATGTTTATAACTGTTAGAAACCAATGCTCTTTTAGATAGTGGCATTGTGAAACTACACCCCCATGTTACCGCTACAGATGTGTTCTAAGAGGTATCATTTCATAAACTGCAACTTTTCCACAAATGTCATTCCACTAAGATGTTCATAGAGGACCCTAGACATTGCTCTCAAACCTGCAACAAAACTGATTCTAAAGGACAAACTGTCACTCCTTAAATTTCCCCAGTGGCACAAACGCTGTCAGGAGTTACAGCCATGTAAATCAACGCAATGTGATATACATTCAAACATACCAGACATGTGAGGGAGTGCACAATCAGAGCTGTCTGATGTCACTGTTTGTTGGTGTACATACATGCACCCACTTATCACCCTCCGAAACCCTTTTATTACCCCGCCCTCTCCAAACTTCCATCCTCTGTGATTCCTTGTTAATTTCATAACATCCGGCAGTTCCAGCTAATGGGTAATCATGCTCTCCGTGGACTACAACAACGTTCTGTCTACATTGAAAGTGAAATAGTATCATGTTTTTACACGAAAGGCTGATATGCGTTACCGTCACATTTGTAGGAAATATGGCTTTCTGTTTCGACAGTCGCACTGCATCGGTCAAAGCAGAGTTAATGGACGAGTCACATTTCATTGAATGTAAATGTTATACATTTGGTTAAGTGCAGACTGGTGATTACGATGAAGCTGTTAGACATGTTTTGGCTGGGTTAATGATACGGAATAGTAATCTCATTATGTATAAAGCAAACAAGATGTGTACTGAGGTTTAAATGTACATTATGGAATTATAGAAATTTGTAATGTGTGTTTTAATTACCTACTTAGTGATATCACTATTTTCTTCCAGAAACAAATTTTCAGGAAATTATGCCTTCTGAATACACAGTCAGTGCGTGCGTGCGTGCGTGCGTCCGTGCGTCCATGTGATACCGCGTGTTCGGGAAGGTAAGTTATTACACTATTAAGCTATTTAGCTAATGCCCTTTTATTCTTTACTCTTTTATTTATAGAAAATGAAAACGTAATCGGGGTCTTGCAGTTTGGCGTTGAATTAAATAGGTTTCACAAAGACGAGGATATAAATGAATTTGCAAGCACATGCTACCTTCCATGCTTGCATTGGTGTACATTTGTCTCGACAAAGCACTTTTAATGTTTGGATTTTTCTTAATTTAGTTTTTCAAAATTTTAAAAAAATAAGTCATATTCTCTAAATGAAAGCACGTAAAAGTTTCCAATCTGCGCTTTTTTTCTTTTTTTTGCTCTACAGCTTATAAAACATCGTAGATATTCTATTACATTTGTTTGGCAAGTCTATAAACATGGCTTATATTTGTCACGTAAATTCTAGAGGGAAGTAAGAACCAAATAACAACACACAACAAAACCTTTTCAAAAGGATTGTATATTTACTTATGCTTAATGTTCACGAAGGGACACAAGGAATTACTTTCTTGTAAACACAAAACGGAAACCCTACTGCTGTAAATACAAATACTGTCGTGTTTTTGTTCTGTTTTAACTACAGCCTGGCAGGAAAGAGCACAAAAGATAAAGTAAAAATACAAATCTCATTTATCACCCTGATTACGTGACATGTTTCCGAGCTGGGAAACCGTGGTTACAGCCAGAATGTCGATGCAGCAGATTCTGCCACAACCCGTTTATTCTTTGTAACAACACCATATAAATCGTCTACTGGAAGAAATGATCAGTGTCGATTATCTAAATCCCATTCTATGACATGGCAACATCGTGGTGCAAACTGTAGTGGATCCTTGAGAATCATTGATTGAGTGAGTTTAATTTTACGCCTTTTAGAATCTTCCAGCAATATCACTTCGGTGGACACCAGAAGTGGGCTTCACACAACGTATCCATGTCAGGAATCGAACCCGGATCTTCGGCGTGACGACCTAACGCTTTAACCACTTGTCTACCACACCGTCCCTGAAAAAACATTGATGACACTAAGATTTTCACCAATATGAGGCGTAGTTGTTCCTTTTGTATTGCTGGGCGATGGATTTAAGCCACACCAAAGGAAGGTGTTGAATTTACTTTTGCCTCATTATTCGATTTATAAAGGAAAGAGTATTACTTAGAGGATTGTATTGTATATCAAGGTCATAGTGGGAACAAAGGCTCTTGATAACATCCTTCTAACTAAGGGTATCCACCCATGAATTGTATAGTCACACTTAGGTTTACCAATTATTAGTTGTGTTCGTGAGGACCAACGATTGCTTGTATAAACGATTCAATTATCTTCTCTCACTGCAGTCTATCCAATATTATATCTTGGTCACAAAAAGCACGACCGCCATTTTGATATGTCTGTGACATTATGGTGTCCTTTCATGTGTTAGGCACCTGTCACCCCCTCCTCTCCCCTACCTCCCCATCCCCTCCCAACGCCCGTCTCCCTTCCAGTGACAACATTACGATAACCACATGCCTAGGAGCGCGGCTTCAGATGCACTTGTAGGACACATGGGGCAGGCAGATATCAACGTTTGAACTTTTATCTAGTTGTTCCCATGTGTTTGTGACGATCCTGGGATTACAGCATCACGTGATTTCTTATGTATGCTGTGATAGGAGATAGCTCCTAGAAGCCCTACCCCGATCCTGCAGATATTATTTTGTGAAGGGAGTTCTCCAGACAAGGTTATCGGCAGCACGCTGAGTCCAGGGCGGTTATTTAATGGCCACTTAAGTCAGTTAAATGATCCGAGAGACCTTTCGATTTAGAAGTTTCAGCTAGTTTGAAAAATAGTTTCACACACACATGCACACACATGCACACACATGCACACTCCGGCACACAAAATCATAGATACACACAAGTGAGGAACACTGCAGTCGTGTTTGATAGCTGTTGAGAACTGGACATGACAGAGGATTCAACAGGTTGGGTCTTGAGACTTCTGTCGTCAGAAACAGTCCTGTCTCATCAGCTCTCGTAGGCATTTGATGTACATCTGAGGTGTTTAGTAAACTATATGAAAGATTCTCGGTAGTCTGTCGTACAGACCCTGAAGTATATGTACCCAAGAAAGCCCACGCAAGTCTAGAAAATGTGGCAAGTCTAGCTTTCCTTAGCTTCAATGAAGAAAATGGAGAAAGTCTCAGGGCTCCATTTCATTATCTTATTTTTTTTCACTATGAACGTTTTTTCAGTAAAATATGTTCATTTCAGAGACTAGCTGTTAGTCTAGATTCTCGGGTTCCCTATGAAAAACAAGACACTATTACAGAGAAGTGAACACATCCACCATTACTACCGGAGATGAAGACAGTGTACGTGTTCCTAGTGTGAACCCTTCAGCAAAAAAAACGCTTAAAATGTTAAAAGATCCAACACATACAACCATTTTGGCATAAGCTATAACGTATGTTTGGATCAGCCCTTCTGATAAATGGGCAAATATTCAGCCCTGGTCCGATGAACTTAGGACTGTATCCTAGATTCAAACTGGATAAGATTCTTGGTCTGCCAGAACAATACCTATTCAGGTTGGTCTCGCGAACGTGTTCATCTCAACTGTAAGAACTTCAGTTGTGATAACGTCAATACAATTTAACTTTAATCTGAGCTCGAATTTCCACATTTCTGTTGTACAGGGATGTTAACCGAATGAGGCAAATTTTCAATGGCAATAAAACCAGTTACAACATATTCCCTCAGTGTCCCTATGATACATAATAGAACTGAGACAGAACCATCAGTTCAAGTCTTCAAGAACATAGAACCACCAGTTAAAGTCTTCAAGAACACCATCATTTATTGGTAATGCGGGAAGAACAAACAGTTCGAGCCTTCAAGAGCTCGGCCATAATGAAAGCTGATACCAAGAAGAATCCATGCAGAAAGTTTGAAAACATACATTCTGGAACCTATGGCAATGAAACTTTAAACCGAAAGAATCGTTTCAGAGTTTAGAGTGAAGCATTTACCGCTACAGAGAGAGCACACGAGTTTATGGGCCAATAGAAAATAGCGTGAAGAGCAGATATAAATGGTGTTATATAAACCAACTGCGTGTTTAGCAACCAACGCGTCCCTTGTAGTCACACAGTCTACCATCGTTGTTCGCAAATGGTCACGGTCTTTGTCTTAATGGCCTGCACCAATTACTCGCAGACCACATGAACGTAATAATCACTGATTTAATGGCTCAGCGATGTTTCCGGATTATTCTACCATGTTTTTCTGTCAGTGTTTGTTCACCTCATTGTCCCAGAACGGCAGCTTTTTAACACAGGAAACCGCTCTAGCTTTTGCTGTCGGCTTTCATTGCCGTAGTAAAAAGAAGTCGGTGGTTGCAGCTGATTCTCCTATCAGTTATGGTCTGACTTCAGCGTATACTCACATCAGGCAGTCATAACATGGCTATAACCATTGATTGCCATAGACTGTATACCTCCGACCTGTTAAACCAGTGAACATGCCATGAAAGTGATTTTCATTGTGGGTTCGTTCATCTTGTTTCTTGTACTTCAGTACATGATATATTTTGTACATTTTGCTGATCGTGCACATTTTGTTGTTTGGCAATATAGCAGCCCTTGCAAAATATGGAGTCGAACACAAACGCCGTCGGGGTATGATATCACTCAATGAACAAAGAAACCGATGTTTCCTTCCCGAGGTTGTATGTGGTCTCCCATTATTGTTAACCCATAATACCCTTGTGGTGTGGGTGCCTGCTCGTCAATAACTAACTCAGTTGATGTAAGTGAAATACTGAAGTATACAGCCAAATCATCGTTGCTGCCAAACGGACAAAACATACACGAAATCCCGTCCCTGCAATGATAAACCAACATGGATACAAGCCTAACAAAGCGCTTTAATGTTACTGTGATACATCAAGCATACAGCATTTACGAGATCATGCTCAAGCACAGTTTCTGCAGCATAGAATGTTAAGGACATTACGTCCCTACACCGTGACAACAATATGGACACAAGAGTTAGTGAATCACAGCAGTATTGATACTGGAATGTTACAAAGTCATCAGTGCAGGATTCAGCATACAGAAACGATACATCAGTGTGAAACACCGACAGATGCCTTCCAATGAAACAACCATATGTCTTACTAACATTCTCAACATAAAAAACCGTATTGTGTTCTTTAAACTTAATATGATTAATGTATTTTAAAGACGTTCTGCAAGAAAAATACCAAGCGTTATTCAGCTTGATCGTGTCTTGATAAAACACAATATATCGAGCACAGGTTATGTATTTATCCTCATCGCTGAGAACACTAACCTTTCAGAGGCCAATAATATACACAAAAAAACTACTTCTGTATCATGCACATATTATAATGCATGAGAAAGCAATGGGTTCATAATATTTATTTTGCTTTCACGATAAATCACGCTTGTTCTCACAAGGAGTCTCATATCTCCGAAAAATCAAGAAATGATCTTAGAATAATGGACTGATGGATGTTGAAGCTCTCCCAACTCATTTTCACTTTTGTTTCTCGCAGAGCCATGTAAATATCAAGGATCAGATACGTTTTGATGAAGTATTCCAGCTAGCGTAACATGAGCGAAATACGAGTTCTGCTTGCTGTGTTGTGTTATCTCACGCTGAAAGTGGAACATGCGAACGGGTTTCTGGAATTTCAAACAATTTTGTAAAAAGTGTTTATCAAGCGAAACCGGAGCTGATTGTCGCTGGAGTGTCACTCGTTTTGTTGACATTTCACTGGAAACGGAGACGTTGCTCCCAAACCGCTTTACCAAAAAGAATATTCTGCAAAACTTGTTTGGAAATTTATGCTGACAATGCATGGCGAACTGTTCAAGTTGTAAAGAACTTGATTATTTGAGACATGTTGATAATAACGAACCGGTCCCTGGAGAAGAGTTATCGCACAGTAGGGCTGTGCAGACGATGAGTTTACTGCATGTCTCGCTCAACAATAATTTTTCCACATACCATTATTGAGGGTATCCGAAGACCAGTTAAGAATCATTTTATTAAACCTCATTTATAGATATGTTGACGAGATAAGAGAACAGGAGTTATATAACTTCGAAAATGCTGAAAAACATACCTACTCAAAATATATTTACTATTATTGGTAATATGATGGTAAAATGCTACTTGTAAATTCTGCACAACAGAAGCACAGATAGCATCTGGCCACCTGCTTTTAGTTTCGTTAGTCTGACACTATATATGCACGAAGAAGATTCATTACCTTTCTCGTGTTGATACAAAATCCATGACAATAGTCTAATCGGTTGAAACAGCAGTGGTATTGTGTAACAATGGGGTAACCTAATGCAGAATATGAAATACATCATTTCTTTGCAGAGCAGATTATTAACTGAATATATCTCTTAGTGTTTTGATGAATTTCACATTCATTTTGTCACTCGTAATGTGGTTGACCTCGCATCTGGTAGTTAAATCTTACAGAATGCTGTTGAGCTTTATTCGTCAAAACCGGGCCTCCCGCCTATATTTGGTTTCAAATTCAAAAGTTGGAAACGTTCAACACAGTTATGAAGCTTTAATATGAAACCAGTCCAGTGGCACCTAGTATAACACGCTCTGTTCCATGACGGTGACGTTGTAAAAAAGTGGTCACAAAACTAGCATAAAACATCTGCTGGAATGTTTTTCAAGAGCCAGGTCCCTCCTGGAGCATCACAGGGCATCATCTGTTTCAACCTCAGTTTCGCTTGGCGTTCGTCTCTACTACGCACGAGGAGCGCTGCAGAAAGCCAGGTCTTCTTCGAGTGCTGACTAGAGACTGTGTGGTGTGGCTAACATGTGGACATGCATGCAGTAAACATGCATGCATGTTATAAAATGTACTTTGTTAATGTATATAATAATATGCCTGGATAGATTTTTTTATAAAATGCATACACCATAAAGTGTACATGAGTATACTAGTTAAACATTGGTCATTCATTATTTAAGTGGTTTAAAAGATGATCGCACTCTTTGTATAGACGCTCTAAGGTAATAATAATAATTATTATTTTAATGAGGATTTCTTTAAAAATATAAATAACAGACTGGCGTCCTTGGACTGCTCCCTTATCTAGACTTGCCTCTTTAAATTCCAGAATCACTAAATACCCTTTATAATCATTAGATTGATATACTATTTATGAAATAGTATAGATTTAAGGATCTACGCATCCTATATGTGTGCCAAATCTTTTGAAATGTTCACGTGAAAGGTGTGACTACGAGGAGGATAACACAGACACAACAACATCAGTCTGCTTTCATTCCTGAACAGTGACCAGAAGCAGAATGGTAGTCAGGACAGAGCTATCCATCGGGTACCCGTATCGTTGTCAATCGCTCCCCAGTGTGTTTCACCGGAGGCCCCTAAGGGACCCAAACTTCTATGACTGCTCTGTACTCAAGCTTACCCAATACTGCCGTTTCATTAGGGTTACTTGGGATTAGATGTCACGTGACCGGAAACTATACACATGTGCACGTAAATATTACCTTTCTGCGGATGATATAAACCATACACCATTCGCCAAAAGCATACAGCTGTTGTCACAATGCACACACCTGAATTAGTTTATGCTCAGAACCTATTGATAGTACCTCGTATCTTCGTGGCCCGTCTCTCTGCCTGCATGCTCGAAACAGATGAAGATCTTCGCTCGGACATCAGTACGTACATATGACTTCAGTTTCCTCGAAGTAAACACAACGGATACAAGTTTGATCGTCTGTACATCTATACATACTGTCACAGTTACTACCAGGTTCACCCGTGAAGGTCCCGGGGTAGAATAGGCCTTCAGCAACCCATGCTTGCCATAAAAGGTGACTATGCTTGTCGTAAGAGGCGACTAACGGGATCGGGTGGTCAGACTAGCTGACTTGGTTGACACGTGTCATCGGTTCCCCATTGCGCAGATCGATGCTCATGTTGTTGATCACTGGATTGTCTGGTCCAGACTTGATTATTTACAGACCGTCGCCATATAGCTGGAATATTGCTAAGTGCGACGTAAAACTAAACTCACTCACTCACTCACTACTACCAGGTTCAATAAAGCGATCGTAATATCACATTTGTCCTATAATAATATGGGATTACACTTGTCCTATAATAATATGGGATTAGTCTGGCTCCTAAACCTTTGAGAGAATATACTTTGAAAGGGGCCCAGCTCAGATCTACAATGCTTGATTAAGTCTTAAAGCATAAGAAATTAAGAACAGTTCCTTACACCTTTTGCTTTTTCTACATGTTGCTACACATATATATTAAACAGTTAAGGATAATTTATTCCTGGTAGTAAATGTCAGTCTGCATTGGGAGTTAAGCTCGACTTCACAAGACACCTGCAGGTGCAGAATAAAACGGGATTAAACTGAAATTCTAAAAAGGCGTGTGTTTTTTTGTTGGCATAGCTTGTCAATATACAGTGTTTGTTAAACACATCTGACGCCTGTGAATATGCCACATCAGGAAGTGATTATCACATGACATGACACCTGACTCAAATAAATGAATTCCGGAAGCAAAATATAGAGATAAGAAGGTCAGCATGGTCTAGTTCTACGGTGAATGATACTCCACGAATGTATACTAATTCTGTCCATCCTCAGAAACACGCACAGTCAGTCGTTTTGGGTAACATTTGTGGACATTATTTATATATTAAATGTAGTCTAAGTTGTAATGCAATTAACATCATGCTACATTCCTTACGTCATCTTAGAATGACAAACAGAGAGGGAGCATAGTGAGTGAGGGTGTGAGTGAGTTTAGTTTTACGCCGCACTCAGCAATATTCCAGCTTTATGGCGGCGGTCCGTAAATAATCTGTCTGGACCAGAAACTCAACAGTGGTCAACAGCATGACCATCGATCTGCGTTAATGAGAACCGAAGACATGAATACGTGAAATACTTTAAGATAGGGGACTCATGTTTGAGGCAAGCATGGGTTGCTGAAGGCCTATTCAACCACGGGATTTTCACGGGTCCAGCGAGCATAGTCACATTGGAGGAAATATTTGCACATACGTATCATTTACGGCGATGAACTCATATGTATAATACACACATGCACAGAGAGAGAGAGAGAGAGAGAGAGAGAGAGAGAGAGAGAGAGAGAGAGAAACAAAATGAAATCACACCACATACACGGTGGTGTATAACACTATATCTTTTGTCAACGTCATAATTGAACAACCATTACATATAGAGAGAGGACTGAATATTGCAGCTGTCCTCGGGGCACCTGTTGGTCCCAGACAGAATCGTAAATCATTGCCACGTCGTATCACCTGTCATTTACATTATTCTACATATGAGGTAGTCATTTAACAGTCAGAGTATTCATGGAGGGTATGATCTGCGATCTAGAAAATTGAGCATTGAGTAATCAGGACGCACTTGACTGGGCGCCCTGCTACCAGAACACAAATCTGAACAGAGAGGATATAAAACCATATGAAAGTGAAAGGCGTTAATGTGCATTCTAATGAGACAGACAGTCACTGTGTGTTCAGACGCACACTTACTATAGACGCAGACATGAAATGACTGTATTGAGTTTTCCATGAAAGAATCACGAATGGTTACAATTCTTTAAAATATTTTGACTACGTGTAAATAAACAATCACCGACCCTGTCCCTTTTTACAGCTATGTCACTGACAAGATTCAGGAAAGACAGGACAAATATGCGGAAATCGCCTTTGAAGTGTCTCACTTGTACAAAATTATACCACAGGCAGGATCATCATTGTTATCGGTACCTTTGGTTTGGTACCCCCTGACCTCTTGGAGCAGATCAGGAGATTGTCAGGGGTCTCCACCAAAAAGCACTGCTCTTCTGGTACTCTTGGTAATGCAGAGAGCTGCAGTGTTGGAGAGTCTACATATTTCCGGAATGTTTACGGCGGATTCACCCTGCTGTCTGGACTACCTGTACAGGGACATAGGGACCTGAGCTATGGATGCACCTTACTAGTCTGAATGTGCTAGTACCAACCAACCTCACTCTGATACATTTTGTCTTTTAGTTCGTTAAATATATTATAACAATTTACAAAAGAAACAACAGGTTTGTGTGGATCCTTTCCGTTAATGGACAAATGAATGTAAGTGCGATATTCAGTTTATGGCATCACGCAGTACTATGGCGTCACGCAGTACTATGGCGTCACGCAATGACACCGCAATACATTGATGTCATAGCGTAAGGAACGCCTTGAGACTACACCCATTCATTTCTGCTGGATGCTAGTCGTAAACCAGACTTTGTTGTGCGAAATATACAACGTCCTATCTTTGACGACTGGACGGTTTCTGTGACTTTTCGGTTCTTAGCGACAGTACACTTCCGAACTGTCGTTGATTTTGTATAATGTTTTCACAGTTCACTAGATTGGTGTACCCACTTGAAACAACGTAACATGAACATACTCATCAAATGTTCATGATATTGTCAGTGTCAATGATGTTCATGATATTGTCAGTGATATTGTCAATCGAAGCGTGATGAAAACATCAGACTATTGAGAAAAAAACTGGGGTAATCTTCAACCGTTTTCTTTTATCGTTATATTAATTCATGCCTTAGTGAGTTCAAACTACACATATTTGAGAAAGTGTTCACTCGACTCCAGTGTGCAATTCAAGATGACGTCATTCCTAATGACGTAATCTCTCAACCGTGACAGTTCATGAAAAGACAATGTGCTTTATGACAGCTTTTATGGTTTACCTTTCTTAACACGTCTCTAGATTGATAAATTTCAGAAGTCTTGAGAATTTCATTTGGAACCGGCCCGTGAAGATCCTGTTTAGAACTGTTCTTCAGTAACCCATGCTTGTCGTAACAGGAGGTGAGGATCGATAGCTTGGTTAACACATGTCATCGGTTCCCAGCTGCGAAGATCGATGCTCATTCTGTCGATCACGGGATTGTCTAGACCCAGCTCGACTATTTACAGACGGCTGCCACATTGCTGGAATGTTGCTGAGTGCGGGGTAAGACTAAAGTCACTCACTCATTTGGAACCGGCGATCAGCATGTGGTATATTTTTATGGTATTCATCGTCTAACAGCTGATCAGTAGTAGCAATCATTAACATGGATATTATGAGGAAGGTCATGGTGACCTGTTAAAACTGATGTTTCTAAAAGTTGTAAATGGACATAAAGATATAATATTTTTTTTATTACAGCACGCATGTGGCATGTCTATGGTTACACCTGTTACGTTCAGATCTGAAGGCATTTGAGGCACATTTAAATCATATATAGCTATAGCTTGTGCTTGACACAGTGATAAAGAGCATCATTACAGATAAGGATTCAGTGAGATTCTGATTAATCGCACACGAATGTGTAACAGTGTACATCTCAACCAATGTGCTGGTGCTACTGGTTGTTCCATTATATTACAAGAGAATGTAACTGGACCTATTCCGCTTAAGTCACCATGGATTCCGATAATGTGTGTCCATTGTGTGGTTTTAAGAAAGAAAAAACAGAAAACAAAACACAAAATCTCCTATGTCTGAAGACACGGCTCTGAAAATGAAAACCTTCTCCCAGTAAATCAGAAAAGCTGTTGAAAATATCTTCAACGAATGTCTTTCGACAGTCAATTATCGCTCCGTAGCTTCAGACAGATTTACAGAACGATAAGCAACCTGTCACCATCCTATTAAAAACGTGCCTAAGCTAGCACTCGAACAGAACCTTGTAGATATCCATCAGCGGCTCCCCATCACAAGACGTCGCTGCAGGGAGTAGCATCACAGCATTTTTTTTTAACGAGGTCACTTTTTGATAAGAGCGGGACCTTTCGTTCAGTCTACACAGCTAATACTCACAGAATGATAAGAAGTAAAACGACAGTCAAATCATTGTGATTTACAAGTGTCTGGATGCCATCGCGCAGGCACGAAAGGTCACTGCTACCAAATTTCAATTTAGTTTAGTCGTTCAAAGGGCTAAAGAGCACATACACTATCCTGCATGACATATGTCTGTAAGTAAATGTGAATGTGTGGCCTGTACACATGGATGTCGACTGATGAACTGCCGACCCGAAAGGTTTATTGAATAAATATGGTAATATATGGGCTCTTTGGTGTTCTAGGTACGATGGGTTAGGCGACAAGTTTGCATGAAAACCTCATTATAATTCAAAGCATAGTTGACGATGTGCAGTGATGTAACATTCCTGTCTGGGATGCATATGTATGGAAATTGCATTGATATAAATGCCTATCGACGTCATAGTGAGTGAAAATGGTTATAACGCCTCTTTAACCAGTACTCCAGGGAGAGTGAGTGAGTTTAGATTTACGCCGCACTCATAAATATTCCAGCTATATGGTGGGCAGTGGGATGGCCTAGTGGTCTAAGCGTTCACTCGTCACGCCAAAAAACCCGGGTTAAATGTGTGAAGCGTGATAGAAACTAAAAGCGGTATAAAATACAAACTCCCTCACACACCCCAGCTATATGGAGGCGGTCTGTAAATAATCGCGTCCAGATGACACAATTCAGTGATCAAAATCATGGACTGCGATCTATGCAGTTAGGATATGATGACGTGTCAACCAAGTCAACGAGCTCGACCACCTGATCACGTTAACTAGTCGCATCTTACGACAAGTATTCCAGATACACCTCAATGTGTTTCCTTGCCGTGAATAGACATTCCAAAGTGATTCAGATCTCAGACGTTTGCCACTTTTGGCAAACTGTTGAGCACAGTTACGGTTTTAACTAATCTGCATGCATAATCAGGGTCAGTCGGTATTCGATTTCAGAGTTCTGACGTGCCCAAGGGACGCAACCCTGCAGATAGCACACACAACTGATTTACTCTTGCTCTTTATCAACATCAGAATGCTAATCAGTGAGTATAATACATTTCAAATTCATTCAACACAATTAGAAGTAATTACTTTATTACTGCCAAACTTTAATGGGGTCATTCAAAGGTGTACCGAGTCACAGTTACATTAAGGAAACTGATCTTAAAATGATCACAACGAAACATGCATGTGTTTTAGCGATTAGCGTGAAACCATTCTTTAGGCCTTTCTTTGTTTTGCAAAAAATGAACATAGCTCATTTTCTGAAAATTGAAAACAATTTCACTGAACAAAAAATTACGAAGCAATGTTTCGCGTCCCCTTTTCATTACTGTGCGTAGAGCATCTGTGCAAGTTCCCAGGTCAGATCAGGGGACCATATAGCGAGTGGAGGTTGGGTTTGATTTGGAGGTTGTTTAACCTCCGCATTCACCGATACTCCAGCTATATGACAGCAATCTGTAAATGATTGAATCTGGTCAGGACAATCCACTGATCAACAGCATGAGCATCGGTCTACACGATTTGGATACAATGGCAACCAAGTCAACGGGTCTTACCACCCGATCCCGTTTGTCGCCTCTTACGACAAGCATGTTTTGCTGAAGATCAATTCTAACTCGGATCTGCACAGGTTTGGGAGTAGAGGGAACAGGAACCAGGAATTACTGTCCAGATGGTCAGTCTCAGTCACTGCATGTCTTTGTGACCAACAGCACCAATGACTGGTCTGGTCCAAACTGATTATATACAGGTCATTGTCGTACAGCTGGTGTGGTACACTGTCTCTCAGTCCCTGGACCGCATAATTTTCCCAGCTGCCATTTCGGAAATGCTGAAGCTCCAAATGAAGCAAGTCTAGATTTCCTCATGCTCTGAATCTTCAATTTCACTGAGCCTTCTTTACAGTTTAAGTGGGATTATTTGTTACTATCTAGATTGAATATTCAGAGACTGTTTCCTCGAAAATCACCTCTCCATTAAAATATGAATATATTTTATAAGTGACGATATTCCCTGAATCAGAGACCATATATTAATTTTTTCTTAAACTAATTAATTTACTGTAAGATTTCTGCTTGAATGTAATGTGTAAATCAGATTGAGACCAAACAAATTCATAACGTCTTTTTTTTAATCAGTTCTTCTCATCTGCTTCATGGTTAGGAGAGCATGAGAAGACCACAGTTAAATGTCGCCGAAGCATGGTAGAAACACGTGGGCCTTATCACCTGTTGGCTACAAGTAGTCGTAAACGCCGTGTTTGAGCAGTTAATCGCATCCTCTCAGAAACACCCTTTAATGGCAGATGTTGATACAGCAGTCGTCAGGACAATCGATACAGCGTCTCAGATCTTGTCCCTTGTTCACCACTTTGCTTCATGTGTTTCGCTTGTGAAAAGATAAATCTTTTACAACAACCAAGTGGAAATCATTCTGGTAAACCCAGGCGATAAGCCTGCCTCCGTTCGCACATGCGACACAAATGTGCTGATTCAGCCAATCGCTGGGACTGGCGCATCGTGAGAACCGTGAGTGACAGCCCGGATGTGACGTCGACGTCACCGAGATGCGCAACATGTGGTTGACGAGAGGCACTGATTGGTGGGGGCGACAGCATTGAACGTGTTCCGCGTGTAGTTCTGCGAAGCAGATTATTCATAAACACCAGTCGCCGTGCGGAGCGGCAGCACTTAGCATCTACGACGTACTACTTCCTTTGGCGGAAGAACATCAACGTGACAGCTGAATAACTTCCCTGATGAGAGATTTGTTTACAGCATTCATTTGTGGAGGTAACTCAGCTTAACTCACATGTTAATAGATATCTGATGTTTTAGCTGGTGAGTACCTTATTGTGAACACAACTTTGTATTGCCAGTACTTTCGTGAGACATTATTAAATCTGTCCAACCTTATTCATTATTTTTAAATTAGAAAACAATTACTTTTAAATAGAGAGCAGTGATATTGGTTACATTTCATTTGATAAAAGTCATGTAAGGATACAATAGTATAGATTATGTTTTCGTTTCGTATGCATAATGTTATCTTATTATCAACCCAGCCCAGAATGATGTTGGTGAATGTGGATTTGCACAATATTCCATTTCCCACTCTCAATCACTCAAGAAGCCAACTTGTGTAATGAATATCAAATATTAAAGTAACACAAGAAAATTGGCAAATAAACATTCCACTTAGCGTAAACGGCTTCCAATATCAATTCTTATTCATGGAATATTGACCTATAGTGTATTGGCACCAGATGGCTGACGTCTACACCTCCAGCTACTGGCGAATCTTCATTGATTAATGAGATGTCCAAACCATCTAACACTTCCCGTAAACACTGGTACAGACATCGTGGTGTAAAATACTTAATACTGAGATCTCTTTTAGACGACTTCTAACGTCCCATACCCACCAAATATGGTACTATTCTGATAAATAGGTCCTATTCGTTCGCTAATACTTGATACAAATAAGGCCGTGGCCTCTACATGCTAACGCAATCGGGGTGTCATTTAAAGAGGTTTAGTGTTTTGGAGCTCATCTTCAAAATAAATTAATTATTTAAGACATTAACGCACGAACATATGAACATAACACAAAATTAATGATTGGTTTCTCCATCTGTCTTTCGGCTTACGTTTTTGTGGCAGTGTTGATGAAACCTCACATCTTCGTATAGTCTTATTCAGTACTAAGTCACTGCAACGATTCAATGAAAGCACTGAAAGTAGTTGCTCGGATGCTGCTTCCCAAGGAGGCTAACATCTAAAAAATATGTTTCGGTGATACTTAAAACGTGTGAAGCGTCATTAAACCAATGCGGAAGGTATTTTCGAAAAACACGTACACGGCCATGAAAGTACCCATAAGGTTGAAGCCAAGATAGCATTCGCTGAAGCCGGGTCATTTCAAGGACATATGCTTTCTCTTACGTAGTATCTTTGTGTTCCCCAGCCATCAGGTGTTTACCGATCAGTGTCCCGAGACGGTGATCTGTGTAATAACAAATTCCTTGAATAGATTAATGAAAGAAGAGGCGTGAAAAGTATCCTCATATATATGTTACCTGTCTTTACATATAGTGACATCGTTATATCGTTTTTATGTTTATGACATTGTGTATTTTGCGTGAGGTTTCAAGACATAGGCCTCACATGACATGTGAACGTGCTCACTGTAAGTGTTTGTTGTTTTAAAAAAAAGTGTTTCCATGCAATCTACGCAATACAAAGGGTACCGAGGTCTACCTCCTACAGAATGAGCGGTTAGCTCCGCCTGACATGCAAGTGGTACATGGTTACGTCCTAAACTAGCTCTTATTCTCCCAGTGTGTATATCTTTTGGCAGTAACAAATTAAAGGCGACCTAGTGAGAACCTGAGGAAATCTCGACTTGCTCCATTTAAGACTTAAATTGGGCGGGGTGGGGGGTGCTTGGCAGTAGGAAAATATTGTGGTTCAGGGACTGTTAGACAGACTATGTTGCGTCCCCAAGGAAGAACGCGATCATGTGATCGGGTGTCCTAATTCTAGATCTGGAATTATTATTATTCATTATTATTACAACCATACAATTCTCGTGGGTTCCACCGAGCTACCAAACACGTATTAATAAGGGGTCTAACCCTCATCATCTTGACAAAGTGTGAAGACATGGAACATGGATTCTGACAAAACCTGAAACATGATCCGGTGAACATGGATCTGGAACCCATGGCCACAGGTGTCTGTGAGTCTTAGACACGAAATACATCATGACCCTAATGTACCCCTAATGACCATGAGTGCTAAGATAACACCTACGAACAGTAGAGTATACTGGCCATCCGTAATCAGAAGTAATCGTGGCCAGTCGATCAACGTACCAATTACCGTAATGCTGTATACAGCGAGAAAGCTCTGAACACTCAAAGGGATCAAATGTGAGATGTGTGATTCTCCAGTCAATACCATCCTGTTTCTGCTACGGGAGGCTAATCCACGTCCATTGTCCCCATTGACGTGATGGACATTTGCCCCCGCAGTAATGTGATCGTTATAAAAGGTTACATTCGAGGCCGACGGAACATTCAAGTAAATTTACCTGAGCTGATTATGTAGTACATTTCTGTTAATGAGAACGGGATGAAGGTGTCGTTAAATAAAATATACACCACAGAATTTGTGCCGTAGAATGTGTCGCTGTGTCAGGTCAACAGTAATCTGTGATGTGTTACTGTAAGTGTTGATATTGCTTCTAGTCTATTTCACAGTCCCTGAGCTACATTATTTCCGCTACTGCCCTCCCCTCCCTGCAAGGCTGAAGCCCTAAATGAAGCCAGTCTATGTTTCTTCAGGAATCTCACATCTCAATGGGGAAATTTCAATAGGATTGCTGTCAAAAAATATCCGTATGCAGAAACTAAGCGTTTGTATAATGTTACTTCCTGTTGGTCAATCCGATGTGTGTACCCACATCACAAACATCTGAGGCAGGATATATTGGCTTTACTCTGGTGATGTTGCTCTAATAATGTGGTAACAACCCCGCCCTGGGTAGAACTGGTAGTGCTGAAAGTGCACGTAGAATTGTCTGCCGTCTGCCGTTATAGTTAGTAGAAATCGTGTAGTAGACACCCAGCCATATCGAAGGTTTTACTGGACGAGTAACCAGTTGTATACCCGTCATCAGATTCACAGAAAGCTGTAGTTGGTCATTCTTTCAAACTCTTTGATGCCTGCGTTACATTCGATTCTTAAGGTCGAAGGTATATTAATGGAATATTGCCGACAGGTACCATTCACTCACCTTGGCAGCAAAAATGAGCTGCAACAGTTTGATACCATTGCTTTGCACACCTTAGAGTGTAGACTGTCACTTCCGATGATCGTAACTGCATATTGCTTCTACTCTTAAATTTAATAATGAAACAGTGTGGGACAAACGTAAACGAGATGTGCTTTTGATGATATACAAATGTATATTCTCTATTCCAGATCAACAAATTCAAGATGGCCTCTAGTTCGTCCATGATCTTTGCGGAAACGACGCCTTTCGGCGTAGACAACACAACAGCGGAAGTGTCATCGTCATTAAACATCAGCGATGAGGAGAAGAGACGATATCTATCCCACCTTGACGACACGACGTTTCCTTACATGATACCTGCCGTGGTGTATCTGGCTATTCTGATGTTTCTGGGTATTTTCGGGAACATCCTGGTGTTGATCGTGTACCTAAAAACATTCAAGCCAAGTCCGACCCGTGTGTTTGTGGTGTGCCTGGCTGTGTTTGACCTCATGACCTGCCTCATTTCACTTCCAGGAGAGATTCTGGACATGCGATACACTCATACGTTCGATTACCCAAACCTGTGTAGAATTCTACGATTCAACAATACATTCTCCGTCGTGTCCTCCGGATTCACACTCATAGCCGTTGCGATAGACAGATACAGGAAGATATGTCGTCCATTACACAAACAGATCACCATTAGAGTGGCTCGCATCATGGTTGGGATCGCCGTGTCTGTATCACTAGTCCTCACCATCCCTACAGTCATAGTCAACGGTAAAACCACAGTCCTAACGGACAGAGAAGGGATAACTGGTTTCGACTGTTCCTTTGACGACATGTGGCGCGATACTCTCTTTCCCTTGGTCTACACTGGAGTCTTGTTCCTCATCTTCTTTGGTTCTCTATGTGTCCTGGTCATCGTGTACATTCTCATTGGCAGAACTGTCTTTAAACACCGGAAGTTCAAATTCCGTCCCGCAACGGACAACAAAAACCAGTCTCCTCAGAACTCGACGTCCGAAACCGAGTTGTCTTCTGGAGATGGTAAGGAACGGAATGGGAAGCGGTACCTCCTCGGCAATGGGAAGAGCTCAGACCAAGGCAAAGGCACCAGGATTGCCTGGATCTCGCCACGAAAAGCGACGCCACCTTCCGTCAACGCTTCGAAGTTGAAGGTCGGCGTTGACGTCCCGTCGGAGACAAGTCGTACGAATCTGAATGACGACCCTGTGAATCCCAAAACAGTCGTCCCCACCCGTGGAACAGAGCAGCCATCAAATGGTGTACGACTGACCAATTTTGTTAAATTTGACGGAAAAAGAAAAAATAGTGCCACTAAACCCGAAGAAAGGTCTGGACCGAGAACGTCGAAGACAACGCTTATGTTGTTCATCATCACTGCTGTGTTCATCATCAGCTTTCTACCTCATCTGATCCTGATGATAACTCGAGGCTTCAAATCCGACTTCTTGGAATCTTTACATGGAGGAGGGATCATTGTGTATAATATATTCCTACGCTCATACTTCATGAACAGTGCAGCAAACTGCATAGTATACAGTTTTTGCAACGTGAAATTCAGAAACGAGTGCAAGAAACTTCTCGTCCCTTGTTTATCGTTGAGAAAAAACTGACAGAAAAAAAACAATTCGTGACATGTGTCCTGAAATTCCGTCCTTTTTGAAAGGAGATGAGAAACACTGAAGACGTGATGGAGCACATGTAAGACATTTACTGACCGCACAAACACATGGTTCGTTGTCTGTTGTTAGATTGTGATAATGTGTCTGTAAATGAAACTGCGAAACAGGCTAGGTGTTCTCGAAATGTTCGTAATCCTACGAACTTCTTAAGCCCATAGACTACGATCAAAGTTAAGATTCTTAGGGCTACGAACGTTTCGAGAATAAGGGCCCTGTAGTGTATGTTCTATATTGTTTACGTGAGCCCAACCACCATGAAGACCTTGTGCCAGTTTGAAATAATCACCACTTTGCAATTCGTTGAAGGATGACGTCACAGCGATCAACAAAGAAGCGTGACTAATGAGAACGTCAATGACATATTGTGTGTAGAGCAGTTTGTTTATACTGACTTGATAAAACACTGCACCACGTGGTGCTCGCGTGCTGATATCAACACCTGTTTCAGTGTAATGGACACGATGACAGCATGCCAGACAGGGTGATTGAAATATAGCACAGTGGGTTAATATGGACCATGCATATATCGCATTGGTTTGTTTGTTTGTTAAATGGCAGAATATCGTTATTTGCAATGAAGAACATCCTGAATATCGGACTAAATCAAGTATACACTGGCTCGACAGCAAGAACGACGCATCAGTTGTGTGCATATGAATTATATACGCTCAAAATCGTGAGCTCGACTTGCGTCAACGTGAAATATGTGTATTGTTATAGTCTGGGTTTTTTGTCTTTCATGTTTTCAATGTTTACTTACTTTAAAATATAATCTAATCAATGATAACGTATCATTTTACCATCTAAAAAGCTGACCGACATCTGTTTTTTTACTACTTACGGATCAAGTGTTGTTTTATTATGATCTCTATTTTGTCAGTGTATGTTCAATATTAACACAACCACTGTGAAGTTTCAACTAACTTGGGGTCCAATTGATGCTACTGACAAATGTGTATTCACGTGCAACCTCGGATCTTTAGAAGTGGACGGGCTGCAATATAGCCTACATGTAACTATCGATCCACCGTGTGATTATCGAAGGTGTAAGCACAAATGTTCGTGTCTTTGCAAAGATTAATGATTAAAAAACAATATTTTTTACAAGGACTCCTATTCGAAATGTGAAGCATTTCGAATCGGGGGTCCTTTCACTTTTTATCATATCTTTTTCAAAAACATCTTTAATGCTCGCGAAGACACGAGGGCTTGTGTGTGAAAGGGGGCGAGCGTTGTATTTCGGTGTTGAGCACAAAGGAGGTAGGGAGGGGAGGATTGTGCGGGGAAATGGGATACTGGATCAATTACTGCATGGAAGTCGTGCGTTGGTTGTTAAATACTTAATGCATTCATTCATGGTGCGATTTCATATATGTAATCTACTAAATATGAAAATGTATCAATACATTGTTGTCGTTTACAAAAAGCCCCTCTTGTGCATCACGCGTGTGAAAATTGATATATTTTATGAATAAACATGCCATCGTAAATGCCAAGTTCATGTTACTCTCGTTGTTCCAAGAACTCAGACACTTACCTCGCACATGGGCACTGTACACCCCCTGCAGCAGCTGAAGGGACAAAACATGCAAGTTTTCAAAATGCCCTATAAGCCGGAATTCATCGTTATTAAATATATATCCCATGAATGATGCGATGTTTTTAAATATTTCCGTTAAAGTTACCAAATTTAAAATAACACATATTAATAATCATGCGCCAGGAAGAGACGTTCGGTATAACACCAAACCTATTTACGTTTATATCAAATACATAGCATTACGTAATTCATTAACATATCTAAATAAATATCCAACAGGTACAACATGTAAACATCCAAACCCCATGTGATTACAAACGGCGAACTGACACTCGCCTGCTTTGTATGGACACATTATTTACCTGATAACTACTTCAGACCCCTGTGTTATTTCTGTTCGTATTCGCGACCTTTACAATCAACACATGTAACGTATGATTTTGTTGTGTCACGCCACTCTCACCAATAGTCCGACTATATGGCGGCGGTCTGTAAATAATCGAGTCTGGGTCAGACAATCCAGCGATGAATAGCATGGGTATCACCCTACGCAGTTGGGATACGATGACATGTGTCAATCACGTTAGCGAGCCTGACCATCCAGTCCCGAAAGTGGCCTCTTAGGACATGCATGGGTAACTGCAGACTAACTCTAAGCCGGGCCTTCATGGGTTTGTAATTTGAGCGCATCAGTTAGCTCATTTTCAATAGTTACCTCCCTTAACAGTGACAGGATCCTCTCACCAAAGGTTGATATCTCAGATTCGTCCTACTTAAACTTGTGAACCTTGGTTTGAGGGGGATTCACAAAGCATACTGAGACAAAATGTTATGGATGTCAACTTCTTTGTTGTTTGCACAAAGTTTCTGGGCTATTCCTTGTCATTTCGTCAGGTGATACATCTTGTTTACTCACTCACATGACCATGTAGTCATAAAATCGAAAGTCATTCACGGCAAATGGCTACTTACTTGCTGTTGTTTGTTTTGGGGAAGAAGCATGAACAAAAAACGCATTTACAAATGTCCTGATCTCATGAAATCTAAACTCAGTTTGTTAAAATCTATAAAGACATTTCCGATTAAACCCTTATCTGAACAGTCCACATTCAGGGTTCCAAATCCTGCTTGAGAAATACAACTTTCAGGACGACAAAGTGAACCACCAAGTTAAACATTTTTCATTTAACCTCTTTTTCACCGAAAACACTTTCAATTTACGCTCGTGCTATGCATGGCTGCCACTTTCGGAAATGGCCGATCAAATTTCGTTTGCGACATCTTCGCAATCTCTTCGCGGTGGTTATTTCTCAACGTTACCATTCTCAACATCCCGACCCGTGTCCTCGAGCCGTGGTTACCATGTGGTAATATTTACTTCGCAACATGTGGCAGTGACTTCAGCCTCACAGTGTTTATTCCTCCTAAGCTCATTATTCTAGATTGTCGCCTTCTTTCATATTTTCTCACGGTTGTGATATAAAACCCAACCACTCGCCTGTGTTAGACTAACACTCAGAGGAGAAACCTTAGCTTTGGCTGGAGCGGAGATACCGAGATTTAAGATTATTTTTGTAGAAGCCGAAGGGTGCTTGTAGAAAATACGACCGCGCGAATAATCTAAAACAAACATTTTAAAGACATAGTGCTTGCCTTCAACTACTGTCATTTGAATCGGAGATGATAGAACGGACTGGAACACCAACAATGCATCAGTGTTATGTCTCGACTTTCCAACTGGTTTGACAGTTTTCAAACATAGCTGTCTTGCTTGCGAATCTGATACTAGTCTCGAGCTGAGAATAGGCCGATCGCATTGCAATGAATTGGGAAGAAAAACAAATTATAATTGCTTGAAATTTCGCATTTCGTTCGCATGAGTACTTGTCCAGGCTTTTGGCTTGGGGTCATGAGCTTAAAATAAGATCTTGTTTGATGTTCGAAAAGCATTTTGAAAATAATCTTTCAAAATAAATATTGCCGACGATCGATGTAATTCATTGTTTCTATAACATTAAGCTGACATTGTCCGACGATACGGATAGGTCCTATGTAAGCGAAGTTTAGTTCAACACACAGCACCTTGATACAAGAAACTGGGTTTCGAATTTACGCTGGTGAATGCAAGCGTAATGAAGAAGCGACGTCGCTTTGATGTGGTAGAACCGGATGAAATGCGGGGGCATGTATTGCTTATGAAACCGTGAAATTAGTCTCTTTTTCAAAAACATAACATCATTTCAGAGTGGATTATACAGCGTGTTCTGCAGTATGCTTTTCTTGACTAGCACATTAAGAAAACATATTAACAAGAGAGGGTTTAAGATTGATGGGTTGTTGTTAACAGGGGTGGGGTGTTTTGCAAAAAGAGGAATCTCCCTGGCTGATTTGATGACATGGACATTGTTTTATGTTTTTTGTTTTTATGCTATCACCAAAATAAACATTATATTTTGGATTTAACACACAACCAAATTCAGATGGCCATGACGGCATGACGTGGGTCTGCCAACTGCGAAAGTCGGTGCTCATGACGTCTACCACTAATTGATTAGTCTAATTGAGATTCTCACAGACCACAGTCACACAGATAAAAACAGTAAGTAAATGAATCAGCAAGCAAATAAGAAAGCTCATGGGTTACATTGTGTTATATTATTAGTTGTTCACTGGTCACGAGGGGGTCATGGGTTGATGTACCCTCTATGTTTGTTTATGCTTGATATAAATAAACAATGTTTATGTGAACATCGTGTTTATCTGACCGAACACTTCAATGTTAATTTTGAACTGTTTGAAGCATGGGTATCGGATCGTACACTTCAGCCAGCCTGTGTGCATCACACGATTCGAATCTTGCATGTTGTTGTTTTTCCCGCAGGTATTGTCATGGTACAAT
Organism: Haliotis asinina; assembly: GCF_037392515.1. Lineage (NCBI taxonomy): Eukaryota > Metazoa > Mollusca > Gastropoda > Lepetellida > Haliotidae > Haliotis > Haliotis asinina. The sequence goes on along the minus strand of NC_090282.1, from coordinate 35,436,556 downwards.
CTCCGCTGCGTACTTCACAGGGACTACATTTGAACGTTTTGTTAAACGTATTTATTATATTGTGAGGCAAATCTTCTCGTAGGCATCGCTAGATATTGCAGACGACACAAGAAAAACAAATTTAGAGTTACCTCCCTTCAATCGATTTGCATTCGCTAAACATCGGTTATTTCCGTGTGATTCAATGCTATGCGAAGTAAGAGATCCTAAATTCTCTCTCTGTTGGGTGCAGAGGAAGTAAAGTTCCAACTCAATCCAATGGTTTCAAAATCACTTTAGTTTTAATTCCATAACTTCCACTGTTTCTTGTGACACATTTGCAAATAGCAATCCTCATGATGATAGAATTACAGTAAGTAAACATCAACTTCACAGGAACTAGACAATGAATGAACAGTGGCTGGACAGTTGTTTAATGGAGGCTGCATAGAGACTGCATAGAGGCTTGATAGAGGCTGGATAGGGTGGATAGAGTCTGGATAGAAGCTGGATAGGTTGAAAAGCCGTATGTCCTCTTAGCCCACAACACACGATCCAACAATGCTCTCATTGACACTTAAAACATGTCCTACTCCTTCGGTATCTTAAAGCTCTCTCCCTCTTTCTCACACTCTTTCATTTCACACGAAATCATAAATTCTCTGTCAGGACACTTATCGGTCTTGATCAGGTCAGAACCAATAAGACCCCAAAAGACAATTAAGTTATATGTCTTAGTCACTGTGGTATATCATAGCTGTCACCAATCATTGGGGAATAGCTTCAGACATCTCCTGGCAGCAGGGTCTGGCAGATTCTTATGTCTTAACCAATCTATATACATATTAACCCCATGTACATACACACACACACACACTCTCTCTCTCTCTCTCTCTCTCTCTCTCTCTCTCTCTCTCTCTCTCTCTCTCTCTCTCTCTCTCTCTCTCTCTCTCTCTCTCTCTCTCTCTCTCTCTCTCTCTCTCTCTCTCTCTCTCTCTCTCTCTCTCTCTCTCTCTCTCCCTCCCCACACACTCACATGCACAGAAACCTTAACAAAGTTACAAATATAACATTTTATCTGTACAACAAATGCCTAAAACTTCGGCTCTAACAACTATCACGAAGTATCAGATGAGTTGCCACTGGCGGCGGGGTACATTGCAATGTACCTCGCTTGTAAGTGTGGTACATTGAAAATAATACAAGAGACCTTAGCCGATCAGTTTACCACATGTATGTGTGTGGTAAGATACGGGCGCATAAACACACACTCGCACGCGTGCGCGCGCACGCACGCACGCACACACACACACATTACGGAGTTTCGAACCTGAAATCATGATGACATATGTTTTTCATTTATATTTATCATTTGTGGTTAGCAACAAACAGGACGCGTACAGTAATACGCAGCATATATGTACATTCTAATTACAATTCCATTTAAAAACAAGGCAGCAAAGAAACTATATACATTGTACTGCCATCCCGGACTTCCTTGTTCTACGTAAACAGTAGTACTGAGGTCATGGCGACCTGCAACTTGGGCGACACTCAGGTTCTAAGTATGAAATAGACCATGCACTGCGTATACACCCATGTGACATTATTATGTGACGGGGATATCAGTTTCTTCCTGCTTGCCGTTTGACATATTCATGTAAACAACTTCAGTGTCATTGGAAAAAAGTAAGAAACCTCATGGCCTGCAACTGCTTATCCTCATACCTTCGGGGCTAGCATTTCGGTTCATGCCAACATTGGTACGTTAGCACAAGAGCATTACAGTAATGACGGGTGGAAAGGAAAACATTATTGTTCCATGACTGTGAATAAGTCTATAAAGGAACCCTCGAGTACTGATTACGAAACAATCATGTGTTTTGGGACGAGTATATGTGGTTGGACCTGAGAGAGTGTGCGGGTGAGTGAATGGGTTTAGTTTTAGTTTTAAGCCGCACTCAGCTATATGACGGCGGTCTGGAAACACTCGCGTCTGGACCAGACAATCCAGCTATCAGCAGACTAACCATATATCTAGGCAATTGCTAGAGCTGAACATCCGATGGGTATATGCGGTTAGAGTTGAGAGAGGGGAGAGTTAGATTACCATCGAGGTCTTTAAAGATGAACGTGTTCTACAGAAAAGGTAGCCTTAAAGACTTTCTACTTTTACCAAATTCTGATACCGTGATAACCTAGACTTCCATGGACTAGAAATGAGAAGGGGAAGGGTATACGCTGCTAGAGAAGGAGAAGAGTAGGCTGCTAGAAATGAGAAAGGAGAGAGTATAGTCTGCTAGAGATGAAAAGTTAAGAGTATAGGTTGTTAGGAGATGAGAAGGGGAAGAATATAGTCTGCTAGAAATGAGGAAGAGTAGGCTGCTAGAGATGAGAAAGGGAAGGGTAGGCTGTTAGAGATGAGAAGGTGAAGCGTAGGCTGCTAGGGATGAGAAGGGGAAGGGTAGGCTACCAAAGATGGGAAAGGTAAGAGTAGTCTGTAAGAGATGAGAAGGGGAAGGGTAGGCTGCTACATTTATAGATGTACAACTTTCCTGTTGCGGAAATGCTGCCAAAGTGACTTCAAATGTTAGCTCACTCATTCCTAATTAATCACCAAGGACGGCGAATAGAAAACCAGTATCTTTAAACACTGTGTTTCTGTAATCGTAAGCGTCAGACATTAGAAATATACTTTTCGGTAATGTTTGTGTCGCTATAAAAGTAATCTCTTGTCGTTCATGAAGCTGAACCGTGATGGGTCACTACAATGCTTCCGATTAGAAATGCAGTATATATGTCTCGTTATTCATGACGCATGAAGACGGCTTCTTGGAAAAGATCATTGTTCATTTGGTTGTTTAACATGAAACGTTTCGCAAACATATCTACACAATCACCTTCTTACTTTAAACGGCCTTGGCCTACCTCTCAACATTTTGTTACTTATCGTGGGAAATAGTTTATGTAACTGGAAAACTTCAGACATACAATGTGTGCAATGTTGTGTCGCTTTTGTTGTGACTGGTGAGGCTGAACTGTAATGCCACAATAGTTCTACTTAGAAATGCAGTCTATTTATCTCGAATTCTCAGCAGTTAAGAAAACAGTCTAGCTCGAAAGCTAATAAACATAACATACTCAGTGAAACACTGATCATCATCAGAACATCATACCAACTTTGTGAGGTGTTTTCAGAATGTGTTTCCTTAAAATATAAAATACTTGTTTAACAAACTATCTTTAAAATATTGACACAGTTCACAGTGACTGTTTATTACGATAGTGGGATAGCAATATACTTTATCCTTGGCCCAAAGTAATAGCAGGGCCTATCGTGTAGAAATCTCTCAGAACTCTCAGAATGTTTCATAAACCTTGCAGTTTACCTCAAGGTCACAAAATTCACACCATAGTAACAAATTTGCACTAAATCCATCATTTGGTTCCTCGAGTTATGGCCCTAACAAGCTTACGTTTTATTACAATTCATGTCATAACAGGATTCTTTGTGCTGAGTCGTGTATTTTGTCTGTAAATAATCGAGTCTGGACCAGACAATAGAGGTACTAACATCGATCTGCGCAATTGGGACACGATGACACGTGTTACGACAAGCATGGGTTGTTGAAGATGAATTCCAGCCCGGACCGTCATGATCAGTAGAAACACGCAATTGGGACACGATGACACGTGTTACGACAAGCATGGGTTGTTGAAGATGAATTCTAGCCCGGACCGTCATGATCAGTAGAAACACGCAATTGGGACACGATGACACGTGTTACGACAAGCATGGGTTGTTGAAGATGAATTCTAGCCCGGACCGTCATGATCAGTAGAAACACGTTATGAAGACATTGCACAACACGTCACTTGAGCGACTGGCTGAGACAGACTGGGTACAATACAGAAAGTAGGGCAGTAACTGGGAGGCGGTTGTTGTAGATGAATGTGTTGTGTGGTTTTGTATTAACCGGAACGAAGTAAACAAAGTCTCAAACTCTGAATCTGATGACTGTATGCGGAATAGTGTTCACTTCATCTGGTGTGTCCCAAACCAAACGATGTTAATAAAACTACACACCAAGGATTGTAAAAATAATACGAATATTTATTCCACGGAGGAAATCGTGTAATGGTTTTGCTAACCATAAATCCTGTTTCCTCCGCCGACAGCATAATGTGGCGTATATGTAAAGTCTCCTATTGAAATGAACAGAATCAACTGAAACTTGAAAACGCAGTTTGTAAGAGCAAGTTACGACTCCCTAATCGCAACTAAATAATTATGAAGATTATTTTCGTTAAGCTTGACATAATCACCAGGGATGGCGGGGGAGCCTAGTGGTTATAGCGATCACTCGTCACGCCAACGTCTCGGGTTCGAGTCCCCACGTGTACAACGTGTGAAGACGATTTCTGGTGTCGCAGCCATGATCTGGAATATTGCTAAAGGCGGCGTAAAACCCAGCTCACTCACTCAAATAAAACAACATGTCGGGAATTAATTTTGTCTTGCCGCGTTAAACGATACACCTTAAGATGAGATAAATTGAACCTTTCCACAAAATTGTGCATTCATTCGTTCATTCATTCATTCGGGTGTCAGCACTGTTTCGTTCTGTACCCTGTTATTGTTACAGGTTTGAGTTGCTACATGAGTCCCCGTGTCAGAGTGACCTTCTTGTATCTGGTGACAGTCGCGAGTTATGCATATATTGCGCAGTGGTCTGATCTCCCGAGGATGTGTGTTAAGTATATATTTACAAGATTTGGACAGGCCACACAGGAACACAGCCCACACGGCTTTCTAATATAAGATAAATAGGCTTGTAATATGTGCAGAATTTATTGGAATTGGTTTTCCGCCTGGTGCCATGAATGATCACAAAACAGTGGTAATGTTACAGGAGCTTGCGGTGTCACGAACGACCTCAACTATTTACAGAAAACGTTTATTTTCGCTCAAAACAACAAAGGGGTTAGGATGTTGACACTGGTGTGCTATGTTTTAAGCATATTTTGATAATACTGAGTTTGACGTTTTGTGGATTATAATGTGACTGTAGTCACGATATAATACATTTGTTATATGGTCTCTGTTGATATCTGCGTATTTTTTTTTTTTAAAATTCTGTGAAATGATTAAAGTGCTTTATTATCAAATCATCTTTCTCACTCACTCCGACACTGGCACATTCCGTAACTCACTCATTCACTGTTGAATAACGGTCACATATTTATTTGGCCTTGCATATACTGAACACAAAAAGAAACGACATGTTCGAAACAATAAAATCTCAGAAAGTGAGCGTTAACTTCATATTTATATCTTCTATTTAAAAACTTGATAAAAACCCAAGGATGCGTTACTATTACTGTTCAATATATGCACAAACGATCAAATCAGTCTTCGATGTGATCCAGTATTGTCACTTCGTCGGATATCAAAGAACGAAGTCTGTCTTCACTCATTCTCGCGCTGACATTTCATAGTATAGGGCGCCCAGGACCTCATTCGGTTCACGACCTTGTAACCTCTTATGACAACCACGCGGCAGATCTGGAACCGGTTACGGAAACTCCAGTAATCCAAATAAATAGCCGTAAACTGACCGGTCTGTAGCATCCCCGTGACCAGATGGTGGAGACGCTAAGACTCACTGGCCAAACAAACTTGCCACCATGCCCGTAGCACACACCTTGGTGACCTCACGGGGTTAAGTAGTTCTTGCGCATGCACCACCGTAACGGATAATGAGAGTCAGCTGGGGTGCAGGTGGGGCAATTAGAGATGGCGGGAATTAGATCAAGGTCAGTTTTTAAGGATGCCCGTTTATTAACGAGCCTCAACGTTTTGGTTTTACGTTTAACTTTATATGGCGGGTTTGTAAATTGATATTTTTTTGCTGTTTGATCTCAATGTAATAAACTACTGCAACTAATTGTCGTCCTTTGTTGTTCACTTATGAAGAGCAAGTGAGTTTGGTTTAACGTCGTTTTGAACAGACTTACCTCCCAGTTATTTCACCGCGAGGCAGCTGGATATACGGTTGTGGGAAGGAATGAAGGCCTTAGACGATTATCTCTTTGGAGAAGCCAAGGGACACAGATGCTTACGAATCAAGAATCAGGATGAACCAAGATGCAAGGTCACAGTCATACGTTTCTGGCACGCCAAACGGATTCAGCGTGGAAGTGTGGCGCCGTAATCTACTTGCATCACCATCCGTGTCCTCGGGTTCTAAAGTAGTCCGTCTCACGGCCGTTGAACCGTATTATCTCCCCTTCCGTCCGCCTAACTCTTTCAGTCCTGAACGAAGGAAAATTTTCCCCAAGTTCACCCGAAACTCTTTACTCATTTGGGACTTCTTTTCAATTTACAATAAAATTATTCGGTTCTGTCACCATGACATATGTTCAGACATAATCTGTCTCTCAGTCCCTTCCCCTCAGCTTTCTCTGCTGTGCTAAAGTCCCAGATGAAAGTAGACTTACCCAGGTTCTGACATTTCCTACTGACTGTAAAGGCTCCTTTTCAGTTCAAATGGGTTTATTTGTTACTTTCATTATATATTCAGCGACTCAGCCATTGTCTCGATATGAGGACGTGGACGGGGTATGGTGTGAAATCACCAAGACAAGGTTTACAACAGAGACCACTATCGACATCAGACCTTAATACTGGGATTCCTGTAGGAAGGAAACATATCGATATAGAAATAGACGAAATGCCACATAAAGAACTCTGCACATGGTTCTGGAAATACGGCATGCAAACACCAAAAGAAAACGTTTGAACCCAGATTGAATTGGTCCAACAACATGGCGGCAATCTAGCCTTCCGCAAACATCGTCTTGGATCACTGTGACAACATCCTGTTCAAACTCATAAAATTGGCAAGGTGCCAAAACAGGGCATGTGAAAGATGCAAATAAATCTCTGTGATACGCCAGTGGTCAAGAAGCGTATCCATGTTTATGGACCTCCATAAGACCATGACTACATAAACGGGCGGAGAAGCAGATAGTTTCCCTAATTGAAAGTGACATCTGGAAATATGGATGTGTTTGGTAAGACGATACAGTCAGCTAATGCCACCTGTTGCTGGAGATGTGTGAACTCCTGTGGGTGTACATGCTGAGGTGCCCCCATCGGTGATATTGGCAGCGAAGGAAATAACGGGATCAATACATAGTCGCTCTCTCAATCCTTACTCATTTTCAGATGGGACTGGGTTTAATCTCGTGGTCAGTGTGACCAATGCCTAAAGACCAGTCCAGTGTGTTTGTTTTATATACTTTATAATTGTCCGTAAATGATCGAACGCTGGTCATACAAGCGCCTTTCGAGGATATTTGGGGTTACGTATCTTTCAAAGAATCAGTTAAGTCACCGAACCTGACCACGCGAGTCAATTTAGTCGTCTCTTTCGCAGACCGTTAGACTTGAAAGATGACCGAGTGGGATGAGGAATTCAGAACCTTTGGAAAGGCTTGGCTTCATTTAGGGCGTTCATATTTCAAATATTTTGTCTCCTAGACCCTAGAGAATAACTTTATAAAGACCCAAGCTATGGCATAAAGACTGACTGTGCTTGATTGCCTAAGTTCTTTAGCAATATCACCAGACACCAGAAATGGGCTTCACAGATTGTGCTCATGCAATGTGGGGAATCGAACCCGGGTCTTCGGCGAGTGATTACCCTACCGTCCCGGTTGTCAGACTACGTTACAGAAAGGGTTTTTTCTGAAGCGAAGATATGTTTAACGGACTGTGAGACAGACTAGCACGCCCCGACGGATTCGATACTTTATAAAGTCAAGACTTCTCTGCTTTCTGACAAAGACAAAGAGTTCCGAGAAGCTCAGGTTGTATCGCCAGTCTCATCACGGCGGAAGTGACCTTTAGGTGTGACCTTTTTTTACTTGTTAAAATGCCACATGCAAGAGTTATCAAAGGATTAATCCCTACTCAGATTTGTGTTTGTAAGATAAACTATGTAACCTAACTGCCGGTTCCTCCTAGCTTGCACCACCCATAGTACACCGGATCTGACACTATCGCCATGTAAGCAGAAAGATACGTTGGTACAAAAGAAGATGATTCATAACACACACACAGCCCACCCCCTTACCCCCCACCCCTATCCCCAACGCTTCTCGTGTATGTTTATTCGTCTAATACTGGTAAAAAATCAGACTTCAAACTGGATCTGTGATGTCAAAACGGCGCATCTTGACCCCCAAGTAAAATGGACAGAACCCTCTGAGTGATGCAGCATCAAAATCAATGAATGATGGAATTTTCTAAAATTGTATGAATGGTAATGATCTAAGATGCACTTCTTAGTTTTATCAAAATCTTCTTTCCTAAAATATTTATGACAGTAAGGACAGATCAAAGGCAGATAAACAAATGTAATTTGAAATTATATAATTTACAACTTTCATTATTTAGCATATCAGGTTTTTCCGCTGAATTGTAAATGGGCGATTTTCATTTCAATTTCACATATTTACAAATAATTATTATATTTGCAGTCAGTATATTTGAACTTGTTAAAACCAACTCCGTCGTTAAACTAACAGAAAGTCGAAGTTTTATTAGCGAATCACACTGTGCCCTAGTCAAAAAGGAAGGAGTACAGAGTCTGCTCTTTATGCAGCTGAAACTGAAAGAACTGAACACATTTTACAATGATTTTGTCTATATAACTACAGTCGCTCATCTGTGTAATTTTGTGAACAAATATTGGTTCAATGAACACTTGGGTAAAACACGAATAGCCAGCCACACTCCCTACCTCGTTTGAAATGTTAATTTCACAAAAAAAGCACATATATTGATTTGGGAAAAAATGATGAATCAAAGATACACATCGACGTATTGTACGAACATTTGTCATTTTCAAATCAAATTAAATTGTTTTAGATAGAATATACACAGATGTATTTTTCCCTCCTTTACTCTTTGTACACGACACTGGTGGCGGAACGGATTTTCAAAAAATCATCAAACATCAACACAGAGTTATAGGAAATATTGCCCTCAGTTTAGTTTTATAAAAGCGCAAAAATACGTTGCAGCAGGGACCATATAACAGATCATGTTAAATGGTGTCTGGTTACAGTAAATATTATGTTTATATTAACTTTTGGTAAGCCATTGGCATCCGTGAAACTGTTTTAAACGCCATTGATGATATAAAGATAAATAAGAAAGATTCGTCATGCACACTACCGCCAACATATTTCCTTCCCTTTCCTCCAGTAGGCGTTTCCCTGTAATGCGTATGCACATCTCCCGTGACAACCCATCCGGGATCCGTCAGGTCACATGCATACTGTGTATATGATAACCCAACATGCACTTCCCCACACAAGGGTACATGTGATCACCAGCACGCCCGCGCGAGGTGACGAGAGTTACCCTTATTGTTGAATGTAAACAAAATGTTCATCCAAGATATTCCCCTGGAACTCCAACAGACCCGCCATGTATTTGACAGTCACATATTCTTGGTGGTATGGTCGAGGTAGACATACCATGGCGGCCAAGTCGACGTTGTCTCTACACTGTGTAACTCACGGGGGATGGCATAGGGGGAATCTGACATTTGTTTACTTCACACTGAGAAATAACTACGTTACGATATTGAATTGTATACATACGTCCCATATCAGGATAAATATTAACAGTTGGGACGCCCATATCTGGGGTATAATGTGTGCAGCAACATAACTGGAACGCTGTTAAAATCGGCGTACAGAACATGGTTATGATGTAACCAGTTTCAGGCACTTCATTGACCTGTCGCAGAAACAAATACAGGTCGGCCGGCAGCTTGCCTCAACAACATGACGTCATAAAGATATAAATTAAGTAATCTGGTCACATTTCCAGTCTTCGCACTGGTGGTCGCAAGGTAAATCTTGATTTTGTCAACGAAACATATTTCACAGAGTCTGTCTTTATCATATACTGGACAGGTTTCAATGGAGGATAAAAACGGTATCAGTTGTGTTGTCAACTTACACATGATATGTAGATGGTTGCTCACGATGTCAGCCATTTACAAATCAGCAAACTGCATAGTCAGATAGGTAGTACTTTCAGCATTTACAAAAAATCGCTCGTTGTGATTCAGAATTGACCGTCGGGATTCTTGACATCACACTGATATGGCTTGAATGATTGTCGTTAGGATACATGAAATATTCATTATACCGAAAACCACAACATTTTAGTTTAGGTTTTAGACTAAGGTTAAAATTAGGAGTTTTAAAGGTAGCTCGTAAAAAAATATAAATAATCAGTATTCTTCCACCTTCGAAGGATAGAATAATTACCCTACATCCATGGGTTTGGTACAAGGTTCAGGATTTAATAACGAACCTGTAGATAGTTTCTATTTGTCGCTGTTTCGAACACCATGCTCACTGCAGTCTTATCTGTAACGTTCGGACAAATGCATTCTCTTACTAAACCTGATATGTCACAAAGAAGAGTATCTTCCCCTAGAAAAAGGGCAACTACTCTGGCGGTAGACACATGAGCAGCCGCACAGACACACACTGACAAAGTTATTTGGGGCTTTATAATAACTCAGGTGTGGGTCGACATCTGTCCATCGGCCTATGTTGCAGTTACGCCAATGTCTGATTAAGGTGTCAGCTGCCTTTACAGGTATATTACCTGCTGTAGCTGTTGTAACCTTACAATTATTGCAAACGATCCATGAAAACTTGCACACATTGGCAAACGAAAGATGAGAGAAAAGTGACGAATGACAGCATATGGTTAAGTGTGTCTAATGTGTCTTTGCTTGGGTGGATATCACGTATTTAGTATGAACGTGATGTAATGTTAGTCAAACATTTACGTGATGTAATGTTAGTCAAAGATAGCGTTACTGTATAAATAGTTCGTACTTGTAAACTTTTTCAAAATCTAACAGTAATTAACGTTGTCTTTAACGTCATGACCTTACTTCGATTATTTTTAGCTTGTTTCTGGAAAGTGAGATGGGCGATCGTGAGAAACACCACCAACAGACATGATTCAAGAAGGACGTTAATGAGGTCATCACGACTCCGGAATGGCGTTACTGCTCCTGCACCATGACGCACTAAACCAGGGCAAATCAAGGTGCACGTTTTTCTAGATTGGGAAAATTTGATTCAGTGCAGTTTGACATGTATATATGTTGTAGTAAAAGGAAAGCATCGCATGTTGCAGCACACTGCCGGACAACTGAAACAGACCCTGAAACAGGTATACCCAATGTAACCCGTGCAAGTCTAGAATGTGTGGCAAGTCTAAACTACCACAGTTTCAGGGAAATGAAGAAACTCTGTAGGCTCTTTGTAATTGTATTTTGTCTTAGTTTTAGAACTTTTTCTGTAAAATACATTTTATGTTCATTTCAGAGACTAGATTTTAGTATGAACTGAAATTATGCAACCATGTATTGTTGGCAGAAACGGTTGTTCTATGCCTGTGTGTGATGCGGTATCACAGATGTGTTTCAAGTATCGACCTTATAAGGTTTCAGCAACTGTTTAAGTCCAGTAGTGTTTTCACATAGTAAATCGACATAAAACATTTGCTAACAATGTTTGAGAACAATTACCATCGAATGCTCATGGTTAGACAATAAAACTAAGTATCTAGTCTCTGAAATAAGCATATTACAAAGAAAACAGCTGTAAATTTAGTAAACAGGGGTCCTTTCTTCATTTCCAGAACCACACAAATCTGCAGAACAATTTCTTTGATTGCACAACACGTGCAAAGATTCTTATTACCCGAGACTGCAGTAATCTTAACATGTCACACATTATAGACTTACATAGATGTGTATCGTTTTAAACTCTGTATTGAGTCTATCATACAGACCGTACAAATATATCTAAGAAAACCCACGCAACTCTCGAAAACATGGCAAGTCTTGATATCCGCAGCTTGAAGAAAGTCTCAGGACTCATTTTCATTACATTTTATTTGGCTTACTGTGAATTTTCTCGGTAACATATATTTCAGAGACAGCTTGTTAGTCTTAACCTGTGTGACAAACTGCCGCCATACGTGTGTTAGTTCACGGATACTGGGAGTTATTTCCAAATATTTTGTTCGACAAACTGATATGATCTGAAATTGTTCAGTGGGGATGCGAATTGATTGAGTTAATTTTATTTCAATACATTATTCGTGGCAGATGGATGTGAAATGAAAAACTCAGTTAATCAGATCGTAGAACCTACCACAATATGATCCTGACAGACCGATTGTAGTACTGGCAAATTGTGGATTCGAAAACATGAATAACAACAGCTAGGTGTTAGACCTTTGGGTCACCCGTGGCCTTCATCCAGTCAGAGATCACTTATTGGTATATGGTCTCTGGTCTAGTGTGCCAGTCCCTCATTTGCCTCCACCTTAACCATATGACCACCAGGTGCAAATGATCCATCAGTTGCACCTTTAACGTCAGTCCTATGCTTGCTGCACCTTGGTTATCTATGGGTGTCCATGTCCAAGTCTCTTGATACCTAACAGAGCATACGGGACTCAAGAGGCGAGACAATGGCCATCGGGGTTTATTTAACTTGTTTCAGTTTACTCATTTTTTCTCTATGTCTCTTCTAACGAGCCTTGGCAGCAAGGTCCCAGCAGCCCAGAGGAGTTTCTACAGGAAGTGCGTGTTTGTCAAGTCCCAATCTGCCGCAGGTGCTGTAATGTAGGACACATGTTACTTACATGGGGCTTTCATAACGGTGTCTGTTTCATTGAATAAACTGTCATTACATGACATTGAGCCCTCATTTGAGGACACGTGGTCCTTTGAAATGCATGCTGGGAGGGACACTTTATTGATCATGACTGCATGTGTCTGTGATGAGGCATCGCTTGACTTACGTTCATGGTCCCAATTGGAATCCTCGCTGAATTGTAAATCCAGGCTGTAAACGGTTATATCTCTTACATTACAACGCACTCAACGGATTTTTATGGTGACTGTGTGTTTATCATCTTTCAATATATATTATAAAGTAATATGCATTGCCTAAGACACATTTGACGGAAAGTAAAACTTTGTAAGCATTATTAGAGTCTTTGCCTCCCTAGAATGGACAAACTCGTTATGAATACCACAATGGACACCATCTACCTCTCTCTATCTCTCTCTGTCTCTCACACACACACACATTGACAGATACATACATACACATACTCATGCTCACAGACTGAGTGAGTGAGTTTGCGAAAGGACCTATGCTACATAGGAGGACAAGTAGTATTTCAATCATTGCTAATTTTAAGGAAACATGCGCAAGGAACATGTTTGTATAATTACCTAGAATGTTTCATTTTATAATTCGACAGACATATTTGTTAACCAGATGAATACACCAAATAACCCCTTTTCACTTATTAAAGTTCAGAGCTTGTATGAAATACCATATTTAACATTTGACATTCAGATATGGCTTTATATCCAGCTGCCGTCAACCTTCAAAGCAGTATGTGATCGACTTGTTTTTGGCATTTCATCTCGGATTTCACGAATAATCATAACAGGAAAATGCAGGTTCTGAATAAAACGAATCAAGCTTTAAGACGAATTTGACAAGTAGCAGTTTATCTAGTGTTTCCATCTGGAGTGTCCTCGGTCTCACTCAAGATGGCGTGTCTAATGAGACTGCTTTTTATCGCTGAGATGAGAGATGTCTCGTCATGTCTCGCAAACATTAAAGTCACGCGATATTAGAACAACAGGCGAGACGACAGCCACTTAAAAACAGAACCTGCGTCGCCGTTTTATCAAATTTGCTTCCTGGGACTTCCAAGACGGTATTAAATACTTTGGGAATATTCCTGTAAACGTCAGACAGCCTGAACACAATCATCATTGTATTTTACGGTCAAATTTACTTTGAAACCGGCACTGTTAATGGACGACCAAGAGGGCGTATTTTTAAAGGATGGTTGAAAACCCGATATTCTCAACAGGCGGTTCAGTAGTAACTCTGTTTACCTCATTATGAGAAGGGCTTTTATTTCTCAGCAGCTGGGTTAGATAGATTATATTGTTGCCAGTTTCCAAATTGTGAAAACCAACACTTCGTAAGGGTTTTACGAGTAAAAAGAAGATTTGTTTTTGTGGAAAATTAGGATAACTTGTCACTTAGTTTTTGTAACTGTTTCCTTGTACAATTATTCAAAATGTTCTAATTGATTTAATAGATTCCTTACAAGGAATGTGGGTCAGTGTCGCAAATCTACATACTGGGCAGTGCAGTCGTTTAAAGCTGAAAATATGGACTTCGATAGAATGGTAATTCAGTTATTCTCACGATGCTAATAATACATATCTGTGATGACTTTTCTTCTGATTGTATCATTAATGCCGAAAACGGATATTCCTCGGTTTACATACCCAGCAGGTATGTCGGGAAAGAACTGTCGCTGGTTTGTCCTTTCTCGTAGTACGACTATAGGGGATCGGGTGGTCAGGATCCCGACTGATTTAGGGGCATATGTCTGGGATCATCACTCACGTTTGCATGTTCTTTTATATGACTTCTAGCACTATGTTGCAACTCAGATTGTTGTTTTCTATACAGTGGCGGTGGGGTGGCCTAATGGTTAAAGCGTCCGTTCGTCACGCTGAAGAACCGGGTTCTATTCAACACCATTTCTTGTGTACCCTTTAGTGATATTGTTGGAATACCGCTAAGTCATACTCGCTCATTCACTCACTCGCTCCGTCACCCACCCACTCGTTCATTCAGTCATCACTAAGTGTGTCATGTCCCGTATCGTATCTGTGGTGTTCCTGTATTTACATGAATCACTGAGTGACCTCAGCTACCGACAATGATATACTTATCTCCATGAGGCAATATAACGAATCGTTATGTTCTCGTACACAAAATGTAGTATGTCCTAATATTGTCCATTGATGTATATTGACGAATCTGCCGGAACACTTCCCTTCTGTGGGTTTCGTGTGGGACGTTAACGACCATGAACGACAACGACGTTTACCCCGACTGAATAATGTTAGAAAATGTTTGGATTTTGGATTTTAGGACACACGTTAAGATACACATGCCTGTAAAACGGACTGTATCCCCAAGGCGTCCTAAACCTTTAACTATGTCACCTTCTATAAGTATACACGCATAGCGATGTTAAGAGCACCTACCCTTTTTACCCTTATATTTTCATACACCGAAACCAAAACAAAAATGACAGTCATCAGCGCCACGCCCATGTTTTATGGGTCACACTCAAAGGGTAAACGTTTCCGTGGCCTTGACCTTTAATCCAAACGTAAAACGACGGCACATAATGAAACATTGCATAAAAACCTTTATAGCGGCATAAGGCCCAGTTCCCGTGTAGCTGGATACATGTACCAAGGATAATATTTCAAACGGGTATTTTTTTCCAGTAATGCTCGATGAGCCCTGTACCGTTTGACACGTGTAACAGTCATATTATTACCCCTTCACAAAACAACAAAACGTCAAATACACAATGCTGGAACAATGCTCAGAAACACTCAAGGTAATCAGGGCGTCTTTGTTTATTTGGATTTCTTGTAAAAACATTTTTTTCTTTGTTCGCTTTTTGTACATTTAAACATTTTGCTTGTTTCGACAGCGTTTCGCCCTCTTATAGAGTGCCGGCAATCATCGGGATCTCTCTCAACATTAAATCCTTCTTGATAGACCAACATGCCTGTGGAAATGCCCACTTCGCTGCCACGCCTCGATCGAGTTGCATTTGATAATGAAGTTTATGAAGCACCTGTTTTTGTTGTGTGGGAACTTTGGCATAACGATAAGAATAAATATTTAAATTTCGCCCTTTAATTGAAGTCATTTTCTCAAGGGTGGAGTCATCAAGGGAGGGTGAAATCGAGTCTCACCCTTGCCAAAATGTGACAATATATTTACATTAATGAATAAACTAATTGGATTTATGATGTCACAAACTGAAGTGGCAGGATTTCTTTTTCTTTTTATTGTGAGGTTTTGGAAACATCACCGATTTTAATGAGCTTTAGTTTCAATTTCAGTAATTGGGTAAATAAATTATTTTAATGTCTGTATAGTTGTGATTTATTTTAGCAGTTTCATTTTAAAAACCTGACATTTATCAGAATGTATGTGGACATGAACGATCATGAATCTGGTTGCTCCCATCTCCCCAACCGCCTGTTATAGACCACGGTACACGTACTAATTAACCGCATAATGATGTTTCAAGGACGTGTACCTGAAAAGTAGAAGACGACAAATGATTGATGTTGACAGTGTGAACACAGTACATGGCTGGATGGATGGTTGTATTACTTCACGCCGCACTCAGCAATATTCCAACTATACGGAAACGGTCTGTAAATAATCGAGTCTGGACCAGACACTCTAGTGATCAACGGCATGAGCATCGATCTACGCCACTGGGATACGATGACATGTGTCAACCAAGGCAGCATTAGTCGTCTCTAAAACCAAGTATGGGCTGCTGAAGATCAATTCTGACCGGGATCTTTAGGGGTTGGGAACATCTGGCATTGATAAACTCACGTTCAGAGATTTTCATATTTTTACAATAAGAAAGGGTGACACGTTTATTCATTGTTGACACGGACCAGAACGCCATGGATTCATGTACATCGAACCTTAGACCCTTTCAGTTCAGCAGTGAACTATCCTAAAGGACCACTAATATTAGTTCTTTATAACAGCAGATTATTGTTAGTATTTTTACTGAAGTATATATACGAGATATGTCCGGGGCCATATGTTTGTTATACCTGTAAGTTCGTTATAAACATAGTTTACTATATTTCAGAAGAGTGTTTATAAAAGTGATCTCTTTTCTGCCATGTTGTTACAGTGAAGTTATTCCTTCCACGCTCGAAACTAAACGTACACGTTAAAACAATATAAATATGTTTTCAAAGTGATCTCATTAAAGTATTACAGGAAATAGAAAATTAACATATGAAAGAAAAGTGAAGTTTGATTAGCTGGTGTAATTGGATATCTGGCTGATGTTTTGGCACGAAAATTTCTATTTTCGTTTATAGATTATTAAAAGTCAAGTGACTTCCTTCACCTTTGACCTGCTTTGAAGTGCCAATGTTAATTACTATTGCTTAAAAGACACTGTGGTAATAATTTGTTAACATAAAATGATTTCACTCCATATTCGTGAACTTTGGGTAACCAAGAAATTAAGAACAGTGAGTGAGTGAGTTTAGTTTTCCGCCGCCTTTGGGGATATTGTGACTGGAAACAACAGAAATGGGCTTCACACATTATAACCAAAGAGAGTGAAGGAACATGGGTTGATGCCACCTTCGGCAATATTCCAGAAATATATAACTGAACACCAGAACTGGAATTGTGGGTAATGACAACGTGTCATTTAAACTACTAGCCTACTCCATATACCAAAATGTGATAAGGGTGTTAGAGCAAGCTAAATGGGCATCAGACGCTACTCGACTTCAATCAGCTTCCTTAAACGGAATCAATGGACGACAAGCCTACTGAACACTGCGGTAGCACTGCAGCCTTGGTCTAAGGCTGTATCGCAGGAAAACAATGCCCATGGATGTAAGTAATAGTAATAGAAATTCTGTCCTTTATTGAGGCAAGTCTAGAGAAGCGGACAGAAAAGACACCACTTAGACTAACAACTAGTCTCAGAAATTTAAGCTGTTAGTAAATAAATAAATTATAACGAAAAGGAGCCCTGAGACCTTCATTTTCAGTCTGAAGTTCTGGAACTCTAAACGTGCCACATTTTCTAGAAAGTGAACTTTCCTGGATATATTTGCTTCAGGTTCTGTATGGCAGCCTAGACGCCACTCTATTAGAGTGATATTATATTATTATTTATAGACTTGAGCAAGTCTAGGAGCAATACTGCACGGTAGAATGTCTTACTCTCATACACGGGTGTATTTGGTACATTTGGTTGGCCATCTTTAATGCCAACAACGACAGCAAGCCAATCATTCTTTTTCCACAAGGCGGACATGGCGTCAAAGGTGATGAACAAACTCATTATGTAGCGTTTGTGTCTGCAACGTTCATGCACGTAACGTAATAACAACGCAGAAACAGGGGTTAAGTAGCACAAGATGTGTCAAGTGCTCGCATGCGAGTGGCGGAAGTACTCGGCAGTTGGGCCGGTGTACGTAAGTATATATGCGATGTCTAAACATCCGTTGTGGTGGGACCGGACGCTGGCATGGAGTATGGACCTGTATTCCTCTCCATCTTCAGGACGTAATACATGACGTCAGGGTTCCGTTGTTAGAGGGAAAATGCAATGTTTTCTTGGAATGTTTTACCGCACAGACCACTCCTGTGGTGCATGTTGCCATCGTGTTATCTAGACGGATGTGTAGTTCACGACACAGACTGCATGCTCTACTACAACAAAGTCACCGAACCCAAGTGATGTTGACAGTATCGGGTCACACTTGACATAAAACCGTGCATTATGCGTATATCCGTTGACCATTTGACAATGACTAGGGCTTCGAGTCTTGGATTCACAAAACACTTGAATTGAAAATATGATATAGGTGTGTTCATATGTGAAATAGCATAGGGAAAATCGGTGTGACATTACTATGTATGTATTACTTTATATTTACTAAAGTCACCACTTACGTTCACTTGCGTGACTACCAGTGACGATTTCGGTTAGAAATTAGAGGGAATTTTCAGCAGCTCGTAAGAGGCGACGAAGAAGGTCCGTGACTTGGTAAGCACATGTCATTGCAACCCAAGTGTGTAGATCGATGCTCATGCTGTTGATCACTGGATTGTCTAGTCCAGACTCGATTATGTACAGAGCCATAATATAGATGGAATATTGCTGCATGCGGCGTTAAACAACAAACAAATTACTTTGGTTTTTTGGATTTGTTTTCCCGAATTCATCTAAATCTAGGGTGCCTGTTTGTCGAAGACCTAATGAATTCTGATACGTCATCAATGAATCGACTGATTAGATCGCCTCCGTCGTTTTGTGTGTGGGACGTATATGCCCGGGGAGCAGGTCTGTGGTTCTGTACCCTGACCTCGTCAAACCAACGGACGTTACACGATTGTATGTGTGGTAAATGGAATAGAATGTCTTGTTTCATGATTAACGGCTTAATGGTATGTCAGCAGACTTCAGACATACAGAAACTTGGACCAGTATAATAAAATACAATATGTTCAAATATTTCCATGTACACATCCAAATATTTCACATATTAAACAACACGTCGATATTTCATATACTCTTCGTTGCACATCCTTCATAGTTAAAGATGTTATCTGTTTAGTTCTTTCAGGAAATTACTGGAAATAATGCAGTCTTCATTGTAGGCTACACTGACTCTTACGAAAAACTAGTGAAATAAAACAAAATACACCCACTCGTTCAACCAGCAACCATGTAGTTGAAGGGAGCTAACTCTGTCGACTATATTACCACGGTTACGGGCAACATACAGATGGAACACACTACCAGATTTGTATACACGTCGCTAAGTTGAGTATTGTTAGACTCAATGGTAAGTCCCGATCAGAAACCATTTGTCTTGAGTTCGAGTCCTTAAAATCAATGATTATGTCCCTTTGAATCACTAAGGGGAATTTTATCTCACAACGCTGATGTGCCACAGTAATTAACACAAAGCAAACATACTGATATCCTCAAGACGAATAGAACGCAACGCACACCTTCACCAGCCACCCCCACCCCTAACACACGCACTTACTAACTCGCTAACTGATAAGGTTGGGAATATTTTGAAGTTGCCTCCTTCTCAAAGGTCACTGCGGCTGTGTAAGACCAGGTGTGCGACTGTTCTATCTTGTGGTGACAATGTTTCTGGGACGGCCACGTGATCACAGAATGCAGATCTGTATTTAATGACACCTAGAAGCCTCACAATCTAGAATAGTACATCATGTTGCATAACGTGCTGGGTTTGGTTGTCACCGTCGTTGCCGTCTGTAGTGCGGAAGTGTGTCGTCTGCCGTCACGTCTGTGGTGTAGCTCCAGGAAAACAGCCGAGGACTGTCAAGTAAGAACACAATTAGAGTGAGTGAGTGAGTTTAGTTTTACGTCGCACTAAGCAATATTCCAGCTATATGGCGACGGTCTGTAAATAATCGAGTCTGGACCAGACAATCCAGTGATCAACAACATGAGCATCGATCTGCGCAATGGGGAACCGATGACATGTGTCAACCAAGTCAGCTAGTCTGACCACCCGATCCCGTTAGTCGCCTCTTACGACAAGCATAGTCACCTTTTATGGCAAGCATGGGTTGCTGAAGGCCTATTCTACCCCGGGACCTTCACGGGTGGAACACAATTAGAAAATTGATTTAATCTTCATCTATCGGTCACATAAAATCAAGGAAGGTTTCTTGAATATTCACGGTTCTTGTGAAAGACCTACATCATCTGTATTTCCTCCCACAATGAGCTACCGCAAGGTACCCTTGCAGATCCTGGTTAGAACTGACCTTCAGTAACCCATGTGTGTCGTAAGATGCGACTAACGGGATCGGGTGTTCAGGCTCACTGACTTGGTTGACATGTGTCACCATATCCCAACTCCGTATATCGTGTTCATGCTGTTGAATACTGGATTGTTTCATCCAGACTCGATTACTTACAAACCGCAGCCATATAGCTCTAAACTCACCCACATACGCATCATAAAACGTATCCATATGTATGGTTAACAGTTTAGAGAAAAAAATATTCTTTTTCACTAAATACAAGAAACAAGTAAACATATTTACCTGTCTATTTAGTTTAGACATTTAAGCATATACCAACTGCGTAGATTTACGCTCATGATGTTGATCACTGGATTGTCTTGTCCAGACTCGATTAGTTACAGACCGCTGCCACATAGCTGTAAAATTGCTGAGTGCGGCGTGAGAGTGACTAAAGTCGCTCACTCACTAACACAACTGATATAACTGAAATACCGTTTGAATCAGCGTTAATGCAAACAGATTCAGCAACTACTACTTTCACAGTAGATCTTATAACGCTTCCTATCACTACAGGTAACACAGCAGTGCTCGGCCCATGACTGGAGACATCGGGCAGCAGCGCCACCTGTCAATCTGGTGTTGTACTACGAGACCTTGTGTCCTTTCTGTAAGCAGTTCATCACTGAACAGTTGTACCCAACCCACATCAAGCTTGATAAGGACATCCTCAACATCACCGTCCTACCATTCGGCAATGCTGAAGTAAGTACTCAACTCCACAGTGAGGATCGGGATGCGTGTCGTCGGAAACTACTAATCACTGAATGATCAGGATCTGAGACTGCGAGTCCATCAATTCCTTAGGACATTGTGCTTGTCATAGTTGGGTGACTATATGGCTTAAGGTCGTTATTACCAATATTTTCGCAATATCACTGAGTAAAACCACAAGTTAAAAAACAGAATAAAATAAATACCTTACCTTTGCTCATCGATTTTTGGACATCGGGATCTGTTGACTAGGGCATAGAAGATCAGTTTCTCTCTCAAATACATCAGAAAGTCAAATAAGACTTCAACAGTGACCAGCACTCAGTCGTTGCTAGGGGCGGACTGGTTGATGTTTGGGGTTTCCGGGATTTTTCGGGTAGTCATACAAGAGTTTATATCTCACCGACCAGGAGAATGAATGTCAGTGGGGCATCGGTAGCCTAACCAATGCGGCATCGGTAAATAATACAGTGCCTCATATGTATCCAAATCTAAGCGTCATCAGTAGTCAAATCACTGTTGCATCCGAAGCCAAGTCAATGTATCATCTGCAGTCAAGTCAATGTGGCATCCGTAGACAGGCCAACGTGGCATCCGTAGCAATGTCAATCAGTAAACAGGCCAGTGCGGCACATCCGTAGCCAAGTCGGTTTGGCATCCGTAGTCAAGTCGGTTTGGCATCCGTAGCCAAGTCGGTTTGGCATCCGTAGTCAAGTCGGTTTGGCATCCGTAGCCAAGTCGGTTTGGCATCCGTAGCCAAGTCGGTTTGGCATCCGTAGTCAAGTCAATGTGGCATCCGTTGTAAAGTCAATATGGCATCCATAGTCAAGTCGATGCAGCATCGGAAGTCTAGTCAAAAGAGAATTCGCAGGGTTTTTTCATCAAGCACCACGGGACAGGGAAAGATTGACCAAACTCTCTTCAAGACTGCACTACAGTTCTTTCAACAGAATCTGTGGAACCTGTTTCAGCAAGAAAACACATGGTTCCACACAATGTCTTGACGTCGACAGTACAATCCCCAGGCTTTTCATGTATAGGACACCTGCATTATGACCTTGATTGTTAAATCCTCGACTGTTAAGTAAGAGCATGACAAGGTTAGCACAGACACTCTGTGAAGAATTGTGACTGTTTAGCGAATTCATTGATGTCCATGGTTAACACGAATGATACTTACTGACTGAAGCTGTGGGCACAATACCATCATGTTCGTTGTCGTCAGAATTGTAAAGGTGTTGTTCATCTTTTATAACACACTATCCTTCTATTCTTTGGTCTGGATGTTCTGTTTTTTATGAACAGATAATACTGGTTGCTGACATTCAGCGTATAAGTCACTTAAAATTGTTGCAAGTGTATATGATGTAATATACGACATTCGACACCAGTCAGCAACTTTAGATCTTTTCGTACTTCAAAGTCACACTGGCGTGCATAATGTGACCTCATGAAGGGGATTTGCAACGATTAATCATTTTCTTCTGAAATACTGTCTATGGGTTTACTTTGTGTACTCTGTACTGAAGAGAATGGCAAGAGTGCGGTCACGTTTGTTTTTGTTTTACTAAAGCCGAACATTACTGTTCCAGAAGGTGCAGGCTAGCAGCTGTGTTCTTTTATCTTCAGCCGGTATGAACCTGGCGCTGTAAACAAACATGTCCTTATCTTTTCCCTGATACCTCTTGCAGGAGAAGCAGGAGGGCAACAAATGGATCTTCACGTGTCAGCACGGGAGATCGGAATGCGAGGGCAACCTTATTGCAGTGAGTACTGATAGCATGGCGTAAAGTAGCTTACTGACACAGACAAGAACAGGTTCCACCTACGCCCTGATTGCCGAAAAGTGCTGACTAATGAAGGTCAAGTGATTAGAGAGACCTGGGCCTCCTTTCGCCTAGCTTTAAGGTGATTGTAAGTCACCAAGGTAAAGAATGGGAGTTCAGGTTAATGTCAGCAAAGGTTGCTTCGTGAATTGAGCCCCAGGCAGATAAGTCATATCTGGTTGGTACGGACCATTGTCCAGAGTTCCGACCCACAAAGCGTTCGTAACTTTACGACTTGTCGTAATTCTATATTATAGTTACGAATAACGTAGTGCTACGAATGCCTTATGAATAGGGTTCAAGGCTGTCAGGAACCTGTCTGTGTGGTCATGCCTCCGTTTTTACACGTCGACCTAATGTAGCCTGAGAGATGCTGGGCCAGTGAAGGTACGTGGTAGAATAGGTCTTCAGCAACCTATGCGACTATACTTGTCGTAAGAGGCGACTAACGGGATCGGGTGGTCAGGCTCGCTGACTTCGTTCACACGTCATCGAATCCAATAGCATTGATTGATGCCCATGCTGTTGATCACTGGATTGGTTGGTCCAGACTAGAATGTTTACAGACCGCCGCCATGTAGCTGAAATATAGCTGAGTGCGGCGTAAACCTAAACTCACTCACTCATTGAAAGATATTGACTCCGATATATATTTCATATAACAACATTCACTCTGACCTCTTCATCATGGATTAACGGCAGATACATTACACAGCTGCAACCGAGTTATGACTGACGTGTTTCAGACATCACACACCTCGATATATGTAAAACGAACAATTGTTTTGATGTATTTCTACCGTGAAACTAACACCTTGTCTTCGCTTTGTAATGATGTAATGTTTATGATTATCACTTATGGTTAATTAACAAAATTCACACTGTCAGCAAAACGTCAGCAAAACCAACTCTGTACTAACGTACCTGAGGTAATATTTGACAATGTACTCAGACTGTACGGTAACAAAAGAGGAGCATCAGTATATCCTGATTCGTTGTAAACCATGGCTACCAAACGAACACGATTCCTCCACTTCCAGACCTGCGCCTTGCAGACTACTTCCTTCAACTCCACAGCCTACTTGCCCTTCCTCAACTGTATGGAGACCGCTGCCCATGAACACGTCCTGTGGCCTGCTGTGATAAAAAATGTTAGTATTTTTCTTTTCGTAACACGTCTGATATTTTGATGCAAAAGCTACTCTCAGGGTCACTCATCAAAGCGCGCACAATACAAAAATCCCAGTAAGCCTTCTGGTGAGTTCCATCTGACAAAAACGTGGAAATGTTGGTCCGATGCGGTGCACAAAACGGTAAGTCAATATTTCCATAAGTAAAATCACAAATCTAGCTTTACACGCTTCAGGTAATCCTGTCTGTAGATAAGGGTTCACAAGGGTTAACAGTGTATCTGCATACCAGCCAGGTGACTGCCATGTGGCTTTCCATGTGCCGTTGTATTTCTGCTATACAGCTGCATTGGAAGTCACCCACTGAGTTCTGCAATATGTCTCAGTACTGAGGGAACGCATTTGGGAGTCATTTCCAGGCCAGGGTTGGACATAGTGATTGTGGTCTTGAGAAGACATCAGGGGAATCCTGGCCACATCCATGTTTGTTGTCAGAATAGCTCTGATGATCAGTGGCTTTGTTGTATTACTGCTGTATGTGAGTGGGTTTAGCGTTAAGGCACTTTCAGCAATATTCCAGAAATACCACGGCGGGGAAATCAGACGTTGTACCCATATGGGGAATAGAACCAGGGAATTGGCGAGCCGAGGTTTTAACTACCAGGCTACTCCAACACTGAACAGCAAAAGATACGACTTACGCACGTTTTGAAAAATTGAAATTTCATAACAGTATTTCAAAGTAAGTATGTACGTGTGGGGGATGTTCATGTTAAAGTGGCGTAATGATCCCAAATGAGATGATGTCATGTAATTTGACGTCCACACGAAACATCCACACAGACAGTGCATCAAAACCATAATTGAATCATTGAACATTCTGGGACGAAACTGAACGTAGGATGGTGTCTGAGTGGAACCACTTGCCTCAGGCATTCCTTAAGATTCCGGTGAAGTCAATGAGACGACGTTGCACGGGCTGTGTACATGTTCAGGGTGGCTATACGCGCGCTAGTAAAGAGACTGTCCTTTTTTTTAGGTCTGTCCAGCCAGTGTCCGTGCTCTTGGGTTTCAATGATTCTCCCCAAAATTGAGGCGTTAACCCATGTCCTTCGAACAACACCTTCGTCACTCACTCACTCACTATAGCAAACCTCACTGCTCGTCCTTTACCTCACTCGACCATGAACTCATTCATGCGGGCCCAAGCCGATGTTACCCAACTCACTCAACTATTATTGCTACCTCTTACCTGGGATAATCCATAGCTTCTATTCTCCTTGATGTAGACAGATATTGCAAACCAGTCTTAACCCCAGAGCACTCAATCTTTTCTTCGCGTAGCAATAATTAAAAAAGTATGCAAGATTCAAAATAGAATTGATCATCAGTAGCCCACGCTTGTCGTAAGAGGGAACTAGCGGGTATGGGTAGTGAGACTCACTGAGTGAGTGAGTTTAGTTTTACGCCGCAATCAGCAATATTACAGCCATATGGCTGCGGTCTGTAAATAGTCAAGTCTGGACCAGACAACCCAGTCTTTCGCAGCATGAGCATCGATGAGCGCAAATGGGACCCGATGACATGTGTCAACCATGTCAACGAGCCTGACTCGCATGTATACCCCAGTATGCTTCAAGGACCTGATGCTTTCGAACTAGTTGGTCTATCTGAGTAAAATAACTGGAAATGCATGACGAAAAACACTGTCCAACAACACCCTTAAGATTAGTTGGTGTCACCAGTCTAGAAGTTATGAACGCTTAGAACTTTTTGACCAGCCCTTGTATTCTACCTCGGATCTTCAGGAGTCCGTGACTCACTCACATGTCACCGTGTCCCAGTTTGGTAGATGGTATCTATCACTGGATTATCTGTTCAGAACTCGATTGGTTGCAGACAGTCGTCACTTTACTAAAAAACTACTGAGCGGGGCCTTAAACAAAGAAACCCCATACATCTAAGCTTATGTGGATAAGTTACCGAAATGGCGTTAACCAAAGAAACCCCATACATCAAGGCTTATGTGGATAAGTTACCGAAATGGCGTTAAACCTATAACTCACTCACTCACTCACTCTCTCTTCTAACACCAGTGTGCTGTTAGAAACCACGTGTCGGAGTCCGACATCAAGAGCTGCATGACGAGTGAGGAGGGCAACGAACTGGAGCACGAGATGGGCGTGGCCACCAAGAAAGAGGGGGTGGAGTATGTCCCTTGGATCGTCATCAATGGTCAGCACACAAACGCGACACAGGAGGCAGCCCAGGAAGACCTCCTCAAGTTAATCTGTCAGACCTACACCGGCCCCAAGCCACAAGCATGTACAAGCGCGCTAGCCACAGACCTGAGAGTGTCATATAAGCATCCCCACTGATCCACGGTGGCGTTGAAGAAACATCATTGATGTAGATTAGTAATACTATCTGTGATGTTCTCTGGTCAGAATGATGACAAGTTTACAATCAGCTCATGGTTGTGATGACTGTGTACAATATTTCACAAAATAAAGATCGTTAATTGTAGATGTATAATTTGTCGTAGACTTTTAACGCCTAATATAAGATTATATATATACACTCACACACACATTTTGTTGCCATTTTCTTTGTGAACTTGGACACCATCGCAGAATGCTGGGTGATATGACGTGGTCGTATTAGCGTTTATGGTGTAATTTTAGACCTTAAAGTTTAAAGACGGTGGATGTTATAATGAATTCTTAAAAATAGCACATTTGACATAGACGGAAATTATATACACGCAACACGAATGAAAATTTCTCGAACCAGTCAAAACACTGGAAACGCAACCGTCCCGGGAACCGGTAAAACGTTGAAGAAATTCAAACAACCCGTGTTGAGTTTAGACAGGTATTAGTTAAAGACTGGACCTTCTCAAATGTTGAAGTGTTTGGCGAACTGCTTAATGTAGCTTTGTTTGATTTTGATGTAGTTTGATTTTGGTTATTTTCAATGTGTTTGCACTTTCACAAATGGCGGATGTATTTAAAGCCAGACAAAGGCAATATATATGGTGAGGTGGTGTGAGTATAATATCACACAAAACATGCACAACTGGACAGCAACCGATTATACAATTTGAGAGAGTGGGTGAGTTTAGTTTTACCCTGCTTTTATCAATATTCCAGCAATACCAAGGCGAGGGATCCCAGAAATGGGCTTCACACACTATATCCGTCGGCTTGACAAGCGAACACTTTAACCACTATAGGCTACCCCATAGTCCCATATACAACTGGAACATAAATCAATTGTTTTCCCGTATTCACTCGAATACAATATACATTTGACAATTTTGTGACAATGGTTTGGCTATTCTTTCAATTTCCCTTGATTCTTTCACACACCATCTGATGCCTTTGGCAATTAGTAAAACCACAGTGTTGTTGTGAAACCTCCACACCTCAGAGGTAAGTCACATGTAGACAGGGAGTACACAGTATATTAGGGTTCAGAAGCCGTACAGTTGTGTCACACGCAAAATCTGTTAGTTCTTGTGTCCTCGTTTCTGCTATCTGTGGAATGTCAGATAAAATATGGTTTTAACTATACAACATTTCACACGTGTCAAATAGGTGCAGATAGTCACATTTTTTCTGGGGACTTGCGGAAAGGGTGCGGGGATGTATGGAATAGAAGGATGTAAAGGGCGAGGGGACATCGCCCATAATGTCTACCCAAGTGCAAGTGCGAGAGGTGTTCATACACTGTTCCGTACGTATGAACTAGTAGGAGATGGGCATTTTCGTTTCATTACATCTATTTGATATCACACGTTTGATAGGTTCTCCACAAAAAATATTGCAAAAGATAAGATTGGTCATCATATGGAAATCTGTTTTCTATACTTAAAACTGCAAACCAAGCAGCCTTCTGTAAACCTAAAGTCGTCTCTAACTGTCTGATTCTATGGCAACCTCGCATACCTGAAACCCTGCCTGATGGTGTATGGATGTTCATCTGATGTCTGTGTTGATTCTGTCGCCTAGTAATAGTTGTATAAAAGGAATACGTTACATTATTAAGACGTGTATTCACCTAACAGTCCAAGGTAACAGCCAACACAGTATCCACGACACGAACACTCAGTTTAATTTCCTTTAAACCTCTTTTAAATAGGCCTGACATAGGGATTTCCCCAAAACCGTTAGAGGCAAACTGCCCCTCAGTGTTAGTGTTAGTGACGTTCCCAATAACCTCCCCAGATACTGTACTGGTCGCTTTCCCCAGTACATCAAATAAGGATTTCACTTGAAACTGTAAGGGTAACCTCCCCAGATACTGTACTGGTCACTTTCCCCAGTATATCAAATAGGGATTTCACTTGAAACTGTAAGGGTAACCTCCCCAGGTACTGTACTGGTCACTTTCCCCAGTACATCAAATAGGGATTTCACTTGAAACTGTAAGGGTAACCTTCCTAGGAACTGCACTGGTGCAGCAAACAGTACAGCAAACATGGACTTGGTTTCATCCTGTACTAGTGACCTCCCTTGAACCTGTTTAATTAACCCAATCAGAATCTGGCACAAGCTTCTGTTGTGACCTCCCATGTTGTATAGTCATGACCTCCCCAAATATTTGTGTCATTCAGTTTCCGCTACTTTTCACAAGCATATTTTAATGACCTCCCAAACATGCCACTCTTCATCAACAGGTATTGGCAATCTCTCACCTGTTTGCTGATTTCTCTCCCAAAGCTAACCACCAGTCAACATGTCTTTCAAAATTAAACAAAAATGAAAAGCATCAGTTCACTTACCCACACACAATGTGTTCATACATCATTATTTTGGAGACAGTTAAGTAGGCAAAAACAACAAAACATACATCACCTTTGTATAAAGTTTATACATTTGCCTCATCAAGTCTCATATCCCATCCAGAAAGTAAACCCATCAGAATTAAAGCCATTAGAATTATGACATTCCATGAATAGATATATGCATTGTTTAACAGGCAACATCCAAAAGTTTACATTCCTTTTCCGGTGATATATAATCCACTTAATTCATAGCCAAAACTGAAATGAATAAGTAAAAACCGTTTCATAGTGAAGCATATATATAATATATGAATAAACACGTGACACCTGTCTTGATATGATACAGTTTAACATTTCACCAAATTTAACATTCCTGGGCATTATATGGAATTACTTCCCAGTAACAATCAACAAGAGTAGACATACAGCCGCAAAGTTTCTATCACCTTAAACAAAAATAAAACTGCACAGATAAACATTCTGGAAAATACTCTGCCTCAAATGTCAAACATCCAGTAAACACAGTATCAAGGAGTTCAAGAAATGACTTTTTACAGCTGCTCTGTATTACCACTCATACATATCTGCAAGCTGAAACAGCCCACAGGGTACTGTACATTTAGACTTGGCTGTCAAACCGGGACTCACTAGAACTAGTAATACAACTGATTCCAACTTATGTTTGTGAGTTAAAACTATTCTCTGCAGGTCATTTCTCTGGACCTTCTGAAAAGAATAACCAATGACATGGAGCAATTATAGACCATATATGTCTTAATCCTTTAGAAGGGGTTTGCACATTTCATTATCATCATATCAACAGCTATTCAGTTTGGTTGGTTGGTTTAACACTGCATTCAACATATGATGGAGGTCTATAAATAATCCAAGATGGTCAAGACAATGCAGTGACTGAAATGTCATATTAGTTACCTGACCAAGGATTGCTCAAATGTCTTTGCTCAAAATGTCAGGAAGTTACTACACATTAACCTGTGTACAGTCCACCATTATGGGTACCGTTATTTCATTACACAACTTGGAATGGTTTCATGTACTGGCAATCATTAGGAAGGTCACCATCCAACATTAAGTCACATGGTCATAAGGTGACTTTAAAATTACTCTTTATGTATTTGACCAAACACAGACACAAAACTGACAATGAGACACAGATAATGAATCAACTTCCCACTATTTGCCTAGGACCTGATCCACAAAATGTTCACAGCACTATGTCATTTGTAAGCCTATGACAAGGTCGTAACTTTACGAATGCTTTGTGGATCAGCACCCAGAGCTACTAAACCACCTGGCTAATCAATTTCATTTTATTTTCACCTGTAAGAACTAACTGTTCATCACAAAATAACTAAATCAACCTTTGAAAAAGCGGCTCCAAGAAAGAAAAGTCAATGTGGAGTTCAATTAAAGATCAACTTGAGAATTAGGTCTTTTGTGTTCATCGGGACAGCTTTTCTCATGCTTCATTTGTGTATCAGACTGGATGAGATACATCTTTCAAATGCATTAAAAAATGGTAAAACTCCTAAATATTGATCTGAAACTTAGATATGTTCCAGTGATAGACACCATTCGTTCTACCTGTTCTTCCACTTAAAAGTTTTGGGTGTCTGACATGGAAAATACGAATAGCCAGAGGAGTAAAAAATTATTCCAAAGTCAATTATGTTTTTGGACAAAACTTCATCTCAGAAGAAAATCAACTTGTGTCGAAGAGTACTCATTTTCAATTATAATAATAGAATATTGCTTCTTGAAAACTTCAATTCCACACACATGAACCACTCCATTACAGAAGTGTTCTGTAAGTCCAATGCATGTAAAAGTGTAATCCAACAGCTCTCATAATTACTTCTAAAGGCTTTGCTTATTTATTAAATGATACATAAATTATTATAATATAATATTTTCCTTAGAATCTGGTTGAAATAATTAACCTATCTGATCTTAAATTTTTTTACTATCTGCTTGTATCTAATAATTATATTATTGCATAACTGGTAGTTATGAACTAGAATCGGATGTGAGCAAATGTTTCAGTATACTTGTCTGCACTTGACATGCAGCATATTCTCATGTCTTTGTATTGGAGTGCATTTAAATAAACCCGTGGCTTGTTTGCCTGCCCATGTCATTACGAAATAAATAGGTTTAAAACAAATAAAAAATACTGCATTTGTGAAGTATACTCCAGTAAAATTAGGTTCATCAGTTACAAAAAATCATACCTAAATTAACTTTCCTGTGTCAACTAGGGCATCTAAAAAGCCATTAGTAAGAAAACATGCAATAAGCTGACGAACATTATCA
This sequence comes from Haliotis asinina, assembly GCF_037392515.1. NCBI lineage: Eukaryota > Metazoa > Mollusca > Gastropoda > Lepetellida > Haliotidae > Haliotis > Haliotis asinina. The sequence continues at coordinate 35,405,171 of NC_090282.1, read as the reverse complement.
GTGTCAGATATTTTGTATACATCATAATAAATAATACTATATAACAACAAATCCTCTGACTTCAATACAGCAATACATGTTAACATTTTTTAAGCACTATTTTTGTTTGTGTTTCAACAGAACAGTGAAATGCAAGTTTGCAAGTGTTAACGGTAAACATGGCGATGGCTCCCATTGTGAAGAACTATCACTTAAGCTGTATATGATGTGATGAACTGTCACTACAACAGTCATCAGTATAGAAGTTAACACAGAAGTGTACGAGACAGATGAACCAACGTGCACTTGTTACTACTAAGTGATTCTATTATAAGAATGGCAAAAATATTTAAAGATTGTCACAAGTTTAAGAGGTAATCTTGTCCTGATGTTGACACTATTAACACAAAACAAATCTCGCAATCTCATTATATTCGTATTTCAATTACTCAGAAATACAACCTTTCTGCATGAGGATAAGACTATGCAGTTGAACCTCAAATCAGCCAATGTGCATTTAGATTCCTAATTTCTAAAAACACTTTTACCTGTATATCTGACCATGCTGACTTCTGTATCTTATAAACAAAGATAAAATGGACAGTTCTGGGCCCCATTTCACAAAGCTCTCATAAGTCTGTGATCTTGTAACTTTTCGCGTAGCATTCATACCTCTTATATGATATGCCACACTAACTATAATCTCACCTAAACATACTGAGATCATGGCAGATATTATACTGAATCTGTTACGCCCATTGTGGACTACTCCTAAGAAGCTATTGTCACATTTTGTGAACTAAGAATGATAGAAAAAGTAAAAAACAACATATGTTTTTCATATTCTCATGTGTGAAGAGACTTAGAAAATATCACAATCAATTCTTATGAAAGTTCTTAAGAAAATACACAGAACTTTCATGACATTGTCGTCGGGATCTAGAAAGTCACTAACTATACAAAAAATAATTTTCACCATTCATCTTGTGAGAAAATTGAAAAATAAAAAAAGTTTGCACAAATTCAAAAAGTGTTTCATGAAAATGATCTCCTTCATACATGTTATCATGAAAAAATATTTATCCCATTTTCATTTGTTCAAAATATTCCCATAAATGTGCAGCCACTGATTACTTAATATAAATACATGTACTTCGTCCCAAAGCAATGACAGTAACCTCCATCAGTAACCTGACACAGCAGGCCTACAGAACTAGAGGAAAACATTACATATATCTTTAGTGAGACAGCTGTGAGGTAACATTCATCAGCTAATTCAGTCCCCAGTAAAAGAGCCTCAAGAAACGTGGGACAGCCACAGTGTCAACAAATACAGATTGTGTATTGAACATTGGAAAGAGTTACAAACGATACCAACAAATTTGATTGCATAGAAAGCAATCAATTACATAACCACAGACAAAATATTTAAGATTGCAAAACACCTAAGCAGCAGCCACTGAACAAAATGTGCATCCTATTGCTTTATTATTTCCCTGTTGGTGGGTGAGTCAGCTGATTCAAACCAGCTTGTAACATGAAAGGGGCTAGAAACGTGTGGTCAATAGCATGAGCATCATCTATATCACCACGGCACAATGACACAATCACGCAGAAGACCACACAGTCTTCCTCAGATGACCTTAAGAGTGATAATGGGTTACCATGAAACTCTGTCCAAGTGTTATCATGGTAATCATTCAGAAGCAATAAAAGCAATGCCTGAAAATCTGCCCTCACTGTGACTCACATTGCATAAAATTGAAAATAACACATACACAAATAAACTGTCAGAAAGTGTGTTTCAAAATGCATATCTTACACTTAACATTCAACAGCAGGCAAAATGAAAAACAAACTGTTAATAGTGATAAACATAACATTCCTTTCATTAACAAATATGGTGCATGCTGGAAATGGATGAGCATGGAATGTTTGTATTTCACCCTTGCCTCATGTACACTGTGAGGAACAACTTTCACACTGTTTTCAACAAATTGTTCATCTGTCTCACTGCTATCATCATTACCATAATAGTAATCATTATTTTATAAATCATCATCATCATCATCATCATCATCATCATCATCATCATCATCACTAAAGACATCAACATAGTAACCAACATCTACGATGTTATATTTCTATCACAAACTGCTATATCTCAGAGAAAATCAATATTGACTCTGATCATGAAGAACAGGAGTGGTAATCAATATTATCTTTAAAATACAAGCTTTATAAATGAGGAAACAGACAACTTGCTGGTCCAGAAACCCCACTTTCTGGATTGTCAGGAACCTGTAAATACATACAAATATTATCTGAACCCACGATTCATTTACCAACAAAAGATGTGGATGGTTGAACGGTAAGATGAACAGTGTTCCTGTTTACAGTGGAAGTTGTCAAAACCAGCATCTGTCCAATCCGGCAAGTTGTCAACACCAGCATAAATTCTCAGTCTCATCCATGACTTGTACACTTATTATCAGCTCTGCAGTCCAGCACTTTGTCTAAACCGGATTTTTCTGCAGTCCCAGTGTGTGCCGGTTTAGACAGCTTCCACTGTATATGAATGATGTACAGTATGGTATAATACTAGCATGCCTTGAGTTCATCTAATACTGTCATAATCACACCTTAGTACTGTGCCATTATTTACACCTGCCAGACTCCATCTTATATACATATAAAACACAGTCTTGTGCCAGCATAAGTGGATTCATCACTAACTGGACATTTTCCTTTTCTGTCCAATTACTGGTACGCTCAAGTGAATATTGCAGCTTATCACCACTGTTTCCAGTAATGCTGTGGATTTATGATCAGTATGTACAACAGACGGAATTGCTCCAATGAATTCCACATAATTGTTCACATTCCAGGTTATTTGCCAGTCTGAAGAGGTTTTTTATACATAGTGATCCAAAAGGAAGATGTTTTTGGCCGTACAACTCACACCCTTACCCTGAAGATATTCTTGTCCCTCCAGTTTACGCTGAAAAACCATGCCCCTGGAGAGGTTCTCAGCCACCCAATTCACACTGAAAACCCTAGCTCCTGACCATCCAATTGACTTTGAAAACCCTGGCCCCAAAGATGTTTTTGGATATCTAATTCACACCGAGAAGCCCCGTCCCTGAATATTGTTCTTGGCCTGCTGAAACATGGTGAAGAAGAGCTCCCTGTAGTTTGGTGCAAAGCGGAACTGATACTGTGGCACCAAAATATGGGTGCCACCTGGAGACATGGATTCTGACTGGCTGTCTGAGACAGACACATCTTCACTCACTGGCTGAGCAAGTGTTGGTGCAGAATCAATGAAGGCTGCAACCCTGTCCTTGTTTGATGCCTCAGACTGCAAAAAATAATCATTTGAAGTTTGCATTTTTCAACTTAAAGGAATATAGCACTGTATAATTGCTATCAAATGATTCCAAATGTTTTGAACTATATGTGATCCCAAGTATAGCTTGAGACTGAAGCAATGTGAAAGAGCAGACTTTAGAAAGGCAATGTCAAGATGTACCCAAAATACCCCTCCCACTGCCTGAGACCAAACTAATGTAAAAGAGCAGACAGTGGCAAGGCTGAGGCTTGATAATACAATGTGCCGTTGAGATTGACATCCTATGATCTAGGGGAAAAGTACCAGCACCTTGAGCATGTACTAGTTGCATGGATATGTGCACTACATAAATATCCAATAATAATAAATAATGTCCTGATTACTTGTAAATAAACTAGCCTGCCAACTGGGTATTAGTATTCAAAGGAGATACAGGAACATGTTGAGTACAAAACCTGTGAAGAATCATAGTTGACCAGTGACAATTAGGACAACTTACCTCCACAGTAGTCTTGTAGTAACTGTCATTCCAGACTATGGTGATGAGTGTATCATCAGAAGGGCACTCAGTCATCTCCAGCTCACCCACCGCAAATGCCTGCTGTTGGGAATCTTCTTCTGAGCTCACCACAAACAATATTTCAGGCGTCAGCAGCAGGGTGACCTCCACTTCCAACCCAGTTAGGTCAAGGTGAAGGCCATCGACTGCGAGTAGCATATCTGTGGTTGGCAGGGAACTGAAGATCTTCCTGGGATTGGACAAAATACAGTAAGGTGTTTTCCGGGTGTTTGTTATCAACAAAATATATGTTATGAGTGTATATGAATATAATATATTGATGTCCTCTAAGCACTGCTATTTGAACTGTTCTAATAAAGACAACTGCTTATTGGAGCACAGGGTATATAATTTGGGGGAGGGAATAATTTGGGAGACAGGAAGTCATTTGCTACTTTTGGACATCTTCGGTCAAAATCAGACAAAATATTTTTACTGACCAAATATCAGTTTACCAGTAAATAGTACTATTCATACACGATGATTGTCACACAGCAGTTACTATTTCTGACTGTAAGTGGTCATGGAGGTAACTGACGTCTGTCTAGTCATTACAGCTACATGGACATTTGTCATCTGCAAGTGACAGCTCCTCCACATACACCAATAGAAGCAGTTTAGACAGAATTACTTACTGTGTGTACTTGTACACTCCATTCTTGGCCTCACTGCAGGATTGGGGTGTTGGAGGAAGCCGTCTCTCAGGGAGATTACCAAGGCCAGTTCCATGGAGTATACCTGCACGAACATAACAGAACCTTACTGACAGGCAGCAAAGACATAGCTCCTTCAGATTAATAACAGACGAGTACAAGATGTAAAGAAAAAACAAATCATATCTCTGTAAAGAAGATGACTTCGATTCATAGACCATTCATAGATATAACTAATAACAGGTGTTGGGAAGTATCTACCTTGTCCAGTCTGAGAGACAAACTCTGCAGCTCCACCTATAGGCTTAGTGACGATGCCCACCAGCCCCTTCCCCATTCCTGCCACCAGCCCTGTTGCTGCAGCTGATGTTGATGTTGGCCGCTCACTCTGGGAGCGGCTGATGAGGCTCTGGATGGGCTGGTCCGCTAAGCCAGCCACAGCACCTACAACAAAACAGGGAGGTTGTCAAAACTGACAAACAGTACTATCTAAATCAACTGCATCAAAACAGTATCACTGCATAATACTATGAATAGTATTAGTAAAATGTGCATCTACCAAAGATTCCTTCCTCACAGAAAACAGAGTATCATTTAACATTTAATAGTTGTGACAGTAGGTATAAGACAACAGGGCATAAAAGTGCATGCCACAAGCATGACAGAATGGGTACATGCAGTATCTTAATGCAGCTTTAATAAGGACAGTACCCTGTGACAGTAAAGCAAGAGAACATCAACAGGGCAAAAGCAACAGGGTATCACTGCCTTTTTTCGACTGCATCACATACAGAACAAACTCAAAAGAGGCATCTAATTGAAATGACCATTCCGTCAGATGATCATTGAAGCTTACTGGCCACAGACATACACAAACATCACACAGTTACATGAAGCAGACACTATGCATAACAATCACATGTGTATGTTATCTAATACTTACCCAGCAAGCTGATCCCGAAGCCAGTAAGTCCTTGTTTCAGGCCATCCGACACACCAACAGGACGATTCCGTCTGTTCTCTTCCTGTCTCTGTAGGTGGCCTTCATCGAGAGACAGACGGTCCATGTTCCTTGAAACACTGGACGCGAAGTTGGTCACAGATGTGATCATCCCTGACGGGTACAAGCATAAGTTTACAGATGGCACTCTACAAAACACACTACCATTGTACATTTTAGAACAATGACAAGTACCTCCTTAATGTCCCAAGAAAAGGACAATATTTTTAACAAATTTTGAAAATGTTTGTTCCCTACCAGCTGAAACATTCCTCAACAGGGATGACATTCCTCCTGAGATTCCTCCGATGAAGGCCCCTGGTCCTCGTGTAAGACCCGTGTACGGCAACCGGAACATGTCTGCTACTCCTGTCCCAATACTCCGCACCAGTCCTGTCGGGTTTCCCAGAATCTCAAGAGAACCAACAACAATACCTGAAACAAAAAACACCAATACTTATAGGCAGGTTTGATGAAGTACACCACAAACAGACAATAACTGGAACACCAAGCCAAAGACATCATCCATGTTGATATGCAGTTCCAGTCAAAACAATACCTTTACAGAAACTTGATTTGGCTGAAGATATATGACATTAGACCCTTTTTATGATTATATCTTTCAATAAGACACTCTTCTGTATCACTGGTGAGTTTAGAAATATCTTACCAACATACTGGATCGTTATCAGTCAATAGCCATGACAATGATTAGAACTCAAACCTTGTCAGTTGCTCTAAACTCATTCAAACAGTCAAGCTGCCACTGGGTTTTGTCTCTTGGTCATGAATAAAAGTATTTTTGTGAAACCATTTCAATCGCCCATTAAGACAATGACACTGAACCTGACAATATTTTCTGCATATTTATAATGGCTACAACTAAGACAAGGTACGATGATGTTATTGCTGTACCTGCTCTGAAGATAGCTCCAGAGGCATAGTGCATAGCCAGCGCTCTGGTCAACTGATGACAACTAGTGTACAAGTTCTTCCTCTCAAACTTGCCAAATGACAGCGGCGTATGATCCGATGCCAGGAACAACTTCATTGAAGCATGGACACTCAACAACATACTGATGGGATGAATACATAAGTAATGAACCCGCACAGGCTCACTCAGAGCCACAGCAGTTGATTCAACACATTTGGGCAAACGTTTCACCTTGATCGGCTTGTTTCTATCACAGTGTAAAATATTGGGAATGAATCCTTCCACTTCCCTGAGCAGCCTGTAAATGAAGGTGTCGTCTATGTACAGAGAAAGGGGAGACAGGGACAGTTCCACAGACTCCGTCACAGTGTTACCAGCATCATCAGCAGTCAGAACAAGCTGAGCATGGAGGAAGCTGGACAAGCGGAGGACGGCGTGTTTCTCTGTCACCGTCATCTTCTCAAGGTCTGGCATGTTCATCTCCTCGGTCTTCTGCTTGACCAGAAGTACCGGGAAGTCGTACTGACCCTGGCCATACTGCTGGTTGTCCGCCTGTATTGTCCCCATGGACAGTGAGATACAAGACTTGGCCTCAGTGCTGTCTGCTGACGTACTGACTGGGAAGTGGGCAGCGTAGACGTTGTCACAACACAGCCTCAACACCTCTGACACTGTCTCTGTCGATGTTGTCTCATCCAGCATTACAAAGGATACCTGCTCTATGAACACACCAGCAACATAAACAGATCCTGATCTGTCTTTCATCCTTACAACTTTACTTTCAGTTTTTGATACATCTACACCAGGAGATACAGCTTCAATGCTTTCTGGTGTAACTTCAACCACCTTAGTTTTTGTTTCTGCACCTTTCAACCGACTACGGATCTCCTTGGCTGATATCTCTGCTTTGCTGATTGGTTCGATTGTTATGTGTGTTACCATAGCAATCTTCCTGGACTGGACCTTGATGTCGGCTACATCCGGAAGTTTGACAAAAGTGTCATTGTTTGACATAACATCAACTCCGCTGCTCCAAGTACTGCGTTTGAAAGAGCCATCATCCTGAGACAAGTTAGCACAGAAATGCATTCTGGGATACGTAATGGCATCTGTTGCAGGGTATTGATTGTTAACGTAAGGCATTGTGTAGTGGGTGGAGCTGCCAGGGTCAAGGGTTGGGAGGTCATCCAGTAGCTCCGCTTCCTCTTGAACCACAGTACCTGAATATGTCGAAAAGTGAGCAGTCGTAAATTCATAAATTTGTTAATTTCATTGAATGCACATTACATAGTATAACAATGATAACATGACTAGCACATCACAAAATCTAACCCACTTATCCTCATTAGTCTGGGTGTCTCACATGGTGTACTGGGGAACTATTCTGTTGCCAAATTTTTCTGGCATGGAAAAATATAAAAAATTGATTTTGCCTATTGGTTAATTTATACTACCTTAGTATTACTCCAGCTTTATAACAAAGAAATATAAATAATCAAGACAGATATTCCAGAGACTGATAATGCGAGCAATGATCCACATCACTGGCACATAATGGCATGCAATCAACAAGCAAGCAAACTGATTTCATAACCCATTTGATCAAAATAAATCAAACTGAGAAGTTACAAAATTCACGTATGCAAATTTTGAAATATTGCGCCTTAAGATATGCAACAAACCTGAGAGTGTAATGTTCATCAGAGCCTGACCAAAGACGATTGGAAAGGAACAGTTGTTCGTGATGACACACATTGGTCCACAGTCCTTTGCCATAACAAGGTACGTTACACCATCGTGAATTTTGGCAGTGACACAATAAGGTTTCGTGAAAGCTTCATCTGGTTTGCAGTTTGGCACAGAAACACACAACCTTGCCCCATCTTTGTTTGAAGCAAGTCGGAGAGGTAGAGACCATTTTGAACTCTCCATTTCTGAAGAATCTGTTGTTTCTCTTATTGCAAGGTAGTGAACAAACCCTGAGTCTAGAATTTCTTCATTTTCAGGCAGAATCAAACTCCAAGTCAAAAGAGAGCGAACATTTTCTTCCGCCTTTTCCACATTCTTGTGAGATGGAATAAGTTCTGGAGACTGGGAATAACTCTTATTCCTCCAGTTAACCTTGGAATGACCAAGTGGCACAGCCAGCAGACGCAGCTCAAACTGGGCAGACGTTAAGTTGGTTATCGCGAACCTCTCCCTGATTGTTACTATTCTCATGTCCTGCTTCATCTCAGAGACAACATTTAGAAACATGGCCTGAAATAGGAAACTGATAGTTGTATTTTGACAACTTGGTGACTTACATTTGTTATTTTACAGTTATGATCCATAGCAAAGCATAAGGGACGGTTGAATAATTGTGTTTATGATATATGGAATTAAAACAGAGTTAAATGACAAGTAATTGCTGGAAACTTACGGCAATTGACTGTCATTCATACACCAGCAAATGTTTTCTAATGGGTCCTTGTCATAATGTTACACCTACCAATATTTGCAGGGTAGACTTTGTTGAATGTTATTTTGTAAAGGGGACAAATGTGACAGTTGTTAAGTACGTTGTATACTTCTCAGATAAGGGTTAATTGACACAGCTCTAATTCCCAAAAGCAAGGAATAGAAAGTGGTTATGTAACATGTCTTCGTTTTGGAAATACACTTTTACACTTACCCACACAGCCTGATTCTGAGAGTATGGGTTCAAAACCAGGATGGGACTCAAACCCAAGAAGCAGTAGAATCTTTACTCTATTTAAATAGAATCCTAAATATAATATGGAGCTGTGACAAATCAGAGGAAGACAAGAGACAGTTGAGGTGTTTTTCTGTATCGTGGTACCTGAGGGTTGTCTCCAGGGATCCTGATGGTCGTATGGACATAGCCATCCACAAACAGAACACGCCCAAGGTCAGGGCTGTACCTCTTGTTGGCAACCTCGTCCTCTGATATAGGAATGGCTGGAGTGGTCAACACCTTACCCTTGTGATGCAGGCCAATATGGAACTCATTGTCCTGGAACATTACACAAATTAGGGCTGACCTTTAGAATACAGCTCCATAAACATTAAAAACACATCACGATACTCTTTAACATAATTGTAGGTGATTAGGGTTTGGGTTAGGGTTAAGTTGGGGTTAGGTTAGGTTAGGTCAGGTTAGTTTAACCTAACCCAAATGGTCCTCATGAGAAGTTGTGGTGCTGTATTCCAAAGGTGCTCCCAGTTTGGAAGTGCATGACACAAACTAAACCAGATGTGAGTGAATGAGTTTAGTTTTACAACGCTTTCAGCAGTATTCCAGCAATGTACACCAGAAATGGGCTTCACAAAATGTACCAATGTGGGTGATTGAACCCTGGTCTTCAGCATGTGGCGCAAATGTTTTAACCTGTAGGTTACCCCACTCCCAAAAACCAGAAAAGTGATCACTAATGGAACTAGTGAATGACCTGTCCACACACTCAACATTCACATCATTGACCGCTCTTTCAAAATTCATCGTAACTTTGCATTTTCATCATAACTGTTAGAGCTTCACATTGGCCTCCTTGTGAACACAGTTCTATTTGGTGTCTTTTGTTGGAAACCGTACAGATGACATGAAAACACTGATGAAGAAGTAACACATGATTGGGATTAAACTTTCTTAGTAGTCAGATGTCTTTGCTCCAATCTGTGGTCATCTCAAAGCAGGATTTAATCACTAAGAAAGTCCAGATGAACAGGAGGTAACTGAAAGCTTCTGATTGCCTCCTAGCTCAAATATGTTCACTTTTTGCTGAAGAAGACAGGGTGTCAGTTTACAAAACAACATTAGCACAAAGACTCTCATAAGTTTATGATAAAGTATAGAAGTTATGATCACAATGATCTGTACAATGATCCTGTGATCCCTACTAAACTGGTAGGTGGGTGGTGTTTAGGGATGTCAGACTAAGAATGATCTGTACAGTGATCCCTAGATCCCTACTAAGCTGGAAGGCGGGTAGTGTTTAGGGATGTCAGACTAAGAATGATCTGTACAATGATCCCCAAATCCCTACTAACCTAGAAGGCGGGTGGTGTCTTGGGATGTCAGACTAAGAATGATCTGTACAATGATCCCTAGATCTAACCTGAAAGGCAGGTGGTGTGTAGGTCTTGCCATGTGGGATGTCAGACAGCTTGCCCGAGGTGTTGAGGAGGACGAGTGTGATGCCACTGAGGTTGGTGATGAGGCACCAGGGTGTGATGTCCACAAGGAGGGTGCTACAGCCCGGCATGTACTCTGACAAGCGGATACTCAGGTCCACACTTGGCTGCTGGACATCAGTCTCAGCCTCCGACAAGCAGGATGTCTTAGTGGGAGGAAAGCTGCCAAAGGGCTCCAAACTGTGTCAACAGAAAACAACATGATCTCATCACAAAAAAGACTCAGCGAGAATCCCTGGACTGACTGTTAGAAAGGAAATTTACACACCGGTATTCAAGGAATAATAGTGACATTACTAACTACTCAACTCCTATTGGTCAGCTACTCAACTCCTATTGGTCAGCTACTCAACTCCTATTGGTCAGCTACTGCTATCAAATCAGAATATCAAGCCCCTGATGATGGAACAAAGGTAACCTTTATGAAACTTTATTTTTAGATTTTCCCCAAAATGGCCTCTCTTACTGATAAGGCACTTAGATATCAAAATACTCTGACATGGACACCTGAAACTGTTCAAAACTGAAAGTAATGTGGTGCTACATAATGAAAATTGAATGTTTGAACTTAAGGGAAACTAAAGAAACTGTTTTGGTTTTTATTCAACATTTGCTTTCTAAGTACCCCCATTCCAACATTCAGAAAGCCTCCTACACATGCAAAGAAAATATATGGACTAAAGAAATGTCTGACAATAGAACCTGATTAATTTGTAATTTTCTGTCTCTTGGGGAAACTACAGCAAAATGAAACAGTTTTCAATAATTCAAGACTACTCCATATACAAACATGGACTATGAATCTCACAACTATTGCAAACCAATGTGACAAAAACTTACCTGTCCATGTCAGGGAAGCAGTATGGCCAGGTGAGAGAGGGGTTAGTGGGCTGGTCATAACACAGCTGGTCAATGTCCACCCTGCCTGGTGTGTGGTGCTCCACCTGGTCAATGAGGCCTGTGGACAGCACTAGAGGGGGGCTGGACTTGGGAAGGGTCGGACTGTAACACAACACACAGTCTCTAACATGACAGTTGGGGAAAAAAGCAAGGTCCTTGAAGTTTTGTTTTAATGTTTGACATTAAGACAATAAAACTGTGTGACATCCATATCTAATTCGAAACACTACAAGACAACAAGATGCTGAATGGGGCAAAAAGATGCTGCAAGAATAAAACACTTTTAAACAAGAACTGTATGGTTGGGATTCAGATTCAAAATGTGCTAGCACTGTGAATTAAACATTGTGTAAAATTCCCAAGCTCAAATGTAGTTGCACCAAATTCTGCAGATGTTTGTGTTACTAGATGGACAACTGTCTAAGTACAACAGTACAGTCTCACACCATGTGGGTACTTATGCCAGTCTGAAAGACAGGTTGCGGGTGATGTCCACTCCCACTGTCTCAGTAAGATGTTACAGTCACACACTACTAGATAAGGTGGGTACTTACGCCAGTCTGAAAGCCAGGTTGTGGGTGATGTCCCCTCCCACACAATGCAGCTGATACTCGTAGGCCTGCCCAGATACCTGCAGCTGCTGCTGCTGTTTCAGTCTGGGCGTGTCCATGTCCACATACAGGGGCCGGGGCAGGTGGGAGCGCAGGATGTATAGGGGGGTCAGCAGCACCTATCACAGGGTGGGAGCAGATCACATAAAAGTAATTGACAAAGTATGTAAATAATCATATTTGTGCTCACAATCATTATCATGATTATAACAGCCAGTTTGGCAAACTTCTTTTCCCCAGAGTAAGCAAGAGAGTAAATAATCTCAAACCAAAAATTAATGAAAGTATACTTTCTACAGCAAATTAAACTTAACATCAGGCAGTGTATATTGTGAGTTGGTGTTTCTCATGTCCTGAATATCCCATACATTACTCCTGTAGGATCTGAGCCTGGAGAGCAATATGGCAATGCCTGACTTTATGATTCATTTTCTCATTTCTTCCTCATACTACACTGTCATCTATGACATTGATATTTTTAAATCAGGGTAGCCAAGTGGTTAAAGTATTTGTTTGTCATAGCAAAGGCCTGCGTTTAATTCCCGACTTTGGTACGATGTGTGAAGCCCACTCGATCACTATCTTTAAGTCAGTGACCTCCTTTGTGAGATATTTACCACAGCCACAAAAACTATACTGCTGCTTGTTGTTTTGCTCATTTTAGGAGTAGCTGCACAATCTATCCATTTAGGACATAATACAACATTAACGTTATGTTATATGAGAATTATCCTTTGCAGGAGCCCTCAGTCTGTTCAAATGCCCTTCCAGACAACAATTACAGTGATTCACAGTATTTTCACTACTAATAATGTCACTGTCAGAACTCTCAGTCAAACAAATGGTCATTGTTTGTTTTTATTCAAGACAGACTAGTATTCAAAGATTTACGTGAGTGTTTCAAGTTTTTCTCCAAACTGCAAAATACAGACAGTATTAAGGGTTCATTTACCCCACAAATATATAACCACCAAAACCTGTGTCATAAGAAAACAAAGCATTCATTTATCATCAAATTCATTCATAAAAAATAAAAAAATAAAAATATCTGCAGTAGCCTTGAAAAACACATAAAAATAACTAATTACAGAAACAACTGTTAAACAGACAAAAGCTCCATCTCAAAGTCAACAGAAACTAAAGAGTACAACTAATTCTTAGTTTAGTGGACAGAGAGACCAGGACCTCCCTTCACAAAGCAACCATTACTAAGGTTAACCTCAACTCCCATTCTGCAACATTGCACTTAGGTTACCTTACTGACTTAAGATCACCTTTGTGCTTTGTGAAAGGAGGCAGTAGATCACATTGTGACTTCAGGATAGAACAAAAACCACTTTCTCATTATTTCACTAATCTAAAAGAAACTAAAACAAAATTAAAGAAAAACAACACTGAAAAACATGATGACAGCAGATAATGTCCCAACTGGAGACAGCTGCATACAATCCCATGATATAGATCTTTAAATGATGAGGCACAGCAAAAGCACATGGATGCCCCACACAAGCATGGAAGTAACTGTCAACCAAACACAACACTCTATTATCGAGTCAATAAAATATGCTACTCAAAGAAAGTTAGGGTCCACCCATTTCCTTCACATTAGAACCTGATCTTTTCATATTTCTATAATTAGCCTGTTCTGGCATGACAGACTGATTGTAGTATTAAAAAGAGAAATATAATGTATAACAATATGTCCATCAAAGACAACAAATTCAGTTTCCAATGGATATACACAATACTCAAAGTGTGGTCCATATCTCTCTTTTATTTGAGTACCAGAGTTTGCCATAAATGTATAACTTAACAGATTAGCTATGGTGATATGAAGGAACTGAGCATATTTGAACTTATTTTGACTAGTATATATTATGCACTCAACACTGAAAAGAACCTGCTAATTCTGACAAATATCGATTCCTCCGCAATCAGCAAACCACTGTTCACTGTGTTCAATCAGTGACATGAATCTCAAATGATATACATACAAACTGATTTCACATTCATGATTTTGGACAGTTCCTTCACATCAACTTATAACCAAATATCTTTGGCTTTGGTTTAACAACTAAAGACAGTGTAAATAATTTTCTTCTGTTTTTAAAGAAAATGGCCGCTTAAGTTACACAGGTAACAAACGTTTCTGAGCATCTGAGTGTGATTTTCAAAGTGAACGTTACTGCAATTGCCTTGATTGACATCAAAACAGACTACAAGTGAAAGAATAAACACCAGGAGAAATATCCAACAACTTTGACAGCCATAGTATGAGGCAGAATAAGGGAACTCACCATTCGTTTGGTTGCAGTCATTATCAATTTAGTGTCCTTATAAACGGATTGATAAAAACAAGAGTTAATAATTCTGATGATGGATAATATCTCGCTCAAAGAGAATAACATGTACTGGCAACATAACACTCAGTGTTAACAGACTTAATGGAATGTGGGCTGGTAGTTGAAAAACCTTGTTGAACAGGACTATATCAAGGATATTTTCTGGACGACTCACTACACATGAAAATATCTTATATATACTGATCAGCATAGTTTTGTTCATTCCCTGTTTGAATATCATGACATTCACCTTGGCAAAAGGGATACTTCATTAAACTTTTTTTTCAATTTTGTTGATATCTGTCTGAAGAACTTTTACTGCTAAACTATGAGAGTCAGTTGTTAGGAAAGCATTTCCTGGGTGATGTTACTTCGGTTGACACCACTGTTATTTTCAATAAATATTTTATTTTGAAATGTCGACAAACATTAGGCGTGCTTAGATTTGCCATGTTTTCGAGAATATGTAGCAAAGAAATTTTAACATTTAAAACCCACAAATAAATTCACATAATTCATGTCATCTAAGTAATTTTGACTCAATTGCAGGTGAATCAAGCTAAAATGCTCCTTGGTAAAGGGTCTTGTTGTTAATTAGCATTTTTAATTTTTACTTGGTTTTTATCACATAAGTTCAATGGGATACACATATTCTGTCATAAACTTAGCACACACTGTTCCTTTATCAAAACTTTGAACATTAGTTCATCAGTGAGCATTGGTAGTTACTGGCCACTTGTCTAATAATAAATGTAGTTTTACTTGCAGTATCAATCTCAAGCAAACATAATTGTCACAAAACACTCAAAGACAACAATTTATCCATATGCTCAGACATATAATCAATCCTGCATATATCTATACAACATCAACACCACATCAATAAACAATAACAATAAACAAAAGTCCTACATACACAAAAACAGAGTCAACAATACCAATGTACAATGTGCAGTTTTCATCTGTGAAAGATTCTAACAGTTACTTCCACAATAATAGCCTGTCAAAATCTTATCAGGAATCAAGCCATGAAAAAGGTAGTCATCAAGTGTTACTGAAAGGCGCGAAGACCTACAACACCACATGGTTAAATATACATACACCGATCTGCTCCCATGTCCAATATTTCTCAAAACAATATATTATTCCTGTAACACTATTTCCTAAAATGCCCTCTGTGTTTGTTTCCCAAAGATAACACTCAAGCTGTTTATAGAATGGTGTTGTCATAACCAGTTTTGGATCTTGTTTAAAACGCCGAGTCCTCCGTAAGAATAGAGTAGTTGAGTTAATGTGTAAGAACAGTTTTAAGCTGTCGTCAATAATATTCCAGCAATATCACAGCAGGCTGTGGTCAGTCAAGACCTTTGGTATGATAGGTAAATTTTACCACTCAGAAAACTTAGTGTCCCAATCTTATCAGAAAACAAGTTTGTCTATCTACATCGTTGAATGTCCCTGGTCTTCAGTGTTATGACAGGACATCAGTCTCATACACTGCTGGCAACTCAATCCACACATCCGATGGATCACTTAATGTTTTCAAAACTAGTTTACAAAGTTGCTGTTCTGAGTAAGTACGTCTCTCGCAGGGCACACAAAGCAAGAGGAGTGAGTGAGTTTAGTTTTATGCCACACTCTGCAATATTCCAGTTATATGCCGGCGGCCTGTAAATAATCTATTCTAGACCAGACAATCCACTGATCAACAGCATGAGCACTGATCTGCACAAATGGTAACAGTTGACATGTGTCAACCAAGTCAGCGAGCCTGATCATCCGATCCCATCTGTCCCCTCTTACAACAAGTATGGGTTACTGAAGGTCAATTCTAACCCGCATCTTCATGCGTGATGGGCAAGAGGATATGTATTAAGATATATAATTTTCCTATGAATGGAATAAGATTATAGAAAACTTAGTTCAAGGTAATACAAAGATAATGAAAAATTACCAATTCTAACCAAGAAGTACAAGAATCTTTCTCTACCCTGAATCTCACTGACAGTCTTATGTACATGGACAACAAGTATCATATGTTGTAAGAGCATCCGAGGCAGTGGTGAAGCCCAGTGGTCATACAACTTGCTTGTTCTGCCTGGGTTCAGTTCTCCACATGGTGGAGTATGTACAGCCAGTTTCTGGTGTCGCCTGCTATGATATTGCTGGAATATACCACACTTACTTACTAATACAATAACTGGTGACCTTGACTCATGAATGTCAAATATACATGATGACCTTGCATCATAACCATGACCTTGCCTGACCTACTTACCAGAGTCTGTACTTGCGTTTTGAAGTGCTGACAGAAGATTCGGCACCAGACATGGATGTATGTAGACTTGTCTGGAAGGGGGATCTGCAACAAATGTGAGTGTCACCCAAATTATATAACGTGCAGTGCTTGATCACTGACAGCACATAAGTAGCATGAGTTTACATTATAAAGTCATGAGTTGACCTAATGTAATTCTCTGCTGGGTTTATTCTTAAACAAAAAATACAATGCAATGTATTTGGCATATACACCACATCCTAACTGGGAAAGACTACAGCATGAATTCATGAATCCATTAACTCTGGATCCAAGCATCACTAAAGGAGGCAACTCTAACTTATGGCGCTTCAGCTCATTTGGCCTCCCCAGGCCCTTCTGCCAGTAATTGTTGATACATGGTGTGTATATTGTAAATATTTTCCCGGTTCAAAAAATAAAATCCTAATGTTTTTATTGACCAAACATGTAAACTTACAAAGAAATTTCTTTTAGGTTGTTTTTAACCCCAAATACACTTCATAAACTGCCAGAAGTAAAATACTTATATTATTTATATGGAATACTACTTTGACTGATCATTTTATTTACTTTTTTCCCTCCTGCCTTTACATTTTCTGAGGCTAAAAATCTGTAAAACAAAAAAAAAAAATTGTTCTGACCTCATGATGAAATTCAACACAATTTTGGAATTGTCGGCTACAAATACCAGTGCAAATGCAAGAAAATCCTTTATCCATGTCCAAAGTGACCCAAAACTATGGGACTTACCTTGACCAGTCCATTCTCCTTCATCCTGTCCCCATTGACATGTACTTCCTGTGACCACGATGTCTTCAGACCAAGCACCCGGAACTTCACCCCTACAACCTCCTCCTGCTCCACAATGAATGACGGCGCTGTGTGACCAGCACCAAGGATACATGTGTTCTCCTTCACAGAGTTGTCTCCCCCTGAGGTCATCAGACTGACCTCCATGTGCTGAGAGAGGCGACTGGACATGACAAGCTGACCACTGATGATGATCTGCAGAGACACTGACTGATGGAGACTTTGTGCATCTAATTTACATTAAAGGTTCAGCATGGCTTTAAATACACTGGTGTATGAAAGCTCCACTTTTTCACACTGTACCCTAAAAATAGCTAACTGAAACCTACAAATGTTGAGGTGGCGAAAACAAAATTCATGATCTTTTAACGTGTTGCTTCTGCTGAAATGCAATAGCTGACTATCTTTCAAGCTGCTTCTGCTCTCTATGAAATGATACAACACTATCCATCTGGATATATATAGTCATCAGATTAACATTTCAGATGATAGGATATGATATAATAAAGGATATTTATTTGTGCATGCTCAAGGCGCTGGCATTTTTTCCCTCGATCACTGGATGTGATCACAGCACATCACATTTCAATCTCAACTCCCTGGGGAGTATACAACTCTTGCTGACACTTGGTGCACCGAGTTTATTGTGGCTCTCTCATCCTAATGAGGTACCCATTCACAGCGGGGTGGACTGGGACACATAGTCACAGTACTTTGTCCAAGTTCACTTCACGTTGCTGTGCCCACAACTAGGTGTTTGCACGTATTCATGTGGCCACCATCTGGTCATATACCAACGGATTCATGGGTTCTTTTAAGTGCACAGGGTTGTGTACTGTACACTAGGGGTTGTGACAACACTGAAAGAGTCTGCACACAAAGTTGACTCCAAGGTTTTTACACCCAGTCACAGGTAGGCTCGATCCCAACACTTCAACATCGCTGGATCACAAGCTTGGTGGCTTGGTGCCTTAGCCAGCTCGCCCACCTCGCACCCCAGATGGTACCAATGCTGAGATTTTTTTGAAATAAGATCAGTGTCATATGTCAAGAGATTCAAAACATACATCTAAGGTTGGGATATATGCAAATTTCAGTGGGCTGATGCTTCATTCTATCTAGGTGTACATCACAAGCTATATAATAATGTAAAGAACTTTATATCATAGCTTCTATAACACTCACTCTACCACTCTACCCTCAACCAACAATTTCTGAGCTACGTGTTCATTATTTGTCTGAATTCAAAAAGGTCTCAAGAGATCTCTTGACTTCAACCTTGTTCTTGTATTAAGAAGAAAAAAAAAGCCTCTTTCCCTCAACTTTTCACCATATGCATGGGTATGTTTTACAGTACACATGTATTTTTGATACATGCAGTAGCAAGTTTCATCTCACCCAGTGTTCTCAAACTGTACTTTCATAACCCCAAAAGTCATGTGACCTTCCCTATAAGGTGTAGGTTTTCATGTTTGTATATCAGTTGCCACATTAAGAAATATTCCAGCCTTATGATGGTGGTGTGCGTATAATCACAACTGGACCACACCATCTAAGGACTGACACCATAAACAATGGTTCAGCATAAGTGACATGCTGTTCTACCTGTTTCTGGGTGTTGGTCAGCTGTTTGATCTTAATGATGACAGTGTAACTCTGGTCCTTGGCAGTGACTGCTCGGATCACGCTTGTCTCGGTGTTGATATCAAAGGGGTCGCACCACTTCCAGCTGGGCTGGTCCATACACACATGGAGTAGCTGTAACCATGATTATATGGTGATTGTAGCATCAGAATAAGACTGTGTTTACAACCATAGAATGAAATTGTCAACTTAACAAAACAAGTCACGAAAATGGGGAACTTTAAAACTATCCAGCCACATACCCAGTGGTACTTAGGTGGCATGTGGTGCATATTCTAGTGGCCAATGTTAAGGAAAGAGATCAGAGTCATGCTTTTATGCCAGTTTTAGCAATATTCCAGCAATATCACTATGAGGCACACCAGAAATGGGAGCGTATAATGGCCCATCTGTGATATTTGTACTTTACACAATCTGTTCCTGAAAATGCTGCTACATAATAATTTGTTTCACAATTTAAGAAGATACAATGTTCACTTCACATTGAAGTTCTCAAAGAATGTATCTGGAAATTGAAAATACACAAATCTATCTCATGGACTGAGACTAAACTCCAAGGTCAATTAGTCCAGTTGCTGCATAAGTCTGTTCATCATGATTAGTAACCTTGGTAAAAGAAAGTGAGGGAGAGTGAGTTTAGTTTTATGCTGCTTTTATAAAAATTCCAGCAATATCATGGTGGGCGACACCAGAAATGGGCTCCACACAATGTACCAATGTCAGGAACACACCATGAGCATGACGATCAAGTGCCTTAACCACTATTCATTAAAGGTAATGGTGATTGTTGTATCGAATTGCATCATTAAATTTGAAACAGTACACATACATAGTACTTTCTTTGCAACTTTAAACAGACTTGTCTAAGCATCACTCGCCTGTTTGGTCTTGTGAGACCTCCAGCTGTAGCAGTGCATCTCCCGAGAGGCCAGAGCCAGGTTCTCATCTGTACCAACCTGCAGAATGGGACGTTACAACACTTCAATTAACACACATATGTACAAGTTACTGTATTTGCATATTAATGATGATTAACCAATGAACTTTCAAGACATCTATCACTAAATACATTGTTATGGGGATACCTGTCTCTTGCCAAATCTCTGCTTCAGCTAATTAGAGCAAAGCAATATCACACACCTGAATACAGGTGTGACAACTCATGCTAATGATTAAACCAGTCTTAAAAACATGAAATATGACAGAGGCTCATACTGAACATTCTGTATGGATAACAACTTCTTTTAGGAAGGATCCTACTGCTAAGCTTAATCATCGTCACACCTTTCCCCTTGTCAACTCAATGGATGTATCAGCCTCCTACCAAGCCATTTATGTTAATTATGTTGTTTTCTTAGTTGGATTCAGGTCCCGGGATAGAATAGGCCTTCAGCAACCCATGCTTGCCATAAAAGGTGACTATGCCTGGCGTAAGAGGCGACTAATGGGATTAGGTGGTCAGACTGGCTGACTTGGTTGACACATGTCATCGGTTCCCAATTGTGCAGATTGATGCTCATGTTGTTGATCACTGGATTGTCTGGTCCAGACTCACCTATTTACAGACCGCCATCATAAAGCTGGAATATTGCTGAGTGCGGCAAAAACTAAACTCAATCAATCAATCACATATATCTTCTCCCTGTTCATGTTACATCCTTGCTTGACAATGGTACAAAAATTTGTATCAAAAATCACACTCACAAGAAAATAGAAGTTGTTATCCATACACTTTGTTCAATAGGTCACTTCCCAACTTCTAAATTGCCAATCAAAGAGCTCACAATGTACATGTTTTGTATGTCTGAGTACCCTCTGCCCAATGACTCCATGTAAATGTACACACTCCCAAGCATATATCATTCACAAACAACACACACGACTGGATGTCCTCACCTGGCCAAATCTGACTGTCTGCTGTGTATCATTGCATATAACAATGTGACTGAACACAGCCTGTGCCTTTTTCGCACCAGTTTCTCCATTTAACTGCAAAATATATAGATACAAAACATAGCATCAAATGTGTCCTGCATTCTGACTGCTTAGAAAAACATTTTCATAATCATTAGAACCTTTAAGTCTTCTGAATTTTCACTGTGTGTGAGAAGTCACAACATTGACTTTTCACTGTTATATGAAAATTCTTGGTCAGGCATATAATTTCTCCCTGAATCCTAAATTAGAAATTGCTTGTACTTTCGCTTGTCAGTATTGATCAGATCAACTTATATTTCGATTCTTGGTCGTCATGTTGTTGAACAGCAGGTTCACCGCTTGTCCAGCACTAAACCATCAGTATTACAAGTTGTAAAGGGAAACAAGGAACAATGTGTAGACTCACCATACTCCATGCCTGTAGAGATGTAGTGAGTGTATGCACTGCCCCACTCCCAACCCTCAACACTGCTGGGCCAGTCTTGCAGTTACACTCCATTATCGGTGGCTGAAACAGGAACATAAGTCATGTTAAACTCTGAAGTTAGTTGTATCATCAAAGCTACATGTACTTGGTGCTACATGTGGTAGATGTCCTACCTTCTCTCTGTGAAGCACCACCAGGTAGCCGTCCAGCATAGTGGGCTGCAGCACAATGTCCATCGTCAAGTTCCGATGCTCCAGTACCTCCAGCCCTACTGTGGTAGACACCTGCACCCAACATGGACAAGTCAATTCAACACACATCCCATTGCTTACTTTATTGGACCTCAACCTGCTTGTACAGGACAATGTTAATTATTTTAGAACTACTTACAGGACAATCTAACTCTACAGTCAGCATTATGCTGACAAAATCAAATAATCCAGAATCATGTTCCACAAAACACCCATATATGCTTAACATATATGGTAAACAGATATGCCTATCATTTTAGTCAAATCTTTGACAAATCTTTAACTAGCAAACATTTTCCAGCCTCAAAATAAAGCACAGCAAACAATCCTGCCTTGAGAGACATATGAGCTTCAGCAGCATACTGACCTGAACCTCAGACCTGCTCATTTGACCTAGCAGATGTGAGAAAGAAGCAGAGAGGTCGTCTATGGTGAGTATGGCAAACTCATGCTCCTCAGGTTGAGCAGACGTCATTGTGTAAGGAGCCAGCTTGGTAGGGACTCCTGGAAGCAGAGACCGCATCAGTAATGTGTCATAACAGAACCAAGCAAATACACTGCACTCTGTCTAATTTGGACCAGTTTGGGAAAAAGTCTGAATTAGACAGCGATCCAAGTTACACAGAAATTTCCTATAAAGAAAGATTACATCAGGACCATAAGTTCAGTCCAGAATATATGCAGTAATCCAAGAAAGACAGAGTCCGAGCTGGACAGAGTGCACTGTTTGTTTCTATTCCATGCAAAAACAATGCACACACCATCCAAATCTTATCCTGAACACTAGTTTATTATTTGAACATGCATCAAGAACCATTTGACTTTAAAAATGTTAGGAGACTGTTGACTTCACACAATGTGGTACATCTTATCAAAAAGGAAAACCTAAGCCCCTTCCTACAAAAGATTCACAAAGTCATTGGTGTTGACTGACGGTTATTATGAGTTATCTCCCGTGTATGTCCTTAATACTGGTTATGAAGAATTGACCTGTTACATTACACACCCTTACCTAAACACTGACATAGCTCACCATTGGTAAATTACTGACATAACATACCCATACTCTGTTTCTGATGATATACCATTACCTTAACACTGATATGACTTAACCGTTCTAATTAATAACATGACCTACCTCCATCCAGTTTCTGGCTTATGTGCTTTCTTAAATTCTGAAATGACCAGTCTAAGTAAACTTAGTCTCCATGTTATTCGTTACACTCCTCCACTGAGTCTAATAAACCCTAGTAGAAGGTCACATCAGGTAACCTTTGAGCAACCTATGACAGTCCAATCAAATGAGAGATGGTTAAATAGATTTAACCAATCAGACAACGGCAACTACTTAGGGATCGGAGGGACTTATAAAATATTCAGGTCACTGACACAGATCCCTCCACAAACAAAAATTCACATATAACACAGTTAATTGACCTGCAGTATATACGCTTTGGGGTTTCTATTAACATGCTTACCATTAGCTAATATTTCCACAAGATGGCATCCTTGAATATTGCCAAAAACACTATTTTCAGCAACTGTTTACTCACCATTGTCATGGTTGTAATGTGTGTCGTGTGTATCCCCCGGAAGCAAGCGTACACTAAATAGCATCCAGAATTGTTCAAGTACGAAGCTTTTCCAGATAAAATGTTCAAAAGGTATGTGCGAATATCCACTTTCGCGATTTGATAAGCTGTATTCTGACTGGTCAATCTCAAAGGTTACCTGACACAATCTCCCATAAGGTTTTGTTAGACTCAGTAGTGGAGTGTGACGTACTGAGGCTAAGTTTACTTAGACTGTGAAATGACTTACCCTTTCCTAAATATTGAAGGTGATTGATGAAGTGTAGCTGTATGGTTGCCATGGATACACATCCCTGGAAGATGGGAATGAGGCTTGGGACAAAGCAGGAGTCTACAGACATACATGCTGCAAGGGATGCTGGGAGAACCATGATATCTCTTTCAGAGTTATCTTCCTTCACTGGTCTGTAATGGACATCGCACATTTCCATTACAAACACTACTTATAGAACTAGTTAATGGTTTTAATATGTAGCTTTCAAATTGGAGTTTTTAAAACCAATTTTCTTACTCTTTACTTTTTTTCTGAAACAAAAACAGAAACAAACAGTCTGGCAAAAAAGGGACAAATACTCAGATCAAGTCATCTGGGGCATTTCATAGATTCAATGCTATCTAATGTCAACATGACAGGACTTACGACAACTCTCTCTCCCCTTCATCCCCATCCTCCTCCTCATCATCATCATCCCGGTAAATGATGACTCTCCAGGTCTGGGCCACCACCAGGTCCTGGTTGTTGTTGATCTTGACCTCTGGTAGTGGCAGGGTGAAGCTTTGGTTCTCGGTCAGAGAGAAGTCTATGTGTCCCAGATACTGCCCAGAGGCTTTGTCATAGTACTGAAGGAGACATGGAACCTGAAGCACAACAAGGTGGGTCAGACAAACTGCAGATTCAAGGATATTTTCCAACTTATGCAATATTATCGATACAGAAGCCATGTGTGACATCAGGAAAATGATTAATGTAAGCTGTAAGGAGTTACAGGTTTACACTTAGTTTTAACATTGTTCATACACAAATGATTAACCACTTTATTTCAAAAGAGGTGTACAACTTCAAGGATAACAACTTCTTGTTTTTTGCATAGAGTGACACTTTGAGTAGATTTTTGAACCATTATAAGGCTGTAGTGAACTATGTAAGAATCAATATCCAAATGTCACCCTACACAATAAACAAGCTGTTTATCAATAAAGTTGGCATGCTCACCAGCTTTTAGAATGCTGATCAAACACTTAATCCAAAACAGACCAAGTCTACGTTTCAGTGAGCCAATGTTATGAAATGCCAATCAGCTATTATTAAATACATTAGCCTACATCACAAGCTTTGTCAGAGCAGCACTAAACATTAAGGTCTCAGTTAGACAAACCAATCAAGACCTATTCTATATCTTATTCTCCATGTGGAAAATTCGAGAGAGCACCATCATAATCTGGAGGAGACAAAGATGATGGGCAAAGTCTTACCCTGTCTGGTCTGTTCTCTGATGACAGGCCGAAGGGCACAGGCATCACACTGACATGAGAGAGGACCCGTGGCTGGTAGTACGTCCAGGTCATGGTGCTGTTGCCATCTTCTGTGCTGTTACTGCTGCAGAAGACAATTTCACCAGGATTTGCTTTCAGGCCGGACCCATCTGCAAACACAGATATATCTTCCACATGATTCTGTGATAAAAATGTTGTCAAATTCCACCCAGAAATTGTACACTTACGACAAAACAAAACATGAAGAGGGAAGGCACAGGGAAGGCACAGTAAAATATAGAGGCAAAATCTGTTACATGTCAGGACACTAATCTACTAACCTTAAAGGTCACATGCAACCAAAAAATCAAACACAATTAAAACACATTTATCACTTATTCATGACATATAATATACATTGCTGCTTTTAAAAAAACAAATAAACACAATTATAAGCGTACAATCGCGATTCAAAAGTGCAATATTTTGTACTTGGGCTTACTTCCCCCGAAACGAAGCCCTCGGGAGACCGAACCCAGTCATAGCGGGTGGATATGCACTCAAGTGTAACGACGGCTTCCGATTGGCTGTTTCATTTGCTGATATGCTGAGGGTTCATTGTGTGTACAGAAAGATGATCTGTTTGATGGGCATTTTAGAAGTATAGCCAGTCACAGGAAAGTAAGATTCTGTATGGAAACAACTTCTTTATGTGTACTTGATGCGTCGTTTCAGTATGGATTCATATACTGTTGTCAAACAAAATCATATACACTAAAAGAAGTCGTTATCCATGAAGAATGTATATAGAGATGTTGGGTTTGGAAAATACATGTTCTCTGAATTTGCGCTCGATCCAATCAAAAATCATGTCAGTAGAGATGGTAAACTACTGCGTGACTGTAATCTGGCATTCGTCCAAGTACAAAGCAGGACTTGAAACTGACAAGAGTTTGCACCAGTTTCCGTCAGATCCAGTCATCCGAAAAAAATGAATGTAGTATGTTTGCAACCCACAGACATAAAAACATGTCATGTGTATCACACGTGCCTAATTACATAATGTGGCAGACACGGGACTTGGGTGCACGAGTCATAAATCAACTTGTTTTCTTTATGTCGTATAGTCTGATAGGTGTTAAGTTCAAATTGCACGTGGGCAATGATTGAAGCTGTGTATTGCATGTTGTCTTTAGCAGACAGGCAGGCAGACACATAGGTGTGAATAAACCAGACACTGAGCTTTCTCTGTGACAGACACTGCTTACCACAAGCTTGTTTACGTAACGAGTAGATTATTTACTCGTTTGTGTACACCACCAAGATTAGACTACTGCTCACAACCTCAGACGCTAGGCATGCATACTGTTTCAAGCTCCGCGAACCTATTCACTGCGCATGCGTCACGGGCGCAGCGCAGCACAGGTACTGAAACCAGTTTTCCCCCCAGCACTGGGGGGAATTTAGTGAAACGTTTGAACTCCGATTTCGCGGGCTTTTTTTTCATCGCGTTTTTTTCAACTTTATAGGTTGAATTGGCATTTTTTATGATTTGTTTCGGTAAATGCATACCGAAAGGTACCAGAATCTGCAAAGTTGTGTTTTACGTTGCATGTGACCTTTAAGAGAAAGAGCATCTACTTGACAGTTGATAGAAGGCATATAGGTTGTACAAATGACGACCTGTGCAGAGTGACAAACTATCTGTCTGCTAAGGTTGTCAGAATTGTGTCTGTCTGACAGATTACATATCTACTGAGGTGTGTGGCATTCTGTCTTTTTATATCAGCAGATAACATGAATATTAAGGTAAATGGGTGTTCAGATGGACAGAATATGCAGTGTACAGGCAGTGTGTTACAGTAGAAAGAAGGATGCAGTGTGCAGGCAGAATTGCATCTGTTCAGGACAGGATATGCACCTGTTACAGTAGAAGGAAGGATGCAGTGTGTAGACAGTCTATTACAGTAGCAGGAAGGATGCAGTGTGTAGATAGTCTATTACAGTAGAAGGAAGGATGCTAGTGTCTAGTCTATTACAGTGGAAGGAAGGATGCAGACAATCGGTTACAGTAGAAGGAAGGATGCAGTGTGTAGACATCTATTACAGAAGGAAGGATGCAGTGTGTAGATAGTCTATTACAGTAGAAGGAAGGATGCAGACAGTCGGTTACAGTAGAAGGAAGGATGCAGTGTGTAGGCAGAATTGCATCTGTTCAGGACATAATATGCATCTGCTACAGTAGACAGAATGATGCAGTGTACAGATTGAACTGCATCTGTAAAGAAGGACAGAATACGCATCTGATGAGGTTGACAACATGCTGCAATGTTCACCCTTGCTTTGTTCAGAATAACATGTCAACAGATCAGCATGGCCTAAAATGATTCTAACACCTACCATGATCAACTATGTATTCAAAGCCAGCAGTCCTGAGGTCATCCGTGGTCGTGTTGTGGATGAACTGTGACATCCCTGATGCTACAGTCCCATCACCTACACCGCCACCACTTTCTGGAATAGATCCAGATTGCTCTTCTTTGCTGGGAAATCGATTCTGTCAAAAGATGAGACCAGATATGATCACTTGTAACACAATGAGTGGACCTCATACAGGAGAGTTGTTTCATATATTCACAAAATGACCCGATGAAAATTTACTAGTCAGTCAGGCCAGTGACTTGAGATTTAGTGGCCTGACTAGACTTTTACTAGCCACAGGCTAGCAAACCAGTGGCTATTTCGGACACTGGCTCCAAGGAATGTTCATGCTGACTCCAGTGGCGTTTGAAGGGAATATTGAAAACCAGGGTTTGACTTGCATTTCTTTTGCTGGTCAGGACATATACATCTTCAAGACATTTGCAGATGACAAAATCAATCAAAATATCTGAGTTTATGTGCACATAAGGAAGTAATTTTTGCTAAACATTGTAATCACTATCAGCGTGATAGTCTATTTTTGAAGAAATCCAGTTATCTCTTGTATAGTGTCTTATCATCCAAAAACAAGCTAATGTAAGTGACAGTCAGTTATATGACTATATCACAAAAACCTCCTCTTGCAAATAATAATAACAGTATTTATATAGCGCTGACTTCCACCACACTAAGGCAAGGCTCAAAGCACTGACAGTTGACAGTTCATATGCACAAGATAATACATGGATTTATGAAACATTGAAAGAGGTGTACTTCAAGTCTCTTTTTGAAGCTTGGCAGAGTTAGTACTAGTTTTAGATCAAGAAAGTTTCAAAGGGTAGCAGGTGCACACAGAAAGGACTTGGCACTAAACAATTTGAGTTTGTAAGCAGGCATGGACAGGAGACACTGATCATTTAAGCAGAGTTCTGGAGCAAGTGTACAGTGTCATGAAGATAGACAGGTCCCATTTTGTGAATCAGTGTTTTGAATTTGATATGTTAAGGAATGTGAAGCCAGTGGAGAGACTGGAGAATTGGTCATATGTAACTAGATGGCTTGCTTTCTGTTATAACAGGTGCAGCACTGTTCCAAATCTTTTTGTAACTTGTTGATCAACTCATTTGAAACATCTGCTAACATAATCAATGTTTATTTAAGAATATTTCTTAAATGAATTCATTAATTGTGAAAGTGAAATTCTGTTCACAATGTCAAAGTGATTCCACTGAAATGTACGGACAATGGTGAAGCCTAAACTTCAAAACATCCACTCATGAAACCAATGACTGGACGTCTGGTTCAATTCCACATGTGGGTACAATGTGCGAGACCCTTTTCTGGTGGCCCCTTTGGTGGTGGCTTAAAACCACACTCACTCACTGAAATGTTAATGTTTGCTGACATATTCCACAGTGTGCTCACCTGGAGGAACTTGTTGACCTGATCTGCCATGAGCTGTAGACACACTACTTGATCCTGGCCCACATATATTGGCAGGATCCCCGTCTCTGCGGCAAAAGTGATCTGCGGGATGGATGAGGTCCCACTGTGCTCTGTCCAGACTAGAGACAGATCCATGTTGACTGAAGCGGGACCTAGAAGTGCACGTGTCTTCTTGTCCAGGACTGTCTTCATAAGGAGATCCTTGAGGAACAACTCACAGCCAAGAGAGTCTGACACACCTGGGATGAAATGGTATGTATGTGTACATTCTCAACAAACCCCCAAAATGGTTATCAAACTCTTTTACAGCAACTGTCTTTCATCGTTAAATAGAGTATGAATGGTTAAAAGACAGGTAGATACTTTTGATGGTCCAAAGTCTATAAAACAAAAGAGCAGATGGGCCTACAAAAGCAATTTTGTATTATTAAGGAACGGCAAGGCAAACATTTCCATCTCCAACTCACCATGTTTGGCCTGTTGAAACTCAGTGATGACTCGGAGTGAGGAGGAGGATATCATGAATCCTGGAGAATGATCTTCAGGAAACAAATCCACGGCAACCACTATTTGATCTGTCATAAACTCCAAGTGATCCAGACTGGAGAATATACCTGAAAATTATTCAGCAATGTTGTAAGTCAATAACATTATGACATTATATACAATCAATACATAACACATGAAATATGAATGAGTGAGTATAATATTTCTTACAGTGGTGATGCACACAATATGTGTCTTTACTGTTTTCAATAAAACTGAAGTAAATATTTCTTCCTTTGATGGTCTATAAAAGTTTATCACATCCACCTGGACTCGAATGTGATGATGTCTCCTCCATCACCATATCTGCCCTCGATGACTCCCTGTTCTGAGTGGGTGTAGATGAAGATGTGGTTATCTCCCCTACAAAGTCCAGGACTTGCTCTACCTTATTCAAACTCAGGTTGACTTTGATAGGACGCTCTAGCTTCAATGTTACACATGCTGTAAGTACCGAAAAAGAAAAGTCAGTAAACTTTTGGAGAGGAAAAAACAGCATGATCAGACAGCTGTTTCAGGTTTCAGAGCATTTAATATATAAATTGTAGATCAAATTTTCTCTCAAAAACTAATCCTGTACCTGGTTGCTGCAGAAAGTTGGTGATCTGCAGGGTGTAGAGACTAGGGGGGATGCCTGTTTTGGGGTGTGGTTGTCCTGCCCTAGTCTCAATCCAGTAACTGCTGAAGTCAGAACAATCCGGCAGCAGACGGTGATCTTCAACTGACACAACACATGGGAGTCATGTTACTCATCACATCAGGCATCACACACTAATGTACTTTGGGGATTAGCAATACTTTCATACAGGACATTTCTATTAAAAGGACATATATCTGTAACCTTAATCTGTATCCTACACACACCAGGATTTAAACATTTATAGATGCAATTGTTGATATGGTTTGATGTTTAATGCCACACACAGTAATATTCCTGCTACAAGGTGTCTGTCTGTAACTAAAAGAGTTGGGACAAAACAACATAGTGAACAACATCATAAGCATCACTCTACACAATTGAATACTATGACATGTGTCAACAAAGTCAGCGAGTCTGATCACCCCATCCCGTTAGTTGCCTCTTACGACAAGCACAGATGCAATTATATTAATTTAGAGAAGATATTTAACCCGACATAAATCGTCATCAACCAGTTCTTCACAGGTATCATATACTGCCCTCCACCTACCTGGAATGATTGATTGGCTGGCTGGTCCTTTCACGATGATGTCATAACAAGACATCTCAAACCTTTGACTGGTCGTCTGACATGAGATGATCGTGTGAGGTTGAGCAAAGTAAAGGTAGAGAAAAGGTTTCATGCACACAGTTCCAGGGGCCACCACTTTCTTGGCCAGATCACTATCATTGTTCATGTGCATAAACTCAAAGTCTGAGCAAGTGTCGTACTGCTGTAGATATGACTCTTCACTATCTGGTGAAGGCATGTTGCTTGTTAAGTGTTCCAGGTTATCCCCTTTCAGTGTTGATGCAGACTTGGACTTGTGAACAATCTTCTTATGTTTTTCATCTTTACTTGCTGCATGGAAACTGTCTTCTTTCAAAGTATTATGGGTATACACAGTACATGAAATGCGTCCTGCTGTCAGAAGAATGTGGAATGGCATGACCTTTGATCCAAGGCCAAGGTCAACTGGGGTCACGACCTTTGAGGACAATGCTGATTTGACCTGTCTCGGTTTATCTGCTGTCACAGTTGAGATGTCACTTTCAACACCACTATCAATCCCATGGTGCTCATGGGCACGCCCTGATGACCTTGACCTCCCAGTACCTGTGGATTTTGCTGATGTGATCTTTTCTGATTTGCCAGAGAGGTGTGTCATACTCTTTCTTGCAAATTCTGACATGAAGAGTATTTGGTTGGTACTGAGATACAGGTCAAGGTCACTGGTGACATTCATCTCAGCAGCATACCCACAAACAAGGACATACTGAAAAAGAAAACAACAAACTTGTATGAAATATAATGTGAGGTACAGTAAACTTCAAAGTGTATTTCTTCATAGACACGAAAACCATGTTTAGATTTTCTCATATTAATTAAAAAATAATGGTATTTGGTAAGCCAAAATTAATTAAAAATCTCTAAAATCATTATAATAATGCCATATACCTTTTTCATGTTTTCAGCAGGTTCCCTCCTGCTGTAGACAATGGCTGGTGCCATGACGAGACACAAGTCAAAGCCAGACGCCATGGGAATCAGACGGATCTCTTCCCTTTCTTCTCTGAAAAAGACAGTGAATGATACGCAACTGAAACATGAGAGTTATTCAAGCACTGACCGCAGTGAAAAACAAACAGTTGAAAATTACACATCAACATAATGATGAATCATCACTACATGAGTTTCTATACCCATGTTCCTCCGTCACTTGAGAATACAACTTGCAGTATAGCAGCTATTGTTAACCAACAAACACAAACAGATTCCATAACATAGATGTTTCAACCAGACCATACATCAGTTCAGTATCAGGTAATGGTCAGGATTCAAACAAATTTCTTGCAAAGTAGGACTCATTTGAATTCCCTGAGAGCAAACAGCAGACTGTTAACATACTCCTTTAAGGGGTTGAATGTAATCAGGAAATGATGGAAGAGCAAACAGCAGACTCTTAACATACTCCTTCAAGGGGTTGAATGTAATCAGGAATGATGGAAGAGCAAACAGCAGACTTAACATACTCCTTCAAGGGGCTGAATGTAATCAGGAAATGACGGAAGAGCAAACAGCAGACTGTGAACATACTCCTTCAAGGGGCTGAATGTAATCAGGAATGATGGAAGAGCAAACATGATACAACATGTGGAATAATGCTGACAATCATGATAAGGTTCCTGAGACGCATTTACAAGAAAAGAGGCATTTAATTCACATGACAAAGGGGCAAGGAATAGCCCAGAAATGCTGTGACATGCAATAGAGAAGTTGTCTCCCATAATATTTGCCCAATAGATGCTGACAATCCAGTGACATTTATATACTAGCCATAACTCACTGCTGCAGTGCCAGGAACGTGTTCCACTCCAGGGCAGGTATCTGCACACCTGGACTGACTGGAGGCTTGTATTTTTCGACACGCCTTGACTCTCGTACTAGGTCACCCCAGCAACCTGGAAATGGAAAAATTTGTTCTACACCAAGGAAGTCCTTGGAAGTGGGGGACACTAAACAGATTTCAGAAGTGATATTTTCATCTCTTTATGACACATCAAAGTGATTCTCATTTATAACATATAAACAGGATGACATGATGGGTTATCCCCATCGAAACATGAGTGGTATATATTGCTGAATACAACACATAAACATGAAAATAACACAGACTTGTACCAAAGTGAGTGAGTAGGTTGATCAAATGCTCTAAGACAATTCTTATCGTAACACGTTGATGATAACATCTCATTATCAGTGTTCATACAAAAACAAGTTAATCCTACAGCTGAGAACAAAGAAACAATAATGAATGGATGATATGTTAAAGGTCACATACAACATAAAACACAACTTTGCAGATTCTGATACCTTTCGTTATGCACTTACCGAAACAAATCATCAAAAATGCCAGTTCAACCTAAAAAGTTTTAAAAAAATCGCAATGAAAAAAATCCCAAAGGAGTTCAAAGGATTCACTAACTTTCCCCAGTGCTTGGGGAAAAAGTGGTTCCAACAGCTAGGTTGCACTGTGCCCACGTATGCGCAGTGAACAGGTTTGTGGAGCTAATTGTGGTTGTGTACACAAACAAATAAATAATCTACACCTTACATAAAAAAACAAAACATGTTGATTGTGATAAGCAGACTCTGTCACAGAAAAAACTCTGGTATATTAACACCCATATGTCTGCCTGCCTGTCTGTCTGCTATTGACAATATGCAAAGCACAACTTCAATCACTGACCACATGCAGTTTGAAATTAACACCTGGGCATATAAGCCATAGACAAAGAGCCAGCTAAGCATATCGGCAAATAAAACAGTGGCCAATGAAAAGGCTTTGCTACACTTGAATGCACACCCATCAGCTCTAACTGGGTTCGATATCTCAGCTGCTTCGTTTCGAGGGAGGTAAACCAAAGTATATAATATTGCACTTTTGATTTGTGATTACATGCTTATAATTTTGTTAATTTGTTTTTCTTAGTCAGCAATGCATTTTATATATCATGAATAAGTGATAACTGTGTCTTAATTATGTCTGATTTTTTGGTTGCACGTGACCTTTCAGCTCCAGTGACAAACACAACCTCCATCTGAACATAAGTCAAGCTTGTACTTTTACCAACTTGGAAAATATACTGTTATTACTTACAATGAGTGAGTTGGGTTTCATGTCACTTTTAAGAATATTCCAGCAATAACATGGTGAGGGACACCACAAATGGACTTCACACATTGTACCCATGGGGAATCAAACGGAGGCCTTCAGCATGACAATCAAACACTTCAACCACTGGGCTATCTCAACCCTCTACTGTTTATGACCTGAACAGGTAAATGCACTTATATAGAGCATGTTTTCAGAATATACACTCATAATGGAATCTCCTCAGATGTTTGTTGTAGTGGCAAGAGCTAAGATCAGATTTTAATGAAACTTAATTTCACATGTGTATTCTAGACCTGTGTAATGAATGAGTACTTGATACCTGTACACAGAGAGAATCCCTTGAAGTCTGCCTGGTACTGTCTGTCCTCCACAGCACTGCCAGGGTACTGGGCTATGCCAGAGTGGAGAGCTCGGTGATATAAGTCCTTTTCCACTGGTTCCCTTGGAAGTGGGTTGTCTGCCCTTGGTTGCACAGTGATGGAATGCAGTTGAGCAACTATCATGTCATGGTCAAGAGTAGTTTTCAACTGTGATTTTTCAGAATCATTTCCAGATTTATTTTTGGCTGCGTCATCATTTAGTTTGTCACTTCCGTTCTGATAGCTTCCCATTTCAAGATGCCTTCCATCGGGATCAGGCAGGATGACCCTGACACTGCCAATATTGGCATAAATCAAGGGGAGGCAACAAGCTGAGAAAAATGGAGGAGACTGATTCTTTTTGTGGTGGCTGTGTGCATAAACCAGCCTCTGACTTGCCGATTTTGTCAGTGCAATGTCTGGACTTGAATTTCCAAAATCAAATATGTCTACCAAAGTGTCAAAAACAGGCAGATACAACACAATATCACATGGATCTGTCTTCAAACACACTTCTGATATATATTCATGAAAATATAGCTCATCAAACGATGATTCGGTTTCATTTTCTGTCAAATCTGAAAGCTCAATGTTTGTCTTCTTCATCTTCTTAGAGACATTTTTACACAAAGCTCTGGTGAATGTGAACGTGAGAAAGCCACTGGTCTGCTCCCTCTGCATGCCTTCAGATGATGGGAACAGCGGGACAACAGGCTGGCTGTCAGATGTCCACAGCTTGTTACTGACAATGAGGGTATCACGGGGCAGCTCACCCCTACAAGACATCAGAATTCCTTCACATGCTCCCTTCTCCCATGGGCTATCTTGCCTGTAACATCAATGACAGAGTGAAATATTTCAATAACAGTTATGAACATACTAAATACATTCATCAACCATATACATGAAACTGATGTTAGGCATCCTTTTCAAAATGGATTAATAAATAGGTTTATGTCTCAGGACACTTTATCTGTGATGAGTGAGCAAGATGCCAGCTCTATCACGGTAAGGATTCTCAGTGTGGGTGGAAGCCCTAAAGTTAAATGGATTAGTATAAAGATTTTATGTCTCAGGACACTCATCTGTGCTTTGTGAGTAAAGTTTGTGTTACGTCTCCATGAACAGTACCCAAGGTACGTCATGGTAAACTATCTCAATGTGGGTGGAAGTCTTAAAGAGATGCAGGTGTCAGAATCTATGACTAAGGCTATGGTGCAGAAAAACCTAGAATCAAAACAGGGTCAAAACAGGGTCAAAACTGGATTCAAATCCACCATCATAGGTTTCCCACATGCCCAAGAGTTGCAAATAGGAAAGTGGTGGAATTACTAAGTGAGTTTAGTTTTATGTCGACTTTAGCAACATTACACCAGGTGATGCCCGGGCTTCACACGTTGTACCCATTAAAGGGCATTGAACCCAGGCCTTCAGTGTAACAAGCAAACACTTTAACCACTAGGCTACCTCATCGCCCATGAAGTGATGGACATCGTATTACTGGACCACAAGTACAGTTAAGCAATACACACAACAGAGCACAAGATTGGAGCTCACCTGAATAATTGGAAATTTGAAACCATTGCATGTAATATGCCAGTCTATTACTATCTCAGCATGTCTGATCTGGTTGCATGAGGTTGACAGAGTCAGGATTGACATTTATCTTCTTTCATGTCTACTGTGGCTCAGACCTACCTTCTCTGTAGATGATTTATGTTGAATGACCCCATTGTAGCCTTGACCTTGGAATATACCTGCTGGATGTCAATAGAGGTTGCCACATCCTCAGCCACAACTGTCAGACAGGTCTCTGTCAAAAACATCCCGTACATACAAACAAAATGCAGGAAAAAACAATGTAACTGTCTAACATTTCTATAAAGCAAGACAAGGAAATGCTATTGCCTATGAGTATTACTCTTAGCATTAACATCACTGATTTTAGTTTTACCTCCAGCCAGTTTCAGTCAGACAGGATGATCAAACAGAGCCTGAAGCCAATGCTTAAAAGTTCAGTACCTGGATAAAAGTTCTGTATCAAAAACTTTTCCCTTGAACAAAATTTAAGAAAAAAAATCTGGTTTTTAAGCAGAAAACACGTTGAAAATACTTAATTTCATTTGAATAACTACATAGTATTATGAATTAACAATAGAATGCTTAAACTGTTTATTGATATCAAGTCATAAGCTTTACAGCCGCACATAATAAAAGGAGGATATCAGCTACATTTCAGTCTTAAACATTATTTTACTTCCAGAATATAATTACATAAATGTGACTTAGTAGCAACAAAACATTCAGCTTACCTGATGCTGACAATTTCTCTTTTCCATAAAGCTTCACCTCAAATCTGGGCAGCAGGAGCTGGGTCCACAGTGATAACTTCACTCCTGGCTGGCTACTCAAGTCCTCCGATACCATCTCATGCACTGGGCTGCTCTCATCACGTGAGATGTCCTCTGATTGGTCAGTTATCACAACATCATTGTCACATGACAATGTACTGGCTACCTTCTTGTCAGTAGAGCTGGAGATCGGTTGAGCAATGGGTACATCTTTCTGGGGCTGGAGCATCTTCCACAGGTTGAAGCAAAGTGATGTCCCTTTACTGACCAACATCAGTGCCTTCTGTATCACAGACATACACAGCTGTGTCTGAAACAAAAAGTATGGATGCCCATTCACATTACAATAAACAAAAGCTGTGCAATATATCATATGACAGTTTTGTAAAAGGAAATTAATTTTACACAAACATTCAGAAAAAATGTTCAGAGGTGGGTCCAGGAATTTTTTAGGCAAGATCAAGCCGCTGAACAAAGGGGGGCTTTTTCTTTCCTCTCTCTCTCCCTTACGGATCTGCCAATGACGTTTATTATTTTAGCTTTAGCAAATTGTTAATACTTGCAGTGGAGGAGGCTATTGCTTCTTTTCCATGGCATATCTAGTAAGTGATTGTGTCCTCTCTTAGAATTAACTATAACAAGACACATATAAATGAATATATTTCTGATGGTTCCAGAATGTAATTTTCTACATAAAATTGATATTTTACACTTATCCTGACTCATGCTTATTTGCTTATCTCCTCCCTCTATGCGAAGATAGTGGAACACTTGAAATCCCTTGATGTTCCCTTCTTTTGAAGTGGACATACAATGACACTCACCAACAGGAAGCCTCCTCGTTTACCACCACATTGGTCACATGTCCAGACTGGTTTGTCACTCTCTCCATTATTCCATAAGCCTGACACAAGTATTGCAGAGAATCCAACATGTCTGGGTGAGGCAGTAGGTAGGGCTTGACATCATGAGTCAGGATAAGTATGAAATATCAATTTTATTCAGAAAATTAAAGATTTTTCCTTATCCTGACTCATGGTTATTTGCTTACAGAATCCGACGGAATCAGTGTTGGGTTAGACCAGGAAGGATTCTGTTTGCTGCCAAATAATGTCCAGCACTTCTCCCCTTTTGGGAACTGTAACAGCGGTAATTCAGTCCTGATCTTCCAATATTCATAAGTGAAACGGGGGGATCACACCCAATCGAATTTCTCTTTTTGTGACTGGAACATGATGATATATAGATCAGCTAGCATCCTGCTAGTGTCTAATGTAACTGTATGTCAAGATTCCTATCAAGACAGGTTGCAACCCTTCACAAGTACAAGTATCTTCCTTATGAGTACCAGGTCATAATCACTCATGCTAGTATGTCTGAGACCTGAGCATGTACTGTCAACCTTTTAACTCCGCAGAGCATCTACACCTCAACAAGTCACATGACAAAGAGTGAAATTTACATTCACTAGTTTCTTCCTCCATCTAGCTATCTATTGCAACTCTGTCTTTCTTCATGATGTCCTCATCATAGAGAAAGGTCATCATCACTCTTGATAATAAGCAGTAAGTGAACCTCAGCGCCATTGTTTAACCATTAGTTGTTGTGGTAAAACAAGTGGCGCAAACTGATGAATGCCAGCAATGTCCTCAGTGGTGATGTCTCGTAGTTAGTGGTTGGTAAACACTGTGGATGATCTCCAAAAGCAACCCTCCATTTTCGTAGTAAGCATGCTATTCCCATGTAGAGCGGGTGCTGACGTCAAGACTCTTACTACATGTGGACTGGAGGCTCGAGGAGGTTCATGTCCTGCTGCTTTGTAAGCCCTCGGTATAACGGCTCTCGTCCATATTGAGATAATGTAGCCGAATACTTCCATAGTGGTCTCAGTAGATAGTGGGATGAATATGAAGCACTTGAAGTTTTGTTTCCTTGACTTGGTTCACTTGGCATCCTGTGTACCATGTAAATCCTGTGTACCGTGTAGCCCAAAGACTGTCAATAATGCCAGGATGTGGATTTGTCGTACCAGATGTCCAGGCAGCTGATTTTTGGAAAATAAAATCAGATCAGTCTTTGGTGCACAATCTCACGATGATTGGAGTTGAATCATGTACAATTTAATTCCAGAGCATGTATTCTGACATCCATGCTGGCATAGCTATTGCGAGTAGAAACAGCATTGTCTGTGTGAACAGTTTGTAGGATGTCCAACATAGAGGCTTGTAAGTGTCATTGGCGAGATGTTGAAATACAACATTCAAGTTCCAAGCTGGTGCCTTACATCTGCGTTGTTAGTCTTCCAGCTTGAACGAGCATAGTAAGGCGAGTAAAACTGGTTCTTTCACCAATCTGACCCCAAATCTCCTTGTGATGACAGAGCTGAGTGATGCTAACTAGGTCGATAGTGTAGAATCATTAAGTCCTCTAGGATACTGTATGTGACATAAGTAGTCCGCTACTTGAGGATGTGTGGTTTTCGTTGCAGTGAAGCCCTTCAGCTTGGCGTATGTCTCAAATCACATCCATTTATCATCGCATAAGGAGGGAGTAGATCTACACAGAGCCAAAGTGACTGTCTTCACTACATTTGTTGTTCACCCAAATTTCTGTCTTGTGGCACCTCAACCTTGTAGCGACACATCTATGTAGAGATGACTGTTGCAGTTCAGCTCTGTCAAATAAGTCTCTGCAATGTAACGGGCGTATTTGAAATCTTTCCCTTCAGGTCAAATGCTGCACTGAGGTGGGAAGACCAAGAAGACACTGCCACTGTTGTAGTGGTAATGGAGAGAGTAGAACTTG
The DNA here is from genome assembly GCF_037392515.1 of Haliotis asinina. Taxonomy (NCBI): domain Eukaryota; kingdom Metazoa; phylum Mollusca; class Gastropoda; order Lepetellida; family Haliotidae; genus Haliotis; species Haliotis asinina. Next base: position 35,365,926 of record NC_090282.1, on the reverse strand, counting down.
CCGAATCCTGGCAGGAATCTTGTCTCAACACTTTTGTGTTGCCAAGATTTTCCTTTTTGGAATGTAAAACTTGCATTAGATTCAACTCTGCCTTCATCAAATCTTCTGGTAATGTGATACCATTCTGTGTAAGCCACCATGCTCGTTGTTGCAGGAACGTTTCAATCAGCTGAATATTCATGAGGTAGTACAAACAGGGTACACGCTTCATCTGTAATGAAGATGTTGGTACTGGAATCATTTCATCTTCAGATCGATAACACTGTTGTGACCAAGCTGTCTTCCATGTGAAGTCTATTTAAAGCTGATTGGCTGTCGTGGCAAAACTGTCATATAAGGCTGGCCTCCAGCTAAACAACATTGAGTCTGCTGTAAGAAGACCACTGAAGCACGCGAAACGTTCCGCCGCTTAATACTGACATAGGTAGACTGTCCTCCTATTATTGACCGAAGAGTCAAAATAATCTTGTTGAACACTTTGCTGCTGGTGCACGACAACCTGATGTTAGTGCCAGATGCTTGCAAACAAATTGTTTATCCTTTGTAAGTACAGAAGATAAATTGTCTTATTTTCTTTGAAGTTGGAAACTTCTGATGTTAAACGGCATTGGTATGCATCAGTCAGACTCTCCAATGAGTCATTTATTCTTCCACGAAATGCATTCGCAAGTGATCATAAAAGGTTTAACGTCATCCCTGTGCCAAACGTGCCATGATCTTCATGTCTGTGTGCATCCCTGGAGTGGTCGTCATTCCATAAATGCCTCCACATAAGCCTGCGTGTGGATACCAAATCAGACGAAGATAACAAACGATGACAACGTCTGTGACAGTTGGGGAATGCAGTCATGCATCTTTGCAGCTGTAGCAGGATGCACGCATGTGTGCATTCGTCGAGATGATACACCTGATGGTGAAGATCTTCATCATCTGACAGACCTGCTGCAGCTGTTGAATCATCATCATGCAAGGTAACTGTAATAGTTGTTCAAATGATGCACTGATCCGTAGAAGCATCCGACATACTCAGTGTAGACATTGTGGATGTCTGCGTTGAAAGTAGACCATCTGAAGGTTGCAGTGTCACTGAAGATGCAGTAGATAAAGGTCCACTAGATGCTGTATGTTCAGCTGATTCCCTGAAGCTCTGTACTTCAGGTAGTAGGAGTCAAGATTTGACGTAGATGTCTTGTCTGTCGGGAGGGACAATATCATTGCTGAAGGACTAAGTAGAAGAGCTAGTCCATTGTTTCAGCAATGATCTAGTAGTATCTAGTAGTTGAAGACTGTAGGTGAGGCTAACTGTACATCCGCTTCAAAAGAAGGAAACTTCAAGGGATTTCAGGTGTTCCACTATTTTTTTTCATAGAAGGACATAAACAAATAAGCAAGAGTCAGGATAAGGAAAAAGAATCATTTTGTATGGGACAAAATGATACAGCATTTAACAAATGTATTACTATATAACTTATAAAATCCAAGTAAAAGGTAAATAATTAAATACAGCAAAGACAGATTTATAGTGAATTTCTGAAAAGAAAGTAGAAAAGTTCAAAACCTTTTTAGAATTTCAAAGTTGCCAGAATACCTGAATACATGACAAAAGATTAATTCTTATTGAATATCTCAACAGGGGCAAGTATGTGGAGTTACCTGTATTTTGGAGACAGCTATTGTTGGGGGCTGCATGTCAATGTGGAGACAGAGACCAAGGGCTGTTATGTTGTCTGATGTTGGAGGTGTATACTTGCAGCTCACTGCCACAGTCGAAGCTACATTGAGAGGCTTAAAGAGAGACAGAGTTGTCTTCTCCTTGTGAAGGGAATACACTGTTAGTTTTTCCAACTTCACAGACCATGGCAGCTTGTCTCCTACAAACAGATCATCAAATACATCTTGCTGCAATATATCCTGTTCAAATATTCAAATATTCTAACAACTTCATGGTGGGGGACACCAGACATGGGCTTCACACACTGTACCTATGTGAGGAATCGAACATAGGTCTTAGACATGACAAGCCAGAGCTATAATCACTAGGCTACCCCACCACATCGGGGCAGTGTCTTAGTCCACTGTTTAAAGCAATTGCTTGTCACATTGAAGACCTATGTTTGATTCCTCAAATAAGAGCAATGTGTGAAGCCCATTAGCTGGAAAATTCCTAGAACTGTACCAGTCACTCACTCTTACAACCATTAACCAGTGTTATATAAATATAGATATTTATATTTGTTACCCATGTGGTCAACATATGGATAGTTGCATACTAATCTCAAACATCACATGGGTGTCGTATGTCATTGACCTACGATTTGACCTGAGGTTCTAACAATTTGATTGGATGACCAATGACTTCTCAATAGGTCATGACAGAACTACATTTTCATTCATAAGAAACATGTGAATTCATTAATTCTACAACTTATATGCATTGTGGGAATGTAAACATTGTGAACGTTGCTGTGTCGTTGTTTAATTGTGTGCCTAACTGAGACATTACATCAGTTTCCACCAGTGAAGTTAGTCGGGTGAAGCAATTGCAAACCAAGAAACGAGGTGCTACAGAGTAGTTAACTGTAGGTGGCCATATGAGGTGATGACAACTGACTTGCATCATGATATCTGTTACCAAGTGGGCAGACGATAATAGCATAGTTACGTTTTTACACTGTGACATCATGCAAAAAGTGTACTGCAGGACGAAATACTTCCATAACCTCTTTATGAAAGAAGTGTCAGTTTGAAACCATTAAAATTAACAAAATTAAGTGTGACATTCTGTAAGAAATGTATTACAGTACGAGTGACAGTGACACTCGTTTCATATATAATGAGACCGAATGTGGTATTCCCTATATATATGGCATGTCATGCAAAAAGTGTACTACAGTACAAGTGATGAGTGACACGTTTCCAGACTGAGTGTAGTATTCTCTATATTAATTCTTCAAAAAAAGTATGGGAACTGTACTTTCAATGTATGATTGTCGAAATTGGGAGATATATGGGATTGAATCAATGTTGATACAATAATAATGGATGTTTTGAGAATGCATCACCACATGGATTTCATTCATAGCAAGGCTGTTCGTTCAGTTATCACCCTTGTTAGGTGACTGGAGTATGACATGAAAATTTCAGGTTTACAATTTTCAGTCAGTAATGTGTGAGTTGACCCTGAAAACCCTGACCATGCACAAATGCAAGAAACTTATTGGATGAAACAGTCCACAGTGATTTATCGACCTGCCTGAAAAACGTCAAGACTCATAACGACACCCCATGCACGAGTAGGAGACTCCCATGTTGTGAACATGTATGCTTCCCATGCATTGTGTATGTGTGTAGTGATAACATGAAATGATGCTGCATAAACAAGATGAATGTCATTGTAATATTCCTCGGTGGGTTTTCTTTCTACCAGACATCAAAGTTCAGGTTCCCCTACTTTTTTTTAAGTGTATATATGGCACAGCACCACCCACCAATGAGTGAGCCATCCAGAGTTGTGATTGGAATGTCCTGCACGACAGACATAGGCTTGGCACCAGAGCTGTTGACAACCATGGAGGGGAGACACACAACCAGAGTGCTGGGGATGCTGCCATCTTGGAATGCTGAGTGAAAGTTGACTGGAATATCCATGCTTGGCTCCAACATTGCCATGGAAACATCAGGGAGAAATATACAGCTGCTTCTAATCTCAACCTGTAAGAAACAGTCTGAGAGATTAAAATACTCCGACATATATGAAGTCCTACTCAGATGTTGCAATCTGAACTTTCCCAATTCATGTAATAAATCCCCAACTAGTGTAAGAGCTTTCCAGAGGAGACTTGAGTAAAGCATGCTACTGAAAATACAAGCCAAACAACACTTGCCTGAATGTGGAGCATCTTGATCAAGGGGAACAACTCTGCCATTTTCTCTGCGAAACCCTGGGGTTTCAGTGGCTCTTTTCCCCCAGCAGTGACCTCGTCTGTCTCCCTGGGAGACGGAAGCTGGGAGGCCGTTTGTGTTTGGGACTGGGTGAAAGGTCGTGAGCCTGTTGGGTTGGTCAGTGAGCTGCTGGAATGTACTGAAACTGAGGAGATAATAGAAGTTCTTCAGACAATTACCAGATTAAGTCTAAATCCCTCAGATCAGTACCAACCAAGACCATCATCAGTACCTCTCTAGATTACTACCAGTAATAGACTAGACCACTTGTAACCAACAACATCACCAGTATTTATCTAGACCTTTACCCGTACTAGATAAAACTATCATTAGTACTAGTCTAGACCACTAGCAGTACTAGCCAACAGCACTACTAGTTCTCACTAACACAATCACCAGTATTAATCATCTAGGCCACTAACAGTACTAGCCTAGACCACAACTAGTTCTAACCAACACCATCATCAGTATTAACCTAGACCACTAACTCACTAACTAACAATTGTGAAAATAATAAAGAAGAAGTTGACATCCATAACATTTTGTCGTATATTAGAATACCGACTTCTAAATGCCTCTCAAGAACCTACCAGTACTAGTCTAGGCCATCATCAGTACTAGTTTCGTCCATCTTAAGTACCAGTCTAGACAACTAGCAGTGCTAGCCAAGTCTACTAGTTCTAACTAAACACCATCAACAGTATTAATCTAGGCCACTACCAATACTAGCCTTGACCATCATCAACAGTAGACTAGGTCACTATAAGCATTAGCATTAGACTTAGACTCAGGTTTATCAGAAAGTGCTTATGATGGATCAGCTGCAGTTATTTGAAATATATATAATGTCATATCAAGACATTCCCTACACATACACACCCTGAGACAGGCTGGCTTGTAGTGGTGATGCTGCCTGGGCCAGAGCCAGGTCTACTGTGATGCTGTCTTCCCGTCGAGAAGCAGACAGGGAGTGGCGGGACCTGGGAGTGTACATCAGCCAGTCTAGAAGGGCAGGGTCCATGCATGCCACACAACCCTCCATGTTCAACAAAATTACAGCAGGAGCTGAATAGAAAAAAAAGTCTATTATATATCTGAGCCACGAAATGTAAGAATTTCAAGTGCACTACAGTGACCTCAAACATAAATGTCGTTTTCTTATTGGCTGAGCACTATTCTAATATTTTCAATGTACACTGCTTGCAAGTGAGTAACATTTTACGTGTATCCTGCTGGGAATGCTGAACTCATTCCATACTTTGTGGTAGTAATTCTTTAGCTCGAATAACATTGAATCACATATGATGTACAAAAATTACCAATGTTTTGCAAATTCAAAATATTGTTCACTGGACCCTTGGGAGCAATGAGTTGATGTACTATCGATGTTTGTTTATGTTCCCTAAGACTGTGCCCCCTCATGACCAGTGAACAAAGAATAATGACATTCCAACATACTAGTATTTAGCCAACAAAACATGGCATGAAGAAGCTAAACATACTTCAAGTGTTTGTAAGGGAAATAGAACAGTGTCCAGTACTTCAATAGACAGGGTATTTGCATCACCAAATATGACCAAAGATTTGAGGAAAAAAATGCAGTCTGAAGAAAGGGGACAGCTTATCTACAGGGTCAGTACATTTACATATACTGAATGTGCATTAACAAAAACACAAACTGATAATATTGTGCCAAGCGGGACATTCCATACCTTCTGACACATTCCTCTTTTTGGGCAGCTGCACCGTGAAGTTGAGACAATCCCCCAACACATCCTTGTGACACACCTGCTGCGTGAAGAAGGTCTTCACATGGAGACCCCCGGTGTCAGCTGGCCCTGTGAAGATGGGGGCAACTCTGTTGGACTTGCTTACTGGATCTGGAAATTGAACATGGCACTCAAACATCACTAGGATAGAAGTACAAACCAGAAACATCATAACTACTACAAAACTTGTATCACATACATTTGATATCAGTCATGGTATAATTTACTAAGAAATACAATCCCAAATATAAAAGGCATTGTGTATTCCTAACTTTTGGCCACAGGTGTCATTCAAATTTATACTTATCAGAGAGGGACATAAAGTCTATGGTGTAGACCACCAGTTGTCCGACTTCCATTTTTCTATTTACTCTCAGGTCGTGGGTTTGAATCCTGGATGGGACTCAACCCAACAAAAGTACAAAGGAAGCTGTGAAAAATGGCAGCTGTCCAATCCACCAAGTTTTCAACACAGGCATAAATTCATGGTCCTGCTCATGGCTAGCATATTTATCTTCATTTACAAGCTCTGCAATCCAGCAATTCCGAATCTCAAACTCACTTTATGTTCTTTCCCCAACATAGGTAGAAAAAGTGGATAGGCAACTTGTTTCTTGTGTTTCTGTCATGTCTAACTACACCCTCTGTTTTAGTTCCTCCTTAAATCCTACACACAGAGATTCTGAGGGAGCAATTCAACTTCAACCTTATGTTAGCGTTAACAATTATCTTGTAATACATACAGTGAAGTAACTTTGTTTACCTTTCAAGTACAGCACGAACTGTGCTGATGTGACACTACCGGTGTAGGCATCTACGATTGCAGTGGAACAACACTTCATCTCACAGCCACTCACTACCATCTCCAAGACTGGCTGGGATGGGGTCCTTTCCTGGTCTGAACACACATCAACATTTTCCAGATTTTGTCAACATTCATCAGAATGACATTACCTATCTCCCATATACAACTAAGATCTAAATATGTATCTCCTCCAAACAACAATAGTAAACTCTATATCTAAAGTCATTAAACAATTAACAATTGATCCCAAGAATCTCAAATGAACAGTTAAATTACTAAAGCTGCCTTATTATTACATTGCTGTTTGACACTGTTAATAGATAATCAGTTGTCAAGGACTGAACCGGTCCCAAATGTATAGAATAATAAGATAATGCTCAAACCACTTTTTCAATTACCTTTACCAAGCTTGTTTCTTATGTAAAAAGTACCTTGCTTGTATGCTACACCTGTCTCATACATGAACTCACCAAATGCATGTTTTTCTCCTGAATACAATCAGCCTTGTTTGAAATGTATTTTACCTGACTCTGGAAACATGTCATTGAGGAGACTGTCTTCTGTGAACTGTCCAGGCTGAGGATCCTTCTGTAACCATGACGATGTGATCTTCACCATCAGCAGCATGCTGGCCTTGGTGAGGTTGACGGACAGCTGTGGCATCTCGAACATCCACTCCGTCAACGGTAGGTAGGTGTTTGTCCTGGACAAACATCCAGATAAATCATACACCATGTTCAGTGCAAGCATCAATCACATTCCTCTCACTATGAAGCATATTCTATCATCACCATGAACTCAACATCCATAGACTGTTACAGTCAGGATTCACACTGCTCAAATATTGTCCTATGTCCTGTTTTCGGAAACAGCAAAGCAATGTCATAGAAGTATCTTTGTGTTATCAATATCTGTCTAAAAATGTCCTGCACTGTAAGGAGTTACTGTTTATTTAATCTCTGTGGGGTTGACTAGTGGTTAAAGCGTTTGTTCATCATGTCGAAGACCCAAGTTTGATTCCCTATATGGGCTCAATGTGTGTGTAAGCCCATTTCTGGTGTCCCCTGCCATAATTTTGCTGAATCTTACTATATATTGCGAAAAGTGGTGTAAAAGTACTAAAACCCATCTCACTCACTCACTCATCTCTGCAACACACAAAGTAGTTCTTTGGCAGATTTTGATGAGCAGAGACCCTTTCATTGTTAATTTCAACACTCTATAATCAGTTCATTTTAATGTACTGGTACTCCACATAATTTCAGAATGTTTGTAATTTTATTCAGTTTTTAAGTGTTTCAAAATTCAACAATAAATAACTCCCTGTATGTCCAGAGCATGAGCAGAAAACAATGCTGATATTACAGTATAATAATGCAACAAAACTCTTTTTCCGAACACTTGAATATGATTATTTCATAATTTTTTCAGAAAAAGGAATGCTAACACGTCAATATTCCATCCCATCATGTCATCAAGTAATGTCCTTGTATACGAACGTAACCAGACGGCATGCCAGGGAGTCCGAACACAATTCACGCTGGTCAACTCATATGATCAGGTTACTCCAAACCAGACATGAGGGTAACAATACTGATAACTCACCAGTACTTGGGAAGGAGAAGGTACTTGGAGTAGACTGAGCCACAGCAAGGGGGTACAAGAGTGAGTAGGTGTGAGGGGGCGCCGGAGGGGTCGACCTTCAGCAGCCCTGCATGTAACTGGAACACCTGAAATGCACATACAAAGACATTCAACACGTTTATATTAAATCCAATGAATGTAAATTCACAACAAAGAACCTAGCAAACTTTTTTCATCTGATTCAAGAAAAATAGTTCAATACCAACTCCGTTATCTAAATATGAGTGAAACCAAACCCCAGGTTTTAAAGGAAATTCCACAATGAAGACATTTCACTCTCTATATATGAAACTTGCATACACTCTAACATGTTACTTCCCTGACCTTAATCTTTGTGTGTGAGTGGCAGTGGTACAGGAGGTTGCTGGATGGTCCTGCGATGTTGCTGACAAGCCGTACCAGACGTCGGGGGTACATGGGCGAGGTGATTTCCAGGTCAAATCTGGATGCTGACATCCGACCGCCAGGCAGGACAAACTTGCTGGTCTGATCCGAATCTGGTTTGTTGTCCTTGCATGATAGTCAAGTCTCCATGAATGTACAGTACACATATGACAAAATACATGCTTTTATGCACTTTGCATAACATTTAACATTTTTAAGTTCATCAATACATCTGTACTACTCTAACAGGAAACTACAGGACACTGTTTATCTCAATCCATGTGCACTAGCATACGTAAGGTTATCAACATGTGAGACACAGCATTTCAGTAAGGGGAACCAACCCCTCAATGACTCTAAATTGTTTCCCCTTGATCAACAAGGAGTATGTCAGATTTGGAAGAACACACATTTTCACTTCTTGCAATTCCAGCAAGAATGACACCATGAAAAAGCAAAGAGTTTTATTTCACATCTTACTAACAGGAACATTTGAATAAATATAGAAGATAATAAAATGTGCATCCAAATGACAAAAATGATGAACAATAACTGTTTTGACAATTATTTGATCAACTCCTCACATTACATTTCTTCTTTGAATGTTTGGAGCAAGCATGCTGTCCAGGGTGTAAACCCCTGATACATTTTTGGACAGATTAACTCTGAAACATATGTAATATTGTTAACAAGGTCAAATCCCCTATGACATCTACAATGAAAGATGTTGCTGTCAAGGATTATTTGTCCTGTTTGGGTGGGACAAAATCATCAGAGAGAAGGTGAGAAAGAAACAAAGCTTGCTCTGAAAAGCTGACATCTTACTGCCTCAAGAACCAAGCATCCATGCATCATCGTCTCATCTAAAGTGAAGCACCGAGCTACTGTAGCAAGTTAAAGGTTATCAAAGTGTCCAACATATGAAGAGATGTTTACCTTTCCCTTCTTCTGTCCTGGACGATAGCTCTTCCTGGAAACATCGCACTGAGCATGCTCAGCTGCCAGCAACGTGATGGACGGCTGTATCAATATCACATGCATGGTGCGAGTGGGTATGAAGTCCTCCATTGCTTTGATCTGTTCCTCCGTCGCTTCAGGGCGATCGTCATCTGTCATCACTGAAACAGGAGTGTTGTGGGCAATATTACAGCAATATTACAGCAATCAAAGGGACACCATAATTAGGTTTCAAATATCTGTAACCATGTGGAAGAAAAACAAAAGAGACAACTCATGGCTGTGTCTGCAAAATAGCCTTATATGATGGAAATACCAACATACAGACTTAAATGGTTGTGGATCATATCAGAAATACATTGATATCGAGAGCAAGCATTCATTTCAGAATGGTTCAGGGATACAGAACGTTATAGCAATCATTACATGGAACTATGTGGAAACTCCAACATACTTTTTGAATTTTCCTAATTTCAAAACATATTAATCCATGATTAAAGTAATAAAAATTTGTTAGCTTCACATAAATATGACAATGGCAACAAAGACTTTATGTCATATTCTGCTAAGGTATGAAACTAGAACAAGTGTTTTATATGCTCAACAACAAGTCTCTCAACTTGTATTTTACTTATTTGTCATAAAAATCATGATAATGTAACACTTAGCAATATTCTGTTTATTTAAGGCAGTAACTAAACAACTACAGGCCAGACAAACCAATGGTTGATGTTATGAGCAACATCCCAAGCGATGGGGTTACATAATGTTCCATTAATTAAGTCACCTAGCCTGTCCACTTGATTCATTTGTCACTTACAACAAGCCTTAGTTGTACATGTCGTGGAACTGCTGTATCCCTATAACCCCTACATACTTGTCTCAACAACATCTTGGCAACCTGCTGATAATCAAATCTGGTCCAGAAACCAGCAGTTGATATAATCATCAGCATACAAGACTGCAATACAAACACACCGTATGTACATACAATCGACATGTCATTGTATCCCAATTTCGTCAACCAATGCTCATGTTATTGATCACTGGCTTATCTGGTCCAGACTCAGTTATTTACAGACCGTCGCCATATAGCTGGAATATTACTCTCACTCACTCACTCACTCACTCACTCACTCACTCACTCACTCACTCACTCACTCACTCACTCACTCACTCACAAATAATTCTGCCCCGAAGAAAAAAGTGAGTGAGTCATTTTAGTTTTACGCCGCACTCAGCAATATTACAGCTATATGGTGGCGGTCTGTAAATAATCGAGTCTGGACCAGACAATCCAGTGATCAGCAACATGAGCATCGATCTGCGCAATTGGGAACTGATGACATGTGTCAACCAAGTCAGCGAGCCTGACCACCCGATCCCGTTAGTCGCCTCTTACGACAAGCTGAGTCGCCCTTTATGGCAAGCATGGGTTGCTGAAGGCCTATTCTACCCTGGGACCTTCACGGGTCCCGAAGAAAAAACTTTTCCTATCCTCTTACATAAACTGTCACATAACAAGGATCACTTAGTGAAAGACGGGTCAAGTCCTTAAGAGGCCTCTAGTCCTAAAGAGACTTCTAGTCCTGAAGAGGCTTCTAGTCCTAAAGAGACTTCTAGTCCTATGGAGACCACAGTACTTACAGGATTTGGACGATGTGTAGGGCTGATACTGATGATCCCAAGCGCAGTACAGGAACTTCTCCACTCGGTGGTACAAGGTCGAGCTGACATTCAGGTGACATGGACCAATCAGAATCTTCATGATGGATGTCTCATGGAAGAACAGAGCCTCATTCCCATCCTCTGTCACAGATGACTTACTTCCTGCTGCTTTGAATAAAACATCAGACTGTGACATTAAGTCAAACAAGGAGAGTGTAACAAAGATTATGAAAGATCACTAGACGGACTAGTAATCTTTAGAGTAAAAATATTATTATTAAAATTATCCTGACTCATACTATTTGTTCCTCTCTCCCCTAATGTGAGATTTGTGTGACAAAATGTACATCTGCCTACAAATGTCATAATTAAATCTATCCAATGATGCAATCTTTCCTCACTTTAACTATGGCAACCATAAAATTATGCAGATCAACTTACAGTGCTTGGGTTCAGTGTCTGTCATGAAGTACAGATAGTCAAACCAGAATGCTCCATACTTCTGCAGACCAAACTGTTCTGTGTATCGCTCCATGTGTTTCTCCCCATCGCAGACAAACTCCGCAGCCTGACCCTGATTCTCAGCCGACTTGGGGTCAAACAGGGACTGACTGATGTAGTTCACAACAGTCTTGTTGTTCAGGGACTCTCCGGCCTGCAGCAGCACCATGCTCTGGAAGAAAAGGAGTGAGTGAGTGAGAGAGTGAGAGAGAGAGAGAAAGAAAATGTGAGTGAGAGAGTGAGTGAATGAGTGAGCGAGTGTAGTTATAAACGTATATGCCACACTCAGCAATATTCCAGCCATATGGCATCCCCTGCATAAAAGAAAGTAAGGACACAGTTATGCTTCCTGACTGGCATCTTGAAAATTCTGAATGGACACATACACCATTGTGTCTGTTATGATGACATTTACTTGTCACCTTTAAGTTGTTTGTGTTCAAACAAAGAGGACACAATGTGGACCTTAAATTACATTAAATCAAGATGAAACTTGTGGAATCATAATCATAAATTCGTAGCATGTATTTACACAGACCAAATCAGATGGAATAATCCCCTACACCAAGCTAATTACATGTTTAACTCATATTTCAAAATTCGTTTTCTCATTAACCTGGAAATATTCAAGTTTCAGACTAACTAGCAGATGAGTCACATAGTATGAGTCCCTCTCCATGACATTGCTGGAACACTGCTGAACATGTCGGAAAACCATACTCACTGACAAAACTTTACTTCCTGATGTCCGTTTAATTCAGCTATTACAAGATGCATGAGTAACTGAAGATTGTCAACTTATCATGACTCCACCTTCAAGGTAAATATTAACCAAGACCAGCTCTTGCAGCTGTTGCAGCTATAACAATGCAGTGTACTACATACCCTCGGATCACCTGCATCCTTGGCCCCACAGATGCACATGCCCGTAGAAGACACACGCAGTGTAGTAACACCACACTGTGCATCAAAGAAGGTCATCCCATGCATAAGAATATCAGAAGAGAGGCCCTCGGAGTCCAGGTACAGGAAGGGATGGTAGTTGATTCTCCCTGTGGAGGCGTACTGGCTGGAAGACTCCTTGACCTTCTCCGTTAACTGCAAGGCATTGTTATTTAGATGCAGCCTGTGATCATGATACAACAAACTGAACACAATTTCAGTTTTAGAGACATCTCTTAAATGCCTGTGTCAGCATAATCAGTATGATGTTACAGGAAGTCTGGAATTGTGATCAAATCTGCAAGTTTACATTACTAATCATTATGAGAGTTGAGACGAATCTGTAAAAGTGCTATATTTGCATACACTGCATCATGTTTTGGCATGTATTACACACAAAACAGTAACAAAATTTGGTCCCTATTTCTCTTCAAAAGTAAACACAATGTTTGCATGGAAATATTATTTCATTTTCATTTATTTATGATTTATCACATACACTGTTGTCGGGTTTTTTTATGTTTTGATGACATGAAAAATAATATCTGCAATGGGAAGTTTGTAATGGTGAGCCACTGAAAATGACATCTTAACTGAAATGAGCAAGGTAAGATATATGTGAAAACATTGCTGTTTTCCCTCAATACTGTCCCCAATACACAAAACTATGGTTATACAACCAACTCAAAAGGACCACTAAAGTCAAAAATGGAGTTCAATGTGGCAAGTGGATAGGAAAAAGCACAATTCATCATATACATCAGTTCATATTCAGCGCATTCATTAACATCATAGTTTCCTGTACCACAGACTACCTGCATACCTTAAATGTGACGGAGGCCTGATGTACGTAGAATCCTATTGACAACAGCGGGGGAGAGGGCTTCTCCCTGGGTCTGTTCTCATCATATTCCTGCTCTTCATCTGTGGGGAGTATCTGAGGCACAAAGGACCACGCCCAGTTCATCCACCCATCATCTGTCTCCGATTGACTTTCTTCAGTCTCAGGGGTTGTTTCTGTATCAGACAAACATCATCATCAACATCCTCATTGTTATCATCATTATCACATCATCACTGTCGTCATCATCATCACCATCATTGTTGTCACTGTTGTCAGCAGCAGCATCATCATTGCTATCAGCATTATCAACATTGTCATCGTCATTGTCCTCCTCCTCCTCCTCCTCCTCCTCCTCCTCCTCATCATCATCATTGACATTTATCATGTCTGCAAGTGACAGTAGTATTAATCAATACAGTATCTTGTCTACATAATCATTTACAGACCAACATGGTATTGCTGAAATACTGCTGACTCTACATACCTGTGTTGCTGGGACTGCTCCTGGCTACCTCCTGCTGGTCTGGTTCCTTTTCCTGCTCATCCTTCTCCACATCAAAGTCCACTGTGCCATAATACAGTGCTATACACAGCTCCAGCAGCCTCAGGAACATGGGCAGCTGGGTGTCAGAGATGGAAAGGTTCAGCTTCTCACAGCTCAGATTGAATCTTGTCACCCTTGGCAGCTTGGCATTAATACCGTCATAAGTCATATGGAGTCGGCATGAGACAGAACAGCGATATAAGATTGGTTCCTGGTATGTCTCAATACGTCCACTGGTATTTGTTTTATCCAGACATACTGTCAAATCACAAAAGTTAATCACTTTTCGCAGAACAAGATCAGACACAGTGAGGTCAACGAATGCTCTGTCCCAGTTCATGTCAGCTCCGTAACATTCAGCAGATTTGACATTTACTGATAGTACAATGTCATCCTCCACAAACTTGATTATAAGATTATTCATGATTATATTTACATTGTTTACTATCCTATTCATCAAGCTTTGGAGGTAACCAGGTGGTAGTTCGTCTGTCGGGTCCGGACGTTTGGGTTTTATTCTTGCTCGAGCCTGCTGTGATGCCTTCCTTTGAGATTCTCCTGACTTGGTACTGCTGGAGTCCCCATATGCAGTATCCCTGACCTTGAGAATACACTCTATTGTGTTGACTGTTATGACAACTGGCTCGGATCCAAGCTTCGTCCAAGGAACATGTATTCTCAGTTCATGTATGTGTCCACTCTTGAACATGACAGGCAGTTGTAAGACATCTTGAAGGACGTCTAGTCGGAGGTCAAGATTGTTGAGAACAACATCTCCTCCCCACAAACTAACCTGGAAATCCTCCTGGCTGAGTTTGACATACTTGTCCACATACCCCATCAACAAGGGTGCAATATATGACTCTATTTTGAACATGATGATGTTGTTTCTTCAGTAGCTTTCTCCCTTCCAAATCATCATCTGAAGTTAAAAAAAAAAGCTGTAAATGACTTCAAATCAATTTTCCAATTTCTTGTATTAATTTTAACAATTCAGGCTCATAATTTTTAATATTTGATATTGCCAAAAATGATTCTGACTGATCTAAGATCATGAAGACTTGTGAAACACATATAATAAAACACACTTTTCAACATGTTCAAAGTCATATTTCAGTATATTTTGAAACGCATTTGAATTCATCATAAGTTATGATGAAAAGTATATAAACCAAAATTGTTAACTGATTTCATTGAAGAAATAATAATGCTGTTACAAAATCGAAAATAATATACA
Source organism: Haliotis asinina (assembly GCF_037392515.1). Classification (NCBI taxonomy): domain Eukaryota; kingdom Metazoa; phylum Mollusca; class Gastropoda; order Lepetellida; family Haliotidae; genus Haliotis; species Haliotis asinina. The sequence goes on along the minus strand of NC_090282.1, from coordinate 35,350,689 downwards.
AATAAATATGACAAGCATGATAATCAAAGAGATAATAGGATTTCATATAAAAACGGTATTTATATGACATTGCTATCGACGAACGGTTTATCTCTTTTGGTGATATTGTCAGCTCAAATACTGCGCATGCACCTATTTATATGAAGAATGAAGAAATGCATTTGCATATGACCTAACCAGCCTCTGGGATAGATAACAGCAAAGGTATAACAGAGGAGAATTTCGAGAAGTCAAATTGCATTTATAAAGGCAGCTACAGTTCCTGAATCCACAACTTAAATCGTTACACGACCATTGCTTGTTCAGTCCCATCTCATCCCACTCTTAGTAATATACTATCATGCCATGCTTACCTTGTCTTAAGAACTTAATGATTTACGGATGAAATCTTCACCAATAATATTCTTGTCTGCCAACTCATTTCTCGCCATGTTTATCTGTCGCGCGCACCCGGAAGTAGAGCAGACGCTCGCATTTCCAAAGGGAAACAACTCACGCAGGACCTGTGGTTTGTTTGGTGCGCAATTTTCATCCAAGTTCTGGCCTTTTATACTCACTACTACTGCCGTTGACCAACGACAACTACTACCTCTACAGTTAACTACAACTGCTACTCCTCTTATTGCCTATACTAGTACTGCTGTACTACACTTGTATCATATATTTTTACATGTATATTTCTCCATATCCGTAGGAAATATATGTGAAATATCGACTTAATCCGTATGCTCGGATAACTTAAATTACTATCCTGATAGAATTACCGAGGTTTCAGTGTATGCAAATTCTAATTTATTGTAAACACGGGTCACATGCGGATATAGGAATTATGTATTACTATTATTTATTTAGTCGCCATAAATCCTTTATTTCAAAATCCGTGTTGATTCCTAGAAAGAACACACATCACGATCCGGGTCTTCAGCAGTCCATGCCTGTCATAAAAGGCTGCCAACGGGGCCGGGTGGTCAGGCTCGCTAACTTGGTTGACATGTGTCAGTGAAGCCCACTTGTGTAGATCGATGCTCATGATGTTGATCACTGGATTGTCTGGTCCAGACTCGGTTATTTACAGACCACCGCAGTGTAGTTGAGATATTCCTTACTGTGACGTTAAACAACAAACAATTCTGGTAAGAATATTTGTAAGTCACAAAAAGCCATAAACGGTCTTGGGGGTGACTAAATATATTTGTTTGTTTCAGTTTGTTAGGTTGAGCGAATCGGTTAATAATTATGTCACAGTATGCCAGCTGTGTGAATGTTTTTATGTCAACAAGTCGATTGTCGGGCCCAGGTTTCACTATTTACAGATCATTGTACTATTTACAGATCATTGTTCTTTTTACACTGTACTTTTTACAGGTCATTGTACTTTTTACAGATCGTGTAGCTTAAATAGTGTTCATTTTAGAAAACAATCAACCAACTTTATCCTCATGTGTTAGAACAGAAACAATCACGCATCTATGTTTTGACCGATGCAATCCTCATTTCAGTAGAAGTGTTAAACATCAGAGGCCCGCATCATCGTGTTTTCTCCACACGTCAGTGTGAAACATCAGATAAAACTGATACTCACCATAAGGTATAATATATGGGTCGACAGGTACTGGCTCATATCCAGGTGTTAATCGATAAGTGTTGTATCTTATATTCTAACAGGGTCAGGTATTCATTAATTTTATTAAAACAAACACATATGATGCGTATTACTAATCGACAAATATATGGTGTGTATTACTAATCGATAAATTTCACACATACGTATAATGTGTTTGGTGTTAAAGACAGTGATCGAACGATGTGGATTCCACGGGTCACATTTCGTTTCGATATACTGACCCCAACATCAAACATGTCGTTTGTGTTTATTGTTCAGAACCATATATATCGTAGACGCTAGATGAGTAAAATGGACCAAGTTTGAATTTCCAGAGATTCCCTCTGAAAACGTCCTCCTGTTCTTTTCATACTGAAACATGACGCCATGCCATTGAAATTGTACATGCGATGTACAGAGTCGTGCAAAATCCATTCGGACACTTGAAGTAATTCCCATTTATATGCCCGTGTGTCTGTCTGTCTGTCTGTCTGTATGGGTGGATGGATGGATGTGTGTGTTTGCACGTGCATACATTGGTGGATGTGTGTGTGTGTGCGTGCGTGTGTATGTGTATGTGTGGACGGCTTATGTATGTAAGTGTGTGTGTGTGTGTGTGTGTGCGTGCGTGCGTGCGTGCATGCATGCATGCATGGATGGATGGATGTCTGGCCTTCAAGAAATGTGAGACAGATTACAGTGAGCATTTCACTAACCAGGGACGGTGGGGTAGCCTAGTGGTTAAAACGTTCGCTCGTCACGCCGAAGACCTGGGTTAGATTCCCCACATGGGTACAATGTGTGAGGCCCATTTTCTGGTGTCCCCCGCCGTGATATCGCTGGACTATTGGTAAAAGCGGCGTAAACCCAAACTCACTCACTCATTTCATTAACCAGCGTGTTCACTAACCATCAAGGAGACTCCCTATGGTGTCACCACTCTCTGTCCAAGCTAGCTCGGATCGCAGGTTCGAACCCATTGTTCCCTGGGCTATTAAATGTATGAGAATTACATCATTTCAAGCTATCATCCTACGTCCTTTATGTACATCCTATACACGTTACCATGCAATTTTATTAATTTCCTTTCAGATTGGCCTTGTGTGCAATTCACAACTCAAACCCCAAATTCATGTGTTTGAACTCTGTATGCAGGCGGAACATACTCCTAACCAACACTGCGTTCTCCGGACAAACCTTTAGTCCACTACACGTGGGGTCGGTTTGTTGGTTTAAAAACATATTCATTAGCCACGTTTCTCCACAGACTGAGCAGCAGCTAATTTTTTCAACCTGGGTTGTTTATACGTCAGATAAACAACCTGTTTACGAAAGCTGATATCCGTGTTTGCGAGTGTCGACCTTTATGGATGAAGCTGCTCATTTGCATATAGTGATAGCATGGAACGTGGGTGCTGATGCTACTGGCACCATCCATCTGTTACAGCCGGTCCTGTAGCTATTGGCGGCTAGTTTCTAGGTGAGATCACCTACGCACCACATGGCATCAACGATGTCACTCGAGAGATCCAATTACCAATTACCCTTGGGCTACAGCACCAAACACACATACATACACACGAGCCGGCTGACGAGCTGAGGCAGTAGGACGTCTTCACAACAACGTTTACACTTGGACTCCAGGTAACGTTTCATTCGTTCTAACGGTTCAGTTTTTTGTTGATTGATTGATGGAATATTTATTGATTTGGGTGAAATTTGTACAGGAGACAAAATTATATATAATATCGATATGATTTTGCGATGAACTGTAATGGCTAATTTTCTGAACAAAACAATGGCGAAAGTGGTATTTTTGTTACATTTGATTACCATGCAAACAGAAAAGCATGCATTGGTTTATCAACCTTGTATTGATGGCCAAGATTTGTCTCTTGCTTGCTCCCAGACAAATATCTTGACAGTTATCGATGGACTTGAAAGTCGGTTTGTAAACAGATGTATTTTCAGTAACGCAAGGACCACCCGGGTCTTTGACGAACTCCTACAAACCACAAACAATGTACTTTATTGCTCATTGGTCTATTTTGCTGAATACTGTGCCTGTTGATGGTTTGAATCTAGTGCAGGTTGGCTAGTCGATGTATGTACGTATTGCTGGATACAAAACCAAACTCTTTCTATGAGGGTTCTTAAAAAGTACTTGAGTTTTTACTTTGAATATAATTCTTATTTCATTCGTATCCCTCGTTGAAGTGAAACAAGCGAGGAAGGAGTTAAACTTGAACAAGGGTCAGGTAATCTATCCTTTGATCAGCACACCACTATTAACGCCTCCCATTCCCAAGACCGCGGACCAATGCTAACACTGGCATTCATTTGTTTTTTTAAACTTTACAAACCCTAGACCTAGGGAGAAAATAAATTTACTTAATGTTGTCAATACTGAGTTACATAATCGCATCATAGTAGCTGACATTTATTAAACGCAGTTGGGATTTTCAGCAGGTTGCAAGGATCGTCGCTCATCTAGTATGAGCTGATATGGTAATAGGCATAAGTCTGTGATTGGACAGACACTGTCGTTTGTCCTGCCACTATAACTGTTCCAAAGGTAGTCAAGTGCCTTTGTGTTAGTCAGCGATGGTTTGGATTACCTACGTATTGGCCACGCTGTCACAACATTGGGTATTTGCATACAATGACAAAGGTCATTTACACTCACGTGCTGGTGCTGTAGAAACGATATTTATGTTATCTCTGGTATTTTTTGTAACTTTCAAGTGCAGCGAAGTCATCAAATATAAACATAACGCCAGTGTTTCCTTTGTCATAGTAGTTGAAAACTTACTTCTTCGTTTCACTGCATTCTATTGATTCGTGAACATGTTACAGTGTGTTGGTATCACCACTTTGCTAGCGAGGTGGGGTTAGCCAAGTGGTTAAGGTGCTCGCACGTTCGATTCCCTACATAATTATGTACAATGTGCGAATTGTTTACTTGAACCTCCCATAATAGCATTTCTGGAATGCTACTAAAACAGCGGCATAAATCTAAACTCACTCACTCACTACCACACATATGGCTCTCTGAAGACTTGCATAAGGACTTGATTATGCAATAATTCCTGTATTAAATGTATCAATAGAACAAGTCTTCCCCTTGCCGAGTGTGATAACAAAAGTACTATACTGCACTCCACTACCATCGTCATACCTTTAGCGTCTCCATGCATATTAACTGGGATTGTGGACTAATCAGTGTAACGTCATTTTAAGATAGTCTGATGCGTCTGATTAAAATAGATTGAAATGCCACATCAAATTATTGACTTGTAAAACAGATGAAAATGGTAGGTTTTATTTGAAATCGAAGATGTAGCGAAAATGGTTCCTGATATTGATGTGTGTTTCATTAATTAAAACAGGTACTTTCACACGTATCATCCCTTGTTGGTTTCCACCAAACACCATGTTTTACACGTACCCTTACCCCCAAAAATCCAGAATGTGTTCATGCACCACAGGTGTGGTTTATTGCAAGTGCTTTCCAAAAGGGAAACTCTAACGACTCCATTTTTTAAAATTTATTATAAAAGTATAAAATAAAACATAAAACTGACAATGTACAACAATAAACGAGACAAACATTCATGACATGACAATGACGTACACTCGCATGATGGCCATAACAGCAATGCAATAAGGGAGTCCTTCAATAGGGGACTGCCATACATTGCATCAATAATGAAAACATATTCACCCTGTTGCACACATCACACAGACACGCTGCAACAGGGGATGTATAATACTTACTTGGGTATTGTGTACAAGGGAGTGTCATGGTCTACACTACTGTTTCCCACCATGTATGTGTCCGTATTCACAGCCGGGGAAACTGACGGAATCCGCTGACCATTTATATCGTCATTCACTTAGTGACAGATCCTTACTTTTAGGCACGTGAGATACTGAACTGATCTACTTTGCGCAGAACACCAACATTTAAAGGTATGGTGCTATATGTTTTTTTAAATGTTTCTTAATGATTTAATTGGTTTTATTATTTATTATGTTGACATTTATAGAGTGTATTGCGCATCGATCCTTCTGTGCGTCACAATATGATATTCCTAAGCAATTTGCAAAATGATAATTTACATTAAAGTAAACAAAGGTGTTCATTCACATACGCTATTGAGATGATGCTCAGTAGGATCTGCACCACGATATAACAATATATATATGGCGAACCAGAAAGGTTACTTGTATGCAGATAATCACTATAAGAGTGGGGGACCCAGACGACGACGACGACGATGATGATGATGATGATGGTGATGATGATTTTGGTGGTGGTGATGATTTATGGTGATTGATTGTGATAGATGCTACAGTAGCTCAAATTTCTTCTGACTCATATATTGATCATGTAAACATGTGTCAGCCCTTTCCATCGAGGTCAGTCCGTGAAAAGATGGTACTGCATTGGAGGTGACTTTTCTGATTGGTTCTGGGCTGTCCACCATGCACTGCTTGCAGGCGAACACTGCCGACATTTCCCAGTATTCTGGGCCCAAAGGCTCTGATGTGTTCCACGCATGCTGCTTGCCTGATGATGTCCTGGGGGTGCTGCAGGCGACTTTGTTAGTTCCTCATGTGGCGTTGAGGAAGATGAACTTTGACTCCGTTGCCGTGGTGACAAGGACCATGGTGTTTCCCCTCAGGTCCTCAGGAACCTGCTCATACGCGTTCTCAATGATCCTGGCCACATGCTTGTCGGTCGCCCACACGTGCAGGATCTGCTTCTTCCAGTTTTCTAACGTGTTTCGGCTAGACTGCACTATCCCTGAAACCATAGATAAAAATGTAAAATGTTGGTTTAATGACCAATCTCGCTTTGTTCATAATATACCCATACCCATACGTGATCCTACCTAAATGCACATAGCTCGCTTCAATATCTTATGAAACCAAACAATTTGTTCATTGAAACGGCATTGGGATATGTAATGGTGACTTATACTCTGTGTTATTCAGTATCAAGTAGTGGTTCATCATGGCGTTTAAGTGAGTGTGGGTGAGTTCAGTTTTACTCTTTTAGCGATATTCCATCAATATCACGGAGGAATCGAACCCGGGGATTCCGCGTGGCGAGCGAATACTTTCACCATTGGGTTACCCCTTAGATTACTTCTAATGAACATTAATGTTTCATTGGCTTTAGTTCTTTCGCGGTTTGTACATCAGTGATACCATATGAAAACAAGAAATTATTTCTATGTGGTTTTCTTACCTTTTAATTTTTTGCACAGTAAGTGTAAGGCGTCCTCCTCGCAGTAGTCTCCCTTGTATTTCATGGCACGGGTGACAGAAACTCCGAGTCGCTGACCGAACACCTCGCACATGTAGTCCGTGATCGATCCCCCGGTGGGAAAGTACGATACCTCCATCTCAGTCTGAAAAAGACACAACAATCATGAGCCATTGAAGGTGCACGAATCACACGGGTAGAGGTCGCTGCTCGAGCTATCAACCACTGGTTAGTCCTGGCTTCGTTAAGTTAACAACCATGTCAACAACTAAGCATCTGTGATATAACTTATATTGCTTAGAACAACATCAGCTATCACAAAAGCAGTACTTTAAACCATGATATTGAACCTTGACATATAAATACAATGTTATCATAATGAATCTGTCAACACTCTTGATTGATGCGTGTGAGTAAACTATCACTCGAGATATCAAAAGTTCGTCATATAGGCGTCTCGGATTACCAGAAGGATGGGCTTCACGAAAAAAAATAGAAAAAGTGAAACATTTGTTTAATGTACAGTTGAATCGATTATATTTTCGTGCGTGGTGAAATATCTAATCTGTCTGGTATTTACCTTCAAGAGTTTAGCCGCAAAGCACTTGTTCATCAGTTCGAATGAAAGGACTTCTGACAGGACGGAGTTCCCTCCCGCATTCGGCACATCTCGTATACGCTCGGCGCCCTCCGTGAGAGACATTCGGTTAATACCTCGCGTTGGAATGAAATCGCACTTCGCTATTCCACCAGACTCGACGTCATTGATGAGCTTGTGAATTCTGAGCCACTGTAGCTGATGAACTATGAAATTCTCCCCGACGTACAAGTTACAGGGTGAAATATTGGTCCTGTAACCGAGGAAGACGGTTTCCCTCTTCCTCTCGTGTCCTGGTCCGGATGAAAAAACTCCGGTTCTCGGCGGCCTTACGGGCACATGTTTGAGTGAAATTCTGAGAATTTCGCATTCGGTTAGATCTGCTTTTTCTTCCCATGTTTGATGTTTTCGCTATCTTCCGCTCATATAATATTCTGTTGTAACACAAACTGCACAGATATGATCTCGCTCGTTTGTTCGGTACGGAGTGTGTTGCAGGTTTCTGATGCAAGGTTGTTTATATACCCATACAGGAAATCCCCGCGTGTCGTCAACTTCTAAAAATAGATTCTAAAAATACTGACCAATGAAATTTTAAAAATCGGGTCATTTGACCAATGAGATTACTTGCATGTGACATCACTCGTTAATATTATGAACGAGTATTTTCACATCTGATTTGCCCTGACATGTTCGAATGCCCGAAAGTATTGCACCACCAAAGTGAGATTCAGTGGAATACTTACCAACAAACGTGCACACGTGTGTGTTTCTGTTGTCTGTCACCGTGGAAATATTATTCAAGGGATTTTCTTCATTGAGTTGTGTACATTTTTTATTAAACGGTACAATGTACGTGATGCTTCAAACACACCGTTATTAATTGAACACTACAATGATGCAAGGTAGGTTATTTAAAGGACTAACTGTCGGTTTTCACACATGTTGGTTAAACAATATCTCATGGAATATGACCATTGATAACAATGCTTTAGCTTTCGAAATATGTAAGATAATACAACGTTCGGTTTCATTTGGATCAGGTGTGTCACTCCGATACAGTGTCCCCCTGTGTAGCATATTACTAATGTGGTGTCGTAAGATCGTTCTGTGTTAGCCCCATTCCAAATAACCTGTTTAAATCAGTAAAAACAATTATTTTTATGACTTTTATGAGGTGAAGTGGCATTCACAAGGTGAAAGCGACCGATGTGAAACGGGAGACTGAACGAATGATGCGTCTGTAAAATACTGATTTAAACTTGACCAGTCGTGAATGTGACAATCTGGGGGATTATGGATGTTTGGATATTCAAGTATGAATTGAACCTGATGTTTATCGAATTTTCACACGTAAGACTGGAATATTAGTGATTCAAATAAAAACTGAAATAGGAACAGAATTTACAAAACTGATTGTCATGATAAACACATCAATTGTGCTCCGTCCTTTGAGGGCTGCATTGCTTGGTCGTGCAAGTGTCGGCTGATCGATGTTCGACTGCAACAGTAGCCTCAGTTTCGCCAAGCACATACCATCCTTACGGCTGTCACGTACTCGGATATGACCTGCATTATTGTTCTTGCACGTTTAGCCACCTCTGGGCTTGTACCGCTGAAACTGGCATCAGGGAATATTGACATTGGGACACCGACAAAGACAATATGTGTCTTGATGCTAGTTTCTAAAATATATGTTTTCACTGCTGCGGACTTAGCAGGAGCGGATACAGCTTTTAGAGAAAGGTGTGTGTGTGTGCGTGTGTGTGTGTGCGTCGTGCGTGCATGCGTGCTTGCTCAGTTTCAATGGTCTTATGACAAAAGTTCAGGACGGGGATGGGGTTGTGGTGCGCACCCCTGCAACCCCTCTGGATCCGCCTATGCTTAGCACTATGTATAGTGATTGGACAAGGGCAACATTGATATGCTTTCACTACCGGGGTCTTGACACAACATGCAGTGATTAGACAATAACAATGTATACCTTCAGAGTAGTTTTTAAAATATACGTTTTCACTGCCGTGGTCTTAGCACATTTATGTTTGATTAGACACCGACAATGACAATATATACCTTGACACTAGTTTTGGCGTTTGCGTAACAAGCCCTTATGCGTTTAACTAACCGAGGTACATTGTTATTCATTATTTCAGTGAGTGAGTGAGTTTAGTTTTACGCCGCACTCGACAATATTCCAGCTACATGGCGGCGGTCTGTAAATAATCGAGTCTGGACCAGACAATCCAGTGATCAACAGAATGAGCATCGATCTGCGAAATTGGGAATCGATGACGTGCGCAATTGGGAACCGATGACAAGTCAGCGAGCCTGATCACCCGATCTCGTTAGTCACCTCTTACGACAAGCATAATCGCCTTTTATGGCAAGCCCGGGTTGCTGAAGGCCTGTTCTACCCCGAACATTCACGGGTCACATTTTTCCACCCTCACAGTCTAACATGTACGAGTTATTTCTTTCTGTCGAAAGGTATAGTTTACAAACAGGAATCTTAGTTTACCCAGTCGTTACCCAGTACCGCCATATATTAACATACGGAATGGATATATTTTCCCTCCCTATTATAACTTAATGAAAATGAAAGGTATATGTTTTCATAGAGGTTGTGTGAAATCATCCAACCATGGATACATATCATATAGTCGTATATGTCGTATACATATCATATGTAGACGTACATGTTTCTCCCTGCCATTAGGAGGTATATTTTTCAGATAGGCAATCAATTTGTGCATACAAATATACAGTCATATTATAAAGATGAACATATATCTAGTAGACAGGAGATAATCCTATATAGCTTCAATTCGTGATCATAAGCAAACAACTTAATATTGCTCACACATTGAGAACACATTGACCCATAACGCCCACTCTCTCACTAAAATAAAATCACACATAAATTGTTGTTTAACACGGAAGCACAACACACTGAACTATAGCGTTCACAAACTCACTGAGGTATCACACACACATAAGTTGTTGTTTGAGAATGAAACACAAGACACACTACTATAGTGTTCATGTTCACACACTGAAGTAACACACACATACACTGTCGTTTAAGACAGAAGCTCAACACACTTAACTATTACGCTCACACTTTCACTGAAGCATGACACACACATAAATTGCTGTTTAACAGGGAATTCACAACACATTTAACAATAATGCTCACACACTCACCGAAGTAGCACACACATACACTGGTGTTTTCAACAGGGAAGCCCAACACACTGAACTATATATAACGCTCACACTCTCACTGAAGTATAACACACATATAAATTGTTGTTTAAGACTGAAGCACAACACACTGAACTATAGCGTTCACAAACTCACTGAGGTATCACACACACAGAAGTTGTTGTTTGAGAATGAAACACAACACACACTACTATATAGTGTTCACACACTGAAGTAACGCTCACACTTTCACTGAAATATGACACGTACATAAATTGCTGTTTAATACGGAAACACAACACATTTAACAATAATGCTCACACATTCACTGAAGTACCACACACCCATACACTGGTGTTTAACAGGGAAGCACAACACACTTAAAAATAATGCGCACACACTCAAAGAAGTATCACACACACATACACTGTTGTTTAAGACTGAAGCACAAATCACTGAACTGTAATGCTCACACTCTCACTGAAGTAGAACACATGCATAAACTGTTGTTTAAGTCTGAAGCACAACACATTGAACTATAGTATTCACACTCTCACTGAAATAGAACACATGCATAAACTGTTGTTTAAGTCTGAAGCACAACACATTGACCTATAGTATTCACACTCTCACTGAAATAGAACACATGCATAAACTGTTGTTTAAGTCTGAAGCACAACACATTGAACTATAGTATTCACACTCTCACTGAAATAGAACACATGCATAAACTGTTGTTTAAGTCTGAAGCACAACACATTGAACTATAGTATTCACACTCTCACTGAAGTATGGCATACACATAAACTGTTGTTTAAGTCTGAAGCACAACACATTGAACTATAGTATTCACACTCTCACTGAAATAGAACACATGCATAAACTGTTGTTTAAGTCTGAAGCACAACACATTGAACTATAGTATTCACACTCTCACTGAAATAGAACACATGCATAAACTGTTGTTTAAGTCTGAAGCACAACACATTGAACTATAGTATTCACACTCTCACTGAAGTATGGCATACACATAAACTGTTGTTTAAGTCTGAAGCACAACACATTGAACTATAGTATTCACACTCTCACTGAAATAGAACACATGCATAAACTGTTGTTTAAGTCTGAAGCACAACACATTGACCTATAGTATTCACACTCTCACTGAAATAGAACACATGCATAAACTGTTGTTTAAGTCTGAAGCACAACACATTGAACTATAGTATTCACACTCTCACTGAAGTATGGCATACACATAAACTGTTGTTTAAGTCTGAAGCACAACACATTGAACTATAGTATTCACACTCTCACTGAAATAGAACACATGCATAAACTGTTGTTTAAGTCTGAAGCACAACACATTGACCTATAGTATTCACACTCTCACTGAAATAGAACACATGCATAAACTGTTGTTTAAGTCTGAAGCACAACACATTGAACTATAGTATTCACACTCTCACTGAAGTATGGCATACACATTAACTGTTGTTTAAGTCTGAAGCACAACACATTGAACTATAGTATTCACACTCTCACTGAAATAGAACACATGCATAAACTGTTGTTTAAGTCTGAAGCACAACACATTGACCTATAGTATTCACACTCTCACTGAAATAGAACACATGCATAAACTGTTGTTTAAGTCTGAAGCACAACACATTGAACTATAGTATTCACACTCTCACTGAAGTATGGCATACACATAAACTGTTGTTTAAGTCTGAAGCACAACACATTGAACTATAGTATTCACACTCTCACTGAAATAGAACACATGCATAAACTGTTGTTTAAGTCTGAAGCACAACACATTGACCTATAGTATTCACACTCTCACTGAAATAGAACACATGCATAAACTGTTGTTTAAGTCTGAAGCACAACACATTGAACTATAGTATTCACACTCTCACTGAAATAGAACACATGCATAAACTGTTGTTTAAGTCTGAAGCACAACACATTGACCTATAGTATTCACACTCTCACTGAAATAGAACACATGCATAAACTGTTGTTTAAGTCTGAAGCACAACACATTGAACTATAGTATTCACACTCTCACTGAAGTATGGCATACACATAAACTGTTGTTTAAGTCTGAAGCACAACACATTGAACTATAGTATTCACACTCTCACTGAAATAGAACACATGCATAAACTGTTGTTTAAGTCTGAAGCACAACACATTGAACTATAGTATTCACACTCTCACTGAAATAGAACACATGCATAAACTGTTGTTTAAGTCTGAAGCACAACACATTGAACTATAGTATTCACACTCTCACTGAAGTATGGCATACACATAAACTGTTGTTTAAGTCTGAAGCACAACACATTGAACTATAGTATTCACACTCTCACTGAAGTATGGCATACACATAAACTGTTGTTTAAGTCTGAAGCACAACACATTGAACTATAGTATTCACACTCTCACTGAAGTATGGCATACACATAAACTGTTGTTTAAGTCTGAAGCACAACACATTGAACTATAGTATTCACACACTCACTGAAGTATGGCATACACATAAACTGTTGTTTAAGTCTGAAGCACAACACATTGAACTATAGTATTCACACTCTCACTGAAGTATGGCATACACATAAACTGTTGTTTAAGTCTGAAGCACAACACATTGAACTATAGTATTCACACTCTCACTGAAATAGAACACATGCATAAACTGTTGTTTAAGTCTGAAGCACAACACATTGAACTATAGTATTCACACTCTCACTGAAATAGAACACATGCATAAACTGTTGTTTAAGTCTGAAGCACAACACATTGACCTATAGTATTCACACTCTCACTGAAATAGAACACATGCATAAACTGTTGTTTAAGTCTGAAGCACAACACATTGAACTATAGTATTCACACTCTCACTGAAATAGAACACATGCATAAACTGTTGTTTAAGTCTGAAGCACAACACATTGAACTATAGTATTCACACTCTCACTGAAATAGAACACACACATAAACTGTTGTTTAAGTCTGAAGCACAACACACTGAACTATAACGCTCACACTCTCACTGAAGTATGACACACATATACTGTTGTTTAACACTGAAGCACAACACAATCTAATTTCTCTTGGAAATCAAAGTACAACATGATGTATTTGCACTTCGTTTTTAAAGGTGTTCACTTTCACAGTTCAAAGTTTCCGTTACGATAGCACTAGTACTTAGTCAACGTTTCATCATTAAAATGAATGGGTTCGCAAGGAAGATGTTTTCAAGACAAGAAAAAACCCATCCCGAGAAGACACGCATGTTACCTTTGGCAACACGTCATCACTGGTTGTAGACTCGTCAGATCAGTAGACATGCAGACATGTTAGCTCCTGTTGACATACACTGCATGTTAGCATACACTGTTGATGCAGAAATTGGGATTATTATATATTATGAAAATATATAGTGACATAAAAACAAGGAAGTAACCCGTTAACAAACACTGAATCGTCTGCGTTGGGCGTGGGGCGTGGGGCGTGAGGCGTGTGGCGTGGTGGACTTCACAAATTTGCAGCGTCTTGGCAACACGTACACAATACTTGTGACTTGTAACTCAAGGTCAAAACACTTTTCAAAATATTTACACTGTTTCGGTTTATTTTTGTGTTTACATAATCACAAAACCCAGGTGTGTATTTTCTGTACGCGAGTTTATACGAAAGTATAGAGGGAAAATATTTTCAAATGAATGCATGTTTAATATTTGCCTTTTTGCACATACGCGGTGGAACGAGGAGCAGAATTAATAAATTCAGGAATGTAATCCTTGTAACATACCAATGCTGCCGTCCGTATATAGTGTATGTGAGCATATACTGTAATAAAATTCACATTGTTTCGTCAAAAGCTCTGCTCATCAATCTGATGCAAATAATTGTCATAAACATCACAGACCGCTGTTAAACAACACTGAATTTAGGCAAAAATGCTACATTTGTGTTGAGAGATGAAATATTATATTTATCTGAACATGTAAAATCGATATTTCCCCCGACTTGATACCATACTTTCAGCCTAAATGCCACTATGTTTTTTTTTCAGTGCAGGAACTCGAAGGTCAGAAGGAAATATGAAATAACCAGAATATCTTTGTTTCTTGTGAAATAACATGTATCAGGAGATCATACCGGAAGACTTGACATTTACACTGGTTGTCGCGCAATATGATATCGACGTTACCAGGTCCGGATCACGTGTGCAGTAAGACGTACGTACTACAGTAAAAGAAAGTAAACTTTTCTATATCAGAGCCGTTATTCTCGAAACGTTCGTAGCCCTAAGAATTCTTAACTTTGGTCGTAGCCAATGTGTTAAGACTGGGCTTAAGAGCTCCGTGGGACAACGAACGTTTCGAGAATAGCTAGCCTGTTCCAGATACAAACATTACCTTGGCCCCAAATTCACTAGTAAACAAGTCAACCCTAATCGAGCCATCCCTGTTATCGTCACGTGTATTTGACATAGCACCAATATGACTACGATATTTAATCCATTTAAACTTCTTTATTATTTGCCTCAACACGTTTCGGGATCATTACAGACCCCCTCATCAGGTGAAGTGGCAATGGATGAAGGGATCTGTATTGATCCCGAAACTTTGTGTGGACAGAATAAAGAAATTTAAATTCATAAAATACCTTGATCATCTATAACAACTTCAAAATGCCGCTAAAAGACGTCAGAGCCAAACAACAGAATACACACAGAGAATGAAACGATTGTAACTGTTCATACGGTCCCCGTCAAGTCCGCCAAACGTTATGACACTAATTGCTTACCTCGTTATAACAACAGGGGGTCACTATGTTGCACATTCCACGCATTTCCTGTCAATGTAATATGTACCATATATTTAGCGCGTATCGGGTGGTTACAATGGTGGATGAATATTATTGGTGCTTATGCACCAATGTAACGGGTGTTGACGAGTGTCCATCTGCTAGTTCTTTCTTTACTAGATATGATATGTGGCATACATTCTCAGGAACTGATGCTGCTCACACCCTCACAATAGATGTATCTATTTCAATGCCATTTGCACCTTTTTAATTGACTTAAGGTTCTGTTTTATGTCTGTCTGTATATCCATACATGTGTGTGTGTCTGTGTCTGTGTGTCTATGTGTTTCTGTGTCTGTGTCTGTGTCTACATGCCTACGCGTGTGTCTGTATATAATTTTATTTTTGACTTCCATTTCGGCTGTGGGATAGCGTAATGGTTAAAGCGTCGAAGACCAGGGTTCGACTCCCCACATGGATAAAATGTGTAAAGCTCATTTTGGTGTCCCTCCTCCCCAAGCCCCTACTCCGCCCGATTCCACCACCCACACACGCGTAATATTGCTGGAATATTGCTAAAAGCATACTCACTCACACATTTTCGCTGTTTAATGGCAGTGAATTAACTTCTCAAATGAACCCCTCCGGGAACAGATAGTGCTTGTAAAGCAAGTGAATAAACAGAGTAGTAGCATTGCAACCTGCGGTGCCCCCGCGAGTTCCTTGTAAGAATGTATTACTCACCAAGCAAACATTGCCCATAATCTACATAGATCTATATATCAAAGAACATTATGTCCTGTAAATAGAGCAACTTCTGGCACGTCGGCTATGAGTGACTGTTTCGATGCAGTGAACTAAATGCATAATAATATAGTCAAAGATGTAGTGTGGTGATCGATTCAGTGAATGGGGCCATCCCAGATAGCATTGTTGCAAATGTCATAAAGACGTAATTTGTGATGTGTGGAAAACACGCTGGAGAAGGTTAGATCACCCTGCCTTGTCTGCCAAGCAATCAGGACATACTGACACATGGGGATCCGTCTGATACACCGATGTCATTTATAACAAAAAACCCACCTACATGCAGGCCGAAAACGATGGTATTGATTGCAAAAACGTTGGACAACTATATTTTCAGGAAGCACATAGCATATATATATATACATATATCTATATGATCACCATGTATCTCATCACCATGACATGCTTGGCGTTCATATGAGAAAAGAAGGTCCCCAGATGCTGGATAGTTATCTCTGTACTGGAAACGTGTGATGGTTTCACCGCTGTGCAGAAACGACCTACTCCAATTTTTGTCTTTTCAAATATATATATCGATCTAAGTAGCAATGAATATACTTTGTTGCTCCGCCGAAGTAGTATGTGTATTCTGAAAGGAGTTACACTATATCTTTCATCAATGGGACACTTGTGGCGGGCGTCTTGGGCGCCTTATTTCTCCGTGCATAGTTGCATCCATTGGGTAACGTCTTTTTTATGCAGCCGCACTCAGAAATGCCTGGTGGTCGGTACACACTCGACTCTGAACCAGACAGTCATATGACTATCGCTCGTTAGTAACATTCCAACTATACGATTGTGCTCGGTCTACATGCTTGTGACTGACGCCATTACCATCGGGGTGGTACCTTTGCATGCATGATACATAGGAATGATGAACAAAGTGCTTTTGGGACGATTCAGTCTGAATGCATGTATAATCCAAAAGAATGTATTACCAGCTAACATGAATCGTCTCTCTCTCTCTCTCTATACTATATATATATAGTAAGGTAGGTAGGTATCATCACTGTTTGGCAGTAGTTAATAAAGACGTATTTAAGATATGGTTGGAATGGCTGTGCTTTCAGCGGGATAACAAGAACGAAAAAAAGAGACTCATGTTTTAAAAATAACCTACATCATATTCCACCTTCCCAAGCTGCCTTGTTGTGCCACATAGATACAAAACCTACGTCACATTCCACGTACAAGATGCCTTACTGTCACACAGATATAAAACCTACATCACATTCAACATTTATAAGATTCCACATGCCTCTCTGTGTCATACAGAGATACAAAACCTAAAGCACATTCAACATTTATAAGATTCAAACTTCACAAGGTCACACAGAGATACAAAACCTAAAGCACATTCAACATTTATAAGATTCAAACTTCACAAGGTCACACAGAGATACAAAACCTAAAGCACATTCAACATTTATAAGATTCAAACTTCACAAGGTCACACAAAGATACAAAACCTAAAGCACATTCAACATTTATAAGATTCCAACTTCACAAGGTCACACAGAGATACAAAACCTAAAGCACATTCAACATTTACAAGATTCAAACTTCACAAGGTCACACAGAGATACAAAACCTAAAGCACATTCAACATTTACAAGATTCAAACTTCACAAGGTCACAAAGAGATACAAAACCTAAAGCACATTCAACATTTACAAGATTCAAACTTCACAAGGTCACACAGAGATACAAAACCTAAAGCACATTCAACATTTACAAGATTCCAACTTCACAAGGGCACACACAGATGCAAAACCTAAAGCACGTTCAACATTTACAAGATTCAAACTTCACAAGGTCACACAGAGATACAAAACCTAAAGCACATTCAACATTTACAAGATTCCAACTTCACAAGGTCACACAGAGATACAAAACCTAAAGCACATTCAACATTTATAAGATTCCAACTTCACAAGGTCACACAGAGATACAAAACCTAAAAAGCACATTCAACATTTATAAGATTCCAACTTCACAAGGTCACACAGAGATGCAAGACCTAAAGCACATTCAACATTTACAAGATTCAAACTTCACAAGGTCACACAGAGATACAAAACCTAAAGCACATTCAACATTTATAAGATTCCAACTTCACAAGGTCACACAGAGATGCAAAACCTAAAGCACATTCAACATTTATAAGATTCCAACTTCACAAGGTCACACAGAGATACAAGACCTAAAGCATATTCAACATTTATAAGATTCCAACTTCACAAGGTCCCACAGAGATACAAAACCTAAAGCACATTCAACATTTACAAGATTCCAACTTCACAAGGTCACACAGAGATACAAAACCTAAAGCATATTCAACATTTACAAGATTCCAACTTCACAAGGTCACACAGAGATACAAAACCTAAAGCACATTCAACATTTATAAGATTCCAACTTCACAAGGTCACACAGAGATGCAAAACCTAAAGCACATTCAACATTTACAAGATTCAAACTTCACAAGGTCACACAGATCTAGAGATGCAAAACCTAAAGCACATTTAACATTTACAAGATTCCAACTTCACAAGGTCACACAGAGATACAAAACCTAAAGCACATTCAACATTTATAAGATTCAAACTTCACAAGGTCACACAGAGATACAAAACCTAAAGCACATTCAACATTTACAAGATTCCAACTTCACAAGGTCACATAGAGATACAAAACCTAAACCGAAAGCACATTTAACATTTATTAGATTCAAATTTCACAAGGTCACACAGAGATACAAAACCGAAAGCACATTTAACATTCACAAGATTCCAACTTCACAAGGTCACACAAAGATATAAAATCTGAAGCACATTTAACATTTACAAGATGCCTTGCTGTGGCACACACATACAAAACCTACGTCACATTCCACATTTTTAATGTAACACAAGGACACACAGATACAAAACCTACGTAAAATTCAACAGTTACAAGGTAACACAGATAGAAAACTTACGTCACATTCCACATTCACAGAATAAGAAAGTTGTATATCCATAAAAACAATCCTCATTCTTTATCTACACAACTTCTAGATTGCCTGTCAAATTAGGATTACCTTCATGGGTATCAAAGAAACTCGTGGGTAACCTGGAATATATGTACAACATGCACTCCCTTCTTGTAGCTACTTGCAATATAGCATTAAGAGTTTATCCCAGGATTCCGGTCATATCACAGCGAGTCAACTGGACGACACACGTAATGACGGGCGTTTACCACTTTCGCGAAAACCACGAGAACAGGTATGGGACTAAGAAACCTAGAAACATAATCGGGGATGCGTGGAATTCAAGCTAGAAATCACAGGGTTCTGTCATTTCCAAGGGACGCAAATCTGCACAATGAATTGAGGCACCTTAGTTGGTTGGGCCGCCAATGTCCCCATACCGTTAAGAAATCAACTCAATACTGTTTCAGTCCAGCTTTTATGTAACATGCATCCACTGCGCAGTAAAGGTTCAACTACTTGACGAAGCAGGAATATCCTTTCCCGACAGATTTGTAGTTATTTACATTAATATGAATCGTTTTTTGTGTTTTGCATTTACAGAAATTCTGCATCTTGATTTACTATTCGTAAAAACATATCTCTTACACACAGCCATTCGCAACACGTTACGTGCTCGGCATAAGCAGGTTTAATTATCGCTCAATTTAAGTTAATTCGACATCAAACACACCAGGCAACGTTGACTCTTCCATTGAACGTTTATTTGTTTGAGGTAATGTTAAAGAAATGGCCAAATTACGTGAGAGCAGTTAATGAGAGTATTGCACGAAGCAAAGCGCCAGGCCGTCCGTCAAGTGAACTGTCAGAGCTGAGGCATCAAGCCAATTTTAAATAGAATCACACTAAACCTGTTCTGGTCTTCCGGTTTGTTCAAACAATAACGATTCCACGGAATGCCGACATTGTTACAATAATCACCACAGTTATGATAAAAGTAAACAGATACATATTCATCACCAAAAGCTCCGGTAATGTAGCTCAATAGTTTTGCACCAATCTCAAGTCATCCATTTCCTATCAATACCGTTCGGCAGCGTCGGTTAATCTTCTGTCCAACCTTTGCATCACTGCGCTGACAACTCGACTTCTTGTTTCAGCAGTAAACTACAATACTGCTTCCGACCGTAAGCATACAATAAATAATTCCATCACATATATGCAAAGCTAAATTATTTATAAGTATTGCGGGCTCACTTCGGCGAGCCAGAAGCCTTTTCAAAGATAGCTGAGTTTTAGCTTGCTGATGCTTGTGCCGAATTTTGGACAGGTGCGAGATACTCTGTTAGCTTCTTCCCGCCACACCCCATGAGGCTTCCACACGTAACACAATTACCCCTTGCCCACGTGCACCAATGGAGCAGTAACGACAATGGTTTTAGCCAAATCAATAAGGCACCAATTGTGCTGTAATATGGGCCCGTACACACAACCGCTTAAAGCACGATTGAGTTGACGTCACAAAACGGAATTGTTTGATTGGCTGCAATTTAGCGTTTATATTATGCACAACGCATAGATAATGTGTGTGCTCTCTCCCGGCAGGCTGAAAGTGTAGAATGGGGACGCAATGTTCCGTCGGAAGCGCGTATGTGTCTCCTTAACCATCTCAAGATTCAATGTGGGAATAGCCTGGCGATGGATTAATGTTTAGCTCGGTGGCAGAACAACAGGAAAGTACAATGATTTTAAGGAAGTAAGCAGCAAACAGAACAGCTCTGTGAGAGTTAGAACGAACGACTGTGTCAGCTTTGCGATTATCGATCTAACCGACAAAGCAATATGTCGTCCAGGCGTCCATCTCTTCCCCCCATGCCGGACTTGAGTCATCTGAGCGAAGATGAACGGAAAATCATTGAAGATGTCCTCAAAAGACAGAGAGAAGAGGAGGAGAAAGAACAAGAAGTTATCAGGTGAGAGAATACCTCCATTACAACCAGAAATGTATAGGAAGTATGCTCGCCATTTTGGATTCCGAAATGAGGCTCGCCATTGCTAATGCTTGTCGTTTTAGTCAAATATGCATGGTTATCTTGCCCGAAAGATAAGATGGCTGCATTCGGTGAAATGACACATGCTTCCTGCTTTGTGAAAATATTATTATGCACGTTGAACGGTTGTCCGTTATGAAAGGAAACGTCAGCAAACGTGCGATTCATCTCACTTCAATTTCTAAATAAGCCTCAAGATTTGGAATACTAATTATGATTTCAGCGTAAATATGACAGCTTTCTAGCTTCATACAGGGTTAAATATATAATTAGTATCATGTTTTAGGATTGCAGCTGCATGATATTTGTGTTAGCATAAGCAAAGCATTGAAGGAAGCAAAGGAATCAAGCAACATATGAGCTACAGGTTTGGCACGAGCAACTGACAGCTCAGACGCCATATTGCCCTCGCTATGTATGAATGAAAATTTCGCACATAGTTCACTTTTCTTTGCACCCAAAACCTGATTATGTTGATATGATATTACTGTAAATAGTATACCAAGGGTGTTATGCATGGTTAAATAACAGAATATACTTTAGCAGTAGATGAGAATACGAAACTATAAACATGTGTAAAGGGTAGATAACTCTTGAGCACACTGTGGGAATAGCAGACGACAGACGACTGTTTTGTGAGCGTGAGATTGTTTGGAGAGTATTGCAATTTCTGTGGGCACAGTGTTCCAGAGTAGCTCAATGTCAGCTATCGAACTCTGTCTGTTTGGTGCTAAGCTATACTGTTGTGCTAATCTTACTAGCCAGCACTTTATAAAAGTGGCCATGGGTGCTATCACAGGACATGAATGCTCATTTAAGGTTCCCATGCAACACCCATTCCTTAACTTGCAAGCATACAGAATATTGTAAAGCATGTTTTTTTTTTATTGTCATTGGTACCCAACCCTGATGGTCAAGAATAGCGTCTCTGTTGGAAAGGGGATCTGAGTGCTAAGGATTGAATCAGTGGTAGAACATAAACCTTATATGGAGGTCTGATAACACTGTGAAACCAGACCCACAGCTGGCACTCTGAGCCAATTAAGGTTTTAGGCAGTAACCAGTAAACAACAATGTTGGGCCCCTGTGTTTCTGTGCTCTTTTTACTGACCTGCTGGGCAATATGGTAGATTGCAAGACATGTTATTAAACAGTGGGATGATAAATAAAGTTGTTTATTGGTGACTGTGTGTTCTTACAACTCATCATATTCACGTTGATGGTTGGATGATTTATGAAAGCATGTTTGTATTGTATATTCTCTAATAAAAGTGAACAAACGTTTCCAACAAGTATTGATTGTGGATTTTTCAGTTATCTCTGTTGATGAAGATTACTTTGTTCATAATTACGGGCTTCAGCTGGACCAACAATATTGATGCAGTTACCAAATCTTTCCTGATTTTCTTGTACAAATCATGTACAGATATAAAATAGAGCACAATATCAGCAGATTCAACACTATGTAGGCTCCACTGTGGAGATTTAAATCACATTCCACCCCATTCTATCCACACACAAACACACTGAGAAATTATTGTTCAAAATTAATCTAGTATCTGTAGCAATAATATATTACTGTTACTAATTGTTTTTTACGAGCTACAAATTTTCAGGATTATGTGGGCAAATGTATAATCATAATCTTCATGTAATGAGTGAGTGAGTTTAGTTTTATGCCGCACTCAGCAGTACACCAGCTGTATGAGAGCAGTCTGTAAATAATCGAGTCAGGGCCAGACAATCCAGGGATCAACATCATGAGCATCGATCTACACAATGGGGATTTGATTCAACCCAGTCCGCGAGTCTGTCACCCGATCCTGTTAACTGCCATGTACTACAAGCATGGGTGGCTGAAGATCAGTTCTAACCGGATCTTCACAGGTATCATGATGTACTGACTTTGAACACTTGAGTACACTTTAGGCCAAACCAGTGGCCATTCATCATCAAAAGTACATTCTTCAGAATTAATACCTTGTTTTTGTAAGGATAGTGTTAATCATACACTTACATAGATTTTCAAACAATTATATTCAAATGAAACAATCTGCCTCACAGAATTTTATTCAACTACTTTGTGACCTGCTATAAAAGTGATTTGACAATGTCTGCAAGCCATTAATCATATTCAAATATCACACAACTTGTTTTATATGTCACTTTGCCATCTTCTTTTCACAGCTGCTGAACATTTTTGTGAAAGGTCAAAGGAATGAATTATTTTGGAAGCCCTGAAGTAATATCTCAAACACTGCTACTATTTCCCTAAACATCTTTTATTGAAACAACTTGAAATTCCTAGTTCTGTAGAATAACACAGAGGTATATCATGTACAAGTGCATGTATCATTGTTTGCATTTGTCTCAGTTCTTTTTATTTTATCACATTTATACAATTCTGTGTTTGTCCATGCCACTTTAATTGGCCCTGTGATGTTAAACTTACATGCAAATTTCCAATTCACTGAGAGATGTTTCTGGGAAGATTTCAAAAGAAACATTGTCTTTTAGAAATACCTTGTACACACTCAAAATACCAGTGTCTCTGATATTTCACAAAATCATACATTTGACCCAGAATAATTACATTATGAATGTAACAGTGGCTGTGATACAGTCTAGCAAAACTACAGATCTTGATCATGATATCCGACATTAAAACAATACATTTGTATTCACTAACAAGGAAGATAGAGCTATTAAAGGAACTAAGAACATCTTATTGTTTATGAGGATTTAAATACTTTCTTTGTATAGTCTAAGTGAAAACTGTTAACCAAGCCATTGCCACACAGTAATGAATTGACCTACATCATGTATTCCTGAATTTGTCCGCTTCAAAATCATTTCATGTATTTAGTAGTGGTTGTCAGATGCATTGAAATAAGTGAAGACTGGTTACAGTGACTAAATGACAAAGCAATTGATCATGTTTTATCATTATCAAACATAAACATTTTCGGAACACTTTTTTGATTTAACAATATATTTTACAAGGCTGGTTTTGTCTGTTGCATTTCATAAGCACTACCAGCTTGTTCCAAGTCAGGATTGAATTTATCTTAAGACTTCAGGAAATTTGTGTGCCTTCCACACTAGTCCTTTAAAGATGTAAAATTCCCAGAAGCATATAGTGTGATTTGCAGAAACAAATTGAAAAATAATACTTGTTTTTTTCATAATTTTTGTGCATTAGCATACGCAACCAATTCCTATCACAAATATTAAGCCTAAAAAATATTCTCTTGGTATTGCTAAGAACCTAACATTTAGCACACATATAGGAGACACAAATATTTTGATTTCATGTGAATCGTAAATATCCTACGTCAGACTGAGGTTTCATTGTGAATGTATAACGTCAGATGCCTTCAACAAGTCATTATGTTAAGCCTTTTGTTGTTTTGTGTAAGAGTGCATTCATACATTTCTTGTATGACATTTCATGACGAAAATTAGTATTTAAATGTATGAATGATGAAAACATGGTGTAACTATGACAATACTAACAGCGTTTTATTGATCAATACAGGTTTATGATAGTTTATTGTGGTGTTGTGTGACCTGATCATTTCATATGCTGGGTGTGTTGTTAACATAAAAGTCATGGAATAAATAGTGTGCTTGTGCTTCAGGGAAATATATGGCCCAAACAGAACAATTAAAACCCACACAGTGTTTAACAATGTGAAAGTACGTAAATGTTATGGAAATTGTGCTACGCCCGTCACAGAAAGCTTGACTTCATGCATTTGGTTACTGGTTTGTGTCTGTATGTAATACTAAAATGTAGGAAAGCTGAGAACATACAACATTTAATGGCAGACATTTCTTACATAGAGGTAATAACACCAAATGCATATCACAGATATTCACAAATTTCATGAAATGTGAATACATTTCCTGAAAAACAGCACAATGACAAAGAGGCAAGAGGTGGCCCAGAAGGTGTTATACAATGAAGAAGACGTTGCCATCCATGTGCTTGTCTTGTAAACACAATGACAACACATTTTGTTTTATTTCAAAGTGGAATCAAAGAAAGAGAGCATTACCAGAATTTTTGTAACAGAAATAATATGCCTGTTTTGCTGAATATGTTTTTGTGTTTTGCAAAGTAGGATATGAATGTTCCAGTCTCTTGTCAGTTGTTTACTGGGTAAAATAATTATGAGAATAATGGACTTCCTATTGCACAGAAAAGGCTCCTCTGTTCATGACACCTCAAACAGGCTCAAAACTATAAATTACCATGCTTTTTAATTTTATTGAATAAGAAATTCTAATAGGGCTATCAGTATGCTCAGCTTCTGAATTTGAAGAATATTGTCAGGAATAAATTTTGTTTTCATATCACTATCAGAAAATCTCTTTGTTATAACATAATTAAATTACATAGCATTTCATTGAATGATTAATGTTCCTAAATCAATTTGTTATTTTGGGATAAATAAGGTATGATAAGGATGATGAAAATAAAGGATGGCTCCAAAATGTTTTTGATTAATTTATTATTTACAAAGTTTGTACCTAATTACTACCAAATATTGTAATATTACAAACCAAGCTATGTCTAATTTTAATCATGATGACATGTTAGGAAAAATCAAAAGTAACCACCATGGAATTGAAATAATCAGTCACATGGTGCCTGTCTGTTTATATTGCTATTTTAAAATGTGGTTTCATCTGTCATTTTTTCTGCATGTAGAAGCCAAATATTACCCTGATGTCATTGAAAAATGTGTCCTTTTTTAAATATAAAGAGATTCCTGCTAATCAGCAAACATATTAGTAAATGATCACACATCAGTCAGTGAACATACTGATCTGGAAATCACTTTGTCGAATCTGATAACAAGCGAAAAAAAGTATATGCCAAATTTTAATAGGTTCTGAAATAATCAGTGAGTGTAGTTTTATCCAGCTTTTAGCAATATTTGTGAAACATCAAAGTGGGGAACACCAGAAATGGGCTCCTCTCATGGTGCCTATGTGGGGAATCAAATTGGGGTCTTCGCTGCGATAAGCGAACACTTTAACCACTAGGCTACCCCACCGCCCCCACAAAATGATCCACCCATGAAGATCCAGGTTAGAATTAATCTCCAGTAACCCTTGCTTGTTGTAAGAGGCAAGGTGGCAGTCAGATTTGCTGACTTGGTTGGCACATCATCATATCCCTATTGATTAGTTTGATGCTTAGCTGTTAATCACTGGACTGTCTGGTTGAGACTTGATTGTTTACAGACTGCCACCACATAGCTGGAATATTGCTGTGTGTGACGTAAAACTAAACTTGCTTACCTGGCTGTTGCCTGACCTGTTGCTACACCCATATCACAAATCTTGCAGTAGCAAATGAAAATAATGATGGTTTGACGACAAAAAAGTTCTGCAGAGTTGGTGTGCTTTTCCTGTTTACTTTTGCGTTAGTTTGAGTCATTTATGATTGTTTGTTTTTGAGTTAGAGTGCTGGGGAGATTTTGACTCAAATGGACTGTAGATGTCAGTGCATAATATTCCTATCATGAAACCAAATGTTCAGTATTGACGTGTTTTCATACCTTACAATGCCAGTTATGCTGTGACAAATCTTCAAGGCCAAATGTGAATGCATTTATGGATACTGTTTCATGGATTTGTACCTTGATGAGCAGGTGCATGTAATACAGCTTAGTGATCAGCCTTGTTGACACAAATAAGGTAGCAACTATTGTTAAAATCAAACGTTGCATCAAAGGAATTGTCAGAAAGTTAATGTCAGTGGTATCTCTGTAAATGTACTTTCCACAACCTGGTTAATAGATGTTTAATCCTGAACAAGTGTGACAAACAAAGGTCTTCATTAAGTTGGCTTTTTTCCCATTGTGCTAATTGAGGACAGCTGAATCACACCTGAAACAGATGGTGTTGACAAGTAGTTCTATCAGGCTGTCTATTGGCATATAGTGGTACATTGAAAGGTTTGTGCTGATGCATTGGTTGTATGATGCATGGCAAGACAAGCATCATGTGGGACGTCGTGTATTGCTTATATTTCACCACTTTCTGTATATTTAAAGTGTACTGTAGACAGTTGAAGTCATGAAAATATGACGTTATCACTCAGTGAATTACCAGTTCATATAATAATACCTGTTTTTCGTAAATTTATTGTTTATTGCTAAATGCCCGTAGTACAAAGGATATTGGTGTTACAAAGAATGGACCCTCACCATGGTTTAGATGAGCAGAAAGATTTCAAGTAATTAAACGTACACACACCCTCTCACGCAATCCTACAGTTGCTCTAATGAAAACAACAGTAGGTCGAGTTGTTACTGGTGCCCTCCCTTGAGCAGTTTATGTTATAGACATGGATGGTTTAAATTTGCAAAAGGTTGTTCAGAAAGTGAATAATGCATCATTCATTTTTAATGAAATCTAATGATTACTAATGTCAGATTGTTCCATTTTATATTTTATATGAAACTCTCTTTTCAAGTGTTCATGTTTTAAAGCCTTACCTTACACGCTGCATTTATGAATGAAAAATTTGCAAAGTAAGGAGTATTTGTATAACAAGGAACTATTTTATTATTATTTCAGTTAATGTATATTTAACAAGGGCCCCCAATAGCTCTTATATACAATATTGCTATCATAATTATCACATTGTTATTGGGGGTGTTTTTTATTCTATACATGTGACAACGCTTGTAAATAATTGGGTATAGTGAGCACAGATCCACACTGTCAGGTGCAATGACATGCTATCAACCAAGTCCCCAAGTTAGACCACCTGTTCCAGTTGCCTGTAATGACCAGTCTAAGTTGCTGTAGAGCAATTCCAATCTGGCATTCGTTCAAATCAATGCCATTAAGTTATTAACAATATAACATGCATGTGTGTCCAATTAAGAAGAATGAAACTATAGCATCATATTCCCCATCCTTGTGATTAATCGCTATAATGACAACCAGAAAATTTATGCCATTCTTGGAAAACAATTTATTGCAAATGATTCATCCAGTATGTGCATTGCTGTATTTGCATAGTCAGCACATTCTTAACCTTGTATAGCATTCTAGTTATGGAAGAATGGGAGGGATTCATTATGTTAATAAACTAAATATGTCATGTGAAATGTCATAAAGTATGCTATTGTCCTTTGTCAGTGATATTATGACATGATTAAGATAGGAAATGTCTGATTTTCCCATGTTGGCCAATCATGGTGTTTCTTTCAGTATTATTGAACACAACTCCAGTTTATGCAATGGTAGGCTGTGACACAGGGCATTATCCCCTGCCTGGTGTGTATGAACGGGAGTCACAAATCAATAGCTCATGACTTAATACAGTCAGCAGATCACCTGATCTTGTATCCCATATGTTGCATATTTACATCTATAATTTTACTGGCCCACTTCCTTGCATTACTATTCACCAATCTGGACCTAATTGGTGGTCATTTTTTCTGAAGAAGTAGGCTGATAAGGGAACATGTGTTGCACAAATTGGTGAGTGGGTTTCAGAAGTAACCTGTGGCCTTTATTTAAGACTTTCTATTGATTGTTCATTGAGAACCATCATTTTTACTACAACCATCATTAGATTAGTTGTGGTGAAAGAGCTTTAGAGAGACATACAAAATTGAGACCATATAATAATGCATGTCATATCACATCCACAAAACCAGGTGATAATGCACACTATCACAAAATGTTCAAAAATGTGAGTGTATCCTGTCTGTCAACAAACACATGTAAGGCACAGTAGGTGTTAGAAACACATTTGATACAATTCAAGGAGCAGTTGGGTATCCTAGTGGGGAAAGTGTACCTTCATCGTGCCAGAGACGTGGGTTCGATTCCCCATATGGGTACAATGTGTGAAGCCTATTTCTGGTGTCATCTGCAATGGTATTGTATTTGCTGTAGTATTGATAAAAGTCATGTAAAACCATCCTTACTAACTCACTGATGCAAGTCAGGAAGGAAATTAGGGCGTTTCTGTCACTGTTGCATGAAATCTGACAATATATAGTAAGTGCTTCCCACTAAACACAGTTAACACTTGAGTTGACTTTTCCATTGGAAAATATAACCAACCACATATAAATGAAGTACATGTCACATGCAGGAATCCATTAGTAAATGGGTAATGCCTATGAATTATGCCAGTGAAGGCTGATGCTCAACACATGTGAGTATTGCACATAACAAGAGGTGTCAATTATCAATCAATTTATTCTGAACTTTACCAGGACTACAGGCTGACATTTCTAGAGCTTCCAAACATTTTGATATCAAGTGAAAGTTGATATACACATGGGATAACTTAGGGGTTGTGTCCAAAGGATTTTACCATATATCTCCCAAATATAATTAAACATTTTATTCAAAGTTTTCTTGTGTAATATGTTTTCTTTAATATCATTTGGTGTCCTGTGATGTCCCCTCTAATCTATTAACAGTGATACTATTTATTTTCAACCATTTGTTGTAAAATGATACTTACATGGCACTGAGCAATACTCACTCACTCACTCACTCACTCACTCACTCACTTGGCCCTGTTCGTTCTAGCAAAACATCTAGCACAGGATTATTAATCTTTTATTAGAAGAATGCACCAACTTAAGCACATCCTCCACCGTATCTGATTAAAGTGTTTCATTGTGTAGCCATCCATGGAATTGTTGCTGTGATTAGTCTTTTTGGTTATAAATCAGATTGTGAGAAAATTTTCTCTAAAGTAGAATTTGCTCACTCTCTTGACATGTCCAGCTGTTTACAGTGAACCACATGCTGTACGTAAGTTCATGGGCCTAAATTCAAGATTTGTCCCCATTCTTAGGCCCAGTGGTAAAAGTTAACATTTATAATTTCATTGTTGGCAATGATGCTTCCTGACAAAGCACATGGTAAATGTTCATAGTGCAGTGCATTACTGCAGTTACTTTTCATTCTTTGATATCAGTTTTAATTTAAGCCCTGATCTTAGGTCAGATGTAGTAATTTGATTAGCAAAGAGGTCATTGTTTTCAGTTTCATTCAGTTGGAATGTATCTGTTCAGTTGGAACGTGTCTGTTCAGTTGGAACGTATCTGTTCAGTTGGAACCTATCTGTTCAGTTGGAACGTATCTGTTCAGTTGGAATGTATCTGTTCAGTTGGAACGTATCTGTTCAGTTGGAACGTATCTGAATGTTATTGCGTTATGAATAAGTGTAGTATGTGTATCTATTTTCACACAGTTTTGAATGTAATGATGTATGGATAAGGAAGCAACCCTAATACTGAAGTTTATCAAAAGATTATACTGAAACCAAACCTTGTTATTTCACTATATTCTTATCACATCAAAGAATCCGGTGTGACTTTCTGCCTGTTGTTGCACAATATACAATGTCATGATTTGGTACCTGATAATGTTTTTCTATTATGATGCAGGCCTAGATTTTCGATGCTCTCTTAGCGCTACGGTAGTTGTAAGTGCCATACATTACCATTTATTTACGGCTACCTCAGTGCAAAGAGAGCCATCGACAATCTAGACCCTGGATTAGAATGTGAAGAAGATGCCAAACATACCATACAGATGAATTCATATGAAATACATTCAAAAATTATCCATCACAAAGTGTCATGTCTATAAAGTCACAAAGGAGTTGTAACCGTCTTCATGATGTGTTCATACAATGGCAGAAATATTGCAGCTGTATTCCAATGTCCTACTACTAAGTCCTGTCCTGTCAAATCTGTTTGATTAGCATTTTAGAACTAGACGTTGATGAATAATCTGAAGAGAATAGTACTTTATGGATAAAAAGTATTGCATCATAATGCATCATAATTCATAAAGAAGTTGTTATCCATAAAGTATTGTACTTTTCTTAAATGGCAGATAGTGTAAGAAATTATTTGTCAAAGAAAATCAGGGAGGTCACATAATTTCATATTTGACCTTCATTTTAGTCAGACTTCCATATTTGGAGACCTTTTCAACCCTTGAGCCCCATTGCTTAAGTAAACAGGAGGAGAGCTGTTGCAGCTCCGGGGTATCTTTTGTGTATGTTCATTCTGACCGTGATTTTCAGTGAATAAGGTAAACATTTGTTCAAAGTTCATAACATTATGTCTTCAAAGAAAAAACGTTATCAGCTATGCAGATTCATTGGAGAAACTCTCCCTGTCTTAATTCTGTTGTTGGACTTATCAAAAATTAGTGCTTCTGAATTTTTGAAAACACAATTTTCATAACTGCTGTATATCAAATTAACAATGAACAACCGCACGGTTATGTTCCTTCTGTTTATCTGAACAGTTCTGCACTTGACCAAATTATCTTTTGCTGATTTTGCAGAATGTTAGACCAGTGGGAAATATTACACTCACAAATGAAAATTTGTGGTAAATGGAGAGGAATTACAGATCTGTGAAGGATGTGGTACTACCTACAGCAGGATCAAGCTAGAGTGTGTTCTGCATAGAAAAAAATCCCAGTGGAAACATTTTATTAGGTTTATTATGCTTACTAGTTACTTTTGCAATTATCATGTTATCGAAATGAGACAAGAAGTCCCTTGAGCTGCTTGTCATTCCAGATGTGAAAGATAATCCTTAGCAGATAGATTTGCACTTTGTAATTGGAACACAGACTGTTGTGCTGCTTGAACAAAACAGTGAAAGTGTTTAAGATTAGCAGCTGATGATTTTTTTCATATTTCTTCTTATTATTATTATTATTGTTAAAGGATATTTATTTATTACCTTTGAAGGCGAACATATCAGGGCTCATATTTTTCATATGATGTCCTAGGACAAAATATCTCTTTGTCATGGTATCATGACATCATGAACAATGCCATGACATCACGGTTCTTCTGTGACATTGTGTTCTACATGTGGCAACGGCGGGTAGCCAACCCATATTTAAAAGTAGGTTTTAGTTTATTTTGGCAGTTAACAGAATATTATATTCATGCCCATGACATATTATGTTTTTGACACTCGTACCTAAATTTTGGTATTTCCCGAGCATGTCGTAAACATAGTATGACGTGGGCACTCATACAATATCCTTTATATAGCACACATATCAAGGCAACTAGTATATGCTCAAGGCACAAGCACACATACTCTTGTATGGCTAAATTTAAAGGAAAAGTTAGAATGAAATTATATACTACCGACAAGAAATAAGGGAACTAATGAAATAATAGCGAATTTGAAACTGCTTTAAATATCCACTAAATCAACTTTAGGTGTCAAGTTCAATATCTGGTGTGTCAACCATGTTGGGCAACACATTCACGGCAGCTTGATGGCATGCTGTTAATCAATTTCCGAATGGTTGCCCGTGGTATTGCCCGCCATTCCTCTTGGAGAGCTGCACCAAGCGTCCCAGAGATGTTCATTTGGGGACAGGTCTGGGGACTTAGAGGGCCAGTCCAATGTCTGGATACCTTCTTGTTGGAGATAAGCGGAGACAATTCGGGCCCGATGTGGTCTGGCATTATCATCTTGGAATACAAAATGTCGGCCGATAACTCTAGCCAATGGAGTCACAACAGGACGCAATATTTGGTCAACGTATCGCTGACCAGTCATGGCTCCGTTAATGATGACCAAATCTGATCGTCTGTCATGTGTAATACCACCCCACACCATGACAGTACCCCCTCCATATCGATCATGGTCAAGAATTGCTGCTCTGGCATATCGCTCCCCGCTCCGACGCCAACAACGTTTTCTGCCATCTGTGAATCGTAGGCAAAACCTTGACTCATCAGAGAACATGGTGTAACGCCAGTGGCGCATAGCCCGTCCCTGATGCTGCCTAGCCCATGCCAATCTTTGGCGCTTATGGTGAGCTGAAAGGGTGACACCCTTAAAAGGCCGTCTTGCTTTCAGACGAGCTTGATAGAGTCAGTTTTTAACGGTTGAGGTTGAAATGCGTCTTCCAGTGAGTGTGCAGAATTCTCTATTGATGGCAGGGGCCGATTTAAACCTATCGCATAGAGCAATTAACGTAATGAGACGATCCTGTCGTGGTGTCGTTGATTTTGGTCTACCACGCCCAGGTCTTGTTGCAACCCCACCCGTTTGACGGTACTTATCCCACAGGCGTGAAATTACACTTTTTGATTTACCCATCTGCCGGACAACTTCACATAATGATGCCCCCCACTCTATCATCCCCACAATTCTCCATTTTGTTGCTTCACTGAGATACTGCCTCGGATGCATTTCTGTCAGTAAGTGTCAATCTCTATTGCATTAGTGATTGCGACTTCTCCAGTACATTTACAGGAGTTAACTTCTGTATGCACGTGTAGCACATGCTGGGCATGCATTATGCGAAATTCCATTGTCATTGGATGTTGCGTTTGGGAGATACGCCACGATAACGACCCTGTCAAAGTCAAAGTCATCTACATTCAGTTTCTTGGTTCCCTTATTTTCTGTCGGTAGTATATGTTTGTTTTAAAATTAACCTAAATGTGTACATGATCATAAGATGTATGTCATGTTAGAAACACATTGTTTGTAATTTGCTTTAATGGTAATAATAATCTTGGATATTACTGTTTCCTGCTTGTACAAATAAACAATACTGTATTCCAACATCCAGTT
This sequence comes from Haliotis asinina, assembly GCF_037392515.1. NCBI lineage: Eukaryota > Metazoa > Mollusca > Gastropoda > Lepetellida > Haliotidae > Haliotis > Haliotis asinina. The sequence continues at coordinate 35,316,718 of NC_090282.1, read as the reverse complement.
ATAGAATATGGCACCTTGAAAGGCACATAATCAAGAGGTCTCTCAGAACTTCGCTGAATTTGACATGTTTTTCATCAACAGCATCACATTTTTGGCAAGCAGTATGCAGGTTTGTGTAGCTCCTTAACTACCACTGAAAAACATTAAATAAAGATGTTTTCATCTAGAATTCTTGTCTGATGGCAAACCAAAGATAAAACCAAATGGACCAACATAAATCTATGTTGTTGGTAGTGTTCAGACTTGCAGTTGTGTCCAGCAACAGTAAATACCAATTCCTTGCTTCAGTGATTAATCATACTCTTAAATACAATTAAGGAGGGATTTTCCTTATATTCACAGAAAGGTTTTGAGACAGGGATTTTCCTTATGTTGTTGAAAAGGATATGCTCAAGATTTCGGAACTACAGAAGGAAAAAAATTCTGCTCAAAACATGGATGTCACTGGTAATCATTATTTGATAGTGACTCATGAACTCATGATTAATGAGTTTGTTGTTTTGTTGGGGTTTTTTTTAATATTCTTTTTTTTTGTAAAGTAAAGAAACAAGTACCCAAAGAAAACCTTTACTTTACACAGCTTAATTGAAAAATTGAACAGCAAAGACTTTCATTTACTGTCAGATTAATGTTCCAATAATTAATACCAGTGATCCATGTTACAAGGCAGTCAGTGTGAGATGTAAATGCAGACAATATGACCAGGTAACAGTATCATTGGCCACCAAATTTGCACTATCAGAGATTTTAAAATAAGTATCTCACAGAAGTTCAGAGCGCTAGCAGTTCCTGTATTCAAGAAAATTATGCACCATTGAAAGTCCATCGATGATTCCATATCTGTGAACTAAACCTGTATCTCATCATGCATAACACATGGTACTTTATTATGCAGATCATTTTCTTCAAAGAGCATAATGAGGCACCAAGGGCTGTGTGTGTGTTATAATTGCTGGGGCACATTATTGTATTTGGATTATAACAGACATGATTGTAACTGGCTGGAAGGCTGTGGAAGGAATGCATGTGGAAGTGTTAGTGGCTGAAATATGGGTTAACATGGTTAAGGTTTTATTGATTTTTAGACCTGAGACATTGGATGAGGATGAAGGCTTGGTGTGGGACAAACCAATCAGTCATGAAACAAGGGCATCTTTCATTGGTGGTGTGATACTGCAAGTAAATTAACCACTTGGTTTAAAAACAAGGGCATCCTTTGTTGGTGGTGTGATACTGCAAGTAAATAACCACTTGGTTAAAAACAAGGTCATGTTCGTTGGTGGTGTGATACTGCAAGTAAATATTCACTTGGTTAAAAACAAGGACATCCTTTGTTGGTAGTGTGATACTGCAAGTAAATATTCACTTGGTTAAAAACAAGGGCATGTTCGTCAGTGGTGTGATACTGCTAGTAAATATTCACTTGGTTAAAAACAAGGACATCCTTTGTTGGTGGTGTGATACTGCAAGTAAATATTCACTTGGTTAAAAACAAGGGCATGTTCGTTGGTGGTGTGATACTGCAAGTAAATAACCACTTGGTTAAAAAACAAGGACATCCTTTGTTGGTGGTGTGATACTGCAAGTAAATATTCACTTGGTTAAAAACAAGGACATCCTTTGTTGGTGGTGTGATACTGCAAGTAAATATTCACTTGGTTAAAAACAAGGACATCCTTTGTTGGTGGTGTGATACTGCAAGTAAATATTCATTTGGTTAAAAACAAGGGCATGTTCGTTGGTGGTGTGATACTGCAAGTAAATAACCACTTGGTTAAAAAACAAGGACATCCTTTGTTGGTGGTGTGATACTGCAAGTAAATATTCACTTGGTTAAAAACAAGGACATCCTTTGTTGGTGGTGTGATACTGCAAGTAAATATTCATTTGGTTAAAAACAAGGGCATGTTCGTTGGTGGTGTGATACTGCAAGTAAATATTCACTTGGTTAAAAACAAGGACATCCTTTGTTGGTGGTGTGATATTGCAAGTAAATAACCACTTGGTTAAAAAACAAGGACATCCTTTGTTGGTGGTGTGATACTGCAAGTAAATATTCACTTGGTTAAAAACAAGGACATCCTTTGTTGGTGGTGTGATACTGCAAGTAAATATTCACTTGGTTACAAACAAGGGCATGTTCGTTGGTGGTGTGATACTGCAAGTAAATAACCACTTGGTTAAAAAACAAGGACATCCTTTGTTGGTGGTGTGATACTGCTAGTAAATATTCACTTGGTTAAAAACAAGGACATCCTTTGTTGGTGGTGTGATACTGCAAGTAAATATTCACTTGGTTAAAAACAAGGGCATGTTCGTTGGTGGTGTGATACTGCAAGTAAATATTCACTTGGTTAAAAACAAGGACATCCTTTGTTGGTGGTGTGATACTGCAAGTAAATAACCACTTGGTTAAAAAACAAGGACATCCTTTGTTGGTGGTGTGATACTGCAAGTAAATATTCACTTGGTTAAAAACAAGGACATCCTTTGTTGGTGGTATGATGCTGCAAGTAAATATTCACTTGGTTAAAAACAAGGACATCCTTTGTTGGTGGTATGATGCTGCAAGTAAATATTCACTTGGTTAAAAACAAGGACATCCTTCATAGGCTTTAGGTACTGCTCAATAGATAGCCACATGCATAAAAGCAATGCGTTACTTCCATGTAGGTGCAATAGTTGATGGTAAATATCCAGTTGGCTCAAGTAACATGCCCATAATCCACTGTTGATGTAAGACTGCTCAGTTAAAAAACATTGCATCCTTCATGTAGTGTGTGATTTTGAAGCAAATCAGTTGGGTCAGTATGGTTGCTTCTTTCTTTGTGAATGTGATTCATCATGATAGCAAACCACTCAGTAAGGCATCCGTCATGTCGGGCATTGAAGCAGATCACTTGGGTTCAGTATTGTCATTCTTTTGTTTGAGATTTTGTGAAAATAATTTCGTACTAAAACAAGGGTATCCTTCATTGTTGATGTGATGTGACAGTGTCAAACCACAAAGTTATAATACAAAGGCAAGGATATGTGAGCAGAATATCTCTTCATGCATATTGTTGCAATTGAATGTTTATCATCAATTCTCTATCCACTCTGTGCACTTTACTGTGGGTGTGGCTACAAATACCAAGTCATAAAATTATGCTACACGACATTATGCTGCTACTATGAAGCATGAAGCTTTAGCCTATATCTTTGACATTCTTTTGAGGTAGGGTTCTATATTTGATAAAAAATCAAGTAAAAAAACAAAAAGTGACTTTTTGAGGGTTGCTTTGAACACAAATGCAACAAAGAAAGCTTGTGATGATCTTGGGCGAACATTCTGACCATTGTATCTCTGGTGTTGCATCAAGAATTATTCCCTTTCTCCCCCAAAGGAAACATACCTCTTTCTAATGATTGTGCCAGTAATTGTAAAGATGTTTGTAACTTAAATTTGTGTTGTCAGAGACCCCCTTTTTCATGCAAATTTGCATCTCTGATTTGGCTCTAGTGGAATAATTACTCGTCCGTGCCTGACAAGAGTGTCATGAAATATGTAGTCGCTCGGTCCATGTTTTCCAGGCAATCAATAGTTGTATGTGTAGCGGTATATGGTGAGGCAGGGACAGCTTATTCTCAGCGTAGCTGAAACATCCAATATACATGAGTCTTTATCTTGCGACTACACTGCCAGTGAAGTTATATAATGACATCTTCTCACTTGGGCCATAAGCAGCAGAATACAACCCTGATCATCAGTGCAAAATCGAACACACTGGACGAAGATCTGTAAAGACTTGTTTCAGACAATACGCCACAAATCTTTTCAGCATTGTGGAAGAAAGAATATATGGTCGTGTGTGAAGCTATTTCACTTTTTTCAATGGGATCATGCAGTTATCAGTCTGGGTAATTTATCTTGGTGTCTCTTGCCAACGTGGGTGTGCACTTCATCATGACAATTTCAATGTCCAATGTTTATTTGTATGACAATGATTTAGATGTCTGGGGACTTAGAAGTGAAAAACATTTTAGTTGCAATAAACATGGATGCATTTGACTACTGGAAGTGATATTGGGCATGCTCTGACAACTGCATGATCTGGCCTAGGGATTATGAATTTGGAAGGCTGTAAGATTCCCTGCAATCTAGCTCTACTCTAAACATTTTAGTTATCGACAGTTGTCATTTTTGACTTGCATTGAGGCATCTAGCCATGTATCATTTTCTGAAATAATCAATCTTGTTTTCAGTGTAAGAGGTAATAAACTTTGTTGAGAGAAATTCAAATGCATTAGCTGTAGACTGATATGTCACACTAACCTGACAATAATATCAGTAAAAGTTATGAGGAGGGTCACATTAACTGGGCCCTAAAATATAAAGGCAGGGTAAATGAAAATTGCTTGAAATTTGGTAATCAGCTTGTTGCAGTATCTTTTGTTTATTCAGCCGGCATAAAAGTTACATTCCACCTCTCTTGAAGGCATGTTCCTTCTATAAGTTCTAACATATCTAACAAATCAATCTTTAACACATTTACATTAACCATGGTCATAACAGTGTTAAGAAAAAAAAAGATATTGAATTTTTGTGATTGTCACTTGCTATAAGTATGTTCATCTTTGCTGAAAGATAATTTCATTTCCAGCTTTTCCTGAGAGTTAGTGAAACTGAATGCACAAGTTTAACAAATGATATCTTTACAAATCGAAATTTATTTTCTCTCATTTTCTAAGTATATGGTTATCAAAACTGAAAACTAATATTTGAATCTTATGGACAATAAGTTAGTAAGGGTAAGATATATGGACGAACAAGTTCAGTATTACAAACAACAGCAATACTATGGTGAAGCTTCCAATGCTGTGATTGAGCTGGTTGTTCATCCATAGGTCTTAACCTATTTATGACCCCAGATTCTTCATGTCCTTCACAGAAAACTTAATTAATTCAAAACATTTGCACTGATATTAGCTTTTGAAGATGTTCTGATGGCATGCTGTTTCTTTTTGTCAGGAATGTTGAACATTTTTTCAGTATATTATTCAAACACTTGTATCAAGGCTAATGAATCATGAGGCAAATTATGTTGTGACACAAATGCTTTAGGATTTCTGCATCATTTCTGTTCATTACTTGTGTATAAAGTATCTGACAGATTTCTCATCTAATCCTTAACATGGGTTCTAGTAGCCATTCTCAGTCCCTTTTCTGTGTTACTGAACCTTTTGGCCATGGATCTATGTGAAATCTGATTATTTAATAATGTGATAAAAACAGACTCTTGGACCACTGTGTGACTATCTCGTATATGTTGAAGGACCATTCATGTTTGGGATCTCTTTTGAAAGTACAGAGCAGAAACCTTCCGTGGTTGATTCAGACAGCAGTGTCGTTAAATCACATTACTCTCAGGCATCAGATTGGCAATATTGAAAAATGTTATTACTGCTCTTCACATGACTATTTATGAAGATATGGATGAGTGATTTCAGTAATATGGTACAGGCATAAATGTATGGCATTGATTTTACCGAGAATTTGAGAACGACTGATCAATTTAAATGCTCATAGCTTTGCCTTTGCTCTCCATTTTCTATGTCATTGACAAAGTTATATGTTAGATTGTTAAATTCTTTATAAAAGTTAACAAGAAAATCATAAAGGAAGAGGCGACTGTTTTAAACAAAAAAGAGAAGGTAATGCCAGACCAATTTTATTTTGTTTAAAAGATTTTTGTCCTCAGAAAACCTAAAGGCAGAAGGGACGAAAAAGAAAAATCAAAGAAAAAAGCCACATTAGCATCCTCATTAAATCTCTTGGTTTGTTTACATCAACTAAATATAAGTTGAATGAGTTTAGATTTCATATTGATCTGAAGTGTATTTAACTGTTAAGACATTAACTTTAGGATTTAAGTTTTTTAGTGGTAAAAAGTAATTTTGTAGTTGTAGTGGTATTTGCAGTGAAGTGGGCCATTATGATTAATGCAAGCGCTCAAACCTCATGAACAGATGTAGTTAGTAGGAACAACCATGACAGCACTGCCACAGATTCGTGTTGGTGCCAACAACAGTGTAATATCTGGGACCTCTTAACATGATGCAATGTCATAAGTTCATCCTGAAAATTGGGAGCATTTTTTCATAGGGAGACATTTGCCAAGGAAACCTGATGTGTAATTTAGTGACAACTTACAGTAAATTTCAGGCAGCTTTTGTTCCAGCCCATTATATCTGCGATATATAATACATTGTCCTCTTTGTACATGAAGTGCAAAGATACTGTGGCAAATATATGAGCAATGTGCGTTAAATCAATAGAACAAAGGTCACTTGCATGACTAAAAACTATTGACTGCCAGGTTAGATTTGAAAGACACACAGTAAATATCATTTGTTATTTAGATTTGATTGGGGCAATATGAGCCTCTCTCTTTCTTTCTCTTTCCCTCACTCTTTCTTTCTCTCTCTCTGTGTGAATAACTACAGGATTCACTTGTGAATAACAGAAATACTATTTCTATAGAACAATGATTTTATCTTTAATCTGTTATTTATGTTTTTGAGGCTTGTCAGATATACAGCTTTGAAACTGAACCAATATTTGGACCAGTAATAGGACCAGGGTCCAATGTAATCCATGTCTTCATCCATGCCATCACCATTGTGTGATGGATGTATACGTCTATACAATATAATGGTTGCTTTGGATGCAGCATGCCATGGGAATAGGAGATGGCAAATGTGAAAAATGTTTATTGATTAGCCAAGGTGAATGATGTCTGTAATGTTGTAATGATATACTGGGATCAGGTTCAGTCGGCATGGAGTGTTTGGACCCATTTGTTAATCTACTGTGAGACTGCATTAGAATTTAGAGCCGACTATTGTCTGAGTATTGAAGCTGACTTGTGAGAAGATATTGATTTGTTGTATCTGCTTATTTGATATTTTGAAACCAGTGGATAGTATTATATCAAAACATGTTACATATTGGTTTTGTAGGTAGGGAAGAAGTACCAATGAATGTATAGAGCTCTAGAGTTAAAACCGTGCACACACATTTGGACTCCAACTGAGAAATTTTAAAGCTTCTGTCAAATTTGAATCTAAATATCACATACAAACAAGGAACATTAAATGCATTCAGACACTATATATTAAAAAACAACAGAATTACTGAACTAATATTTTCATAGTGTGACACTGTTTATGGACAGGAACACTTTATTTACTGTAATAGCAATGTTTCAGTGTATATCTTACACTGTTGTCAAGCAAGATATTTCATGAATAGTTCAATATCCATGATGTTAATAGTAGAAGTAACAGTATATGCAGCCTCAGATCAAATCATCCAGCACTTAAACTTCAGATGATCTTTTACTTCATGTTCTGTTCTTGTTGGAGTTAGCTGTACTGCTCACTTAGCTGTAGTGTTCCAGTTATATCATGGCATATCAGCTTAATGTAGGAGGAAAGGCTATAATGAATTTCTCTGATGTTTACCCATTTAATGAAACCTATGTACTTGAATCATGCTCCTGAAGGGCGATGGGGTAGCCTAGTGGTTGAACTGTTTGTTTATCATGCCAAAGACCTGGGTTCGGTTCATAGCATGGGTACAGTGCTTGAAGCCCACTTGTGGTGATATTTCTGGAATATTGCTAAAAGCAGCATAAACCCATACTCACTCATTCATGCTCCTACAAATGGAAACATGAACAGTGCGAAATAGGATTCAGTGTTACCTACAGTCAGTTTCTAACATTCCTTATGGACACAACTCTGCAAACAAAATACTATTCCTTAGATGAGTAAACAACCCATGCTCCATCTTGGCAAGCGTCATGCTCATATCATCTCAGTGCATTTAGGTCTATTTGTTTAGTTTTCCTTCTCTCTTACTGTGACACAAGTTAGCTCATTATAACATTATTGCTATGGATGTCATTAAAGAGCTACAAACAATTTGTAAGACAACAGATGACAATTTTTGCTCTTTTTAAGGACAAAACCCTTTTTGAATATTTTGATATTATAATCAACATTTATGAATTAACGTTTGTTATGTTGTGTTTAACTGCCTCTATTTGTCTACAGACAAATGCAAGATGACTTTGAGAACTATCAACAATCAGTGAAAAAGCTAACAGAAGAAACAAGGAAGATCCCACTCCAAGATGAAGGTGCCGTCTGCCAGATCTGCCATAAGACCAAGTTTGCAGATGGTGTTGGGCACAGCTGCCACTACTGCCATCTCAAGTCATGTGCTCGGTGTGGGGGTAGGATGGCACTACGCTCAAACAAGGTGACCCTTTATCTTCACTATCTCTGGAGTTTCTCGCAAAAACTCTCATCCAATCAATGGTTTCATTTATGTTTGTTTTTCATAATACTGCTACTCAAGTTGGCATAATATGGATCTAATTGAGCCCTTAACATAAACATGTACACAATAATATTTAGAAAGTATTAATCCTATTTTTCTATCACATTCAGTATCAAAAATTATTTCAAGATACATTTGTTTGTGTTGTAGAACAAATCTGCATCATCTTTCTCTCCGATTTTTGTCAACATTATCATGCTGGACCATGAATTATCCTCCAGTTCACATAGTGATATGCACAACACTGATGTCAGAATGCTGATAGTGTTAAATAAGGTTACTGCAGATTTACAGATAAGGATAAAGATGAACCTGGAATGATGATGTTATCTGAAACATCCATAAATCTTTGCAAACAACGTTGACTGAGCTGAATATGTAATGTCATCCTCTTTGGGTACCACCATGTTTGTTCAATGGCCAGACAGATGACGTTTGCATCTCTAGTACAAAATGTTTTTCAAGAAAAGCTTTATGTTTTCAAGTGCTTTGGATGATGGAGATAGCTTTTAATGCCTATACAGATACACCAGCTTTGTAACTATACTGGCTGCTGGAGTACTGTTTGGTGAATAGTAGCAAGGTTTTGATGACAACATTGTGCCAGCACAGGAGCCAGAGCTTGTCTTGGTGAGGTCCAGTGGCAGCAGAGTCGGGAGTGGGAGGGAGGGATTGAGTGAGAAAGGGCAATGGCAGATTCCTGGTGCATGCTTACTAAGAAAGCTGGACGATCAATAAATCCATATGACCGTAGGATTGTAGACTGGTTCCAGATAGCTCAGTCCCTTCTTCGTGCGAGCATCGCTTTCTTACAAGGGGAATACTGCTACAGCTCTGTGTTAGCATCATTTGGTCAGACTTTGCAGATTTGGCTTTACATTTGCAGGCCCCTTCTATTGCATTTACAAACATATCAGCATCTCACAAGAATATTAGGTGACAGTGCAATATGCAAACCATTATAGAATCAGATCTTTTTTAATATTTTTTTTTTTTTTTCATAATTTAATTTTTCTCTATATTGTATACCCAAATAGAAGTACTCTAGGTTCGTCTGTAAGAAATGAATTTTATTTGTGAATCATGAAAAGGTCAAACTGAAAAACCATTTCAATTATTGAGATATATTTTTAGAAGCAAAGTAAATACAAAAAGGATATTCCACTTATATTTATTTTTGATGATCATGACTGATATTGTACAGATAAACATCAGAGAAAGCTCTTCCCATTTACCCTTCCAGGCTGATTTTCTCAAGGTAGATAACATCCAATGACGCATGTTTCATTATTCAGCCATGCCAGCAAAGTGTGATTGTTTAGTTGTACACACCAAGCAATACATCTCACTGCTTGACCTAACTGTGTCACCCAACCAGGGTATGATGCATGCTAGCTATTGATTTCTCTGACACTCTGGTACCCTCATTGTTTATATATTACAGCACTATCATATACATGTAGCTGTCACTGCTCACTCTAAACAACGCTTTCTCATGTATTTAGGAGGGACTATTAACTTAGCTACAAAATATGAATTTGGTTCCATTTGCTAATTGTTGAAGAAATATTTGTTTGTGTACAGTACCTGGATCTTAAATGATTTCTGTGACGTATAGTAATTTATCATTTGTAAGTGACATCCACTGTGAAATATTTCAGGTCATCTCATTGGACCAGTTTCAGTATGGAATAAATAGGAATATCACTGGCATGTGATTGTGTATCCTAGCAATGCTTATTTAAACTGAAAAAACAAAACTACCCCTCCTTAACAGAATAAGTGTCTGTTACAGTATTATAATGTCACAGATTAATCAACTGGGTGCCATCAGGACCCAAATACACATCAAGCAGACCTTGATAAAAAAATTGTGTAAAAGTATTCAAGACACCATCTCCCTGGAATAGGCTTATACTCAGACACTTATTCTGAACACTGTTCACAGCAATTAGAGTCATCAAGATTTGTTAAGATTAGAAACAAAAAGATAAAAGAAAAAAACAAGGGGACTCTTCATCAATATGTGTTTGACAAAAGTCATCACCCAGATTCTTCTTCCAAGTTTTAATGGAGTCAAGATGGGGGCCGTATAATACTGACAGTGGAATCTTTTAGCGTGACTGCATTGATTGATTGATCGTGTATTTCCAGTAAAACTCTGTATCCATCCACCTTTTACAGCCTATCATAGTACACAAACGTCTAGAAATGCAAATACTGGTAGCCATTCCAATGAAACTTGTTTAGCGTTGACATTAACAGAGAAACAAAAGCAATTGAGGTGTACTTCAAAACAAGGGACAAAACAAGAAGCAACTGAATGCATTTTGATTTTTATCCTGCTTATGTACATAAACCTTTTTAAAAGTACCATGCTGTGTTAGTTTTGATCTCTGTCACATGTGACACAGGTATGACTGGAGTTGATGTCAGAGCCAGGAAAATAAAACCTCGCTCAATAAGTGCACAGGGCTAGCTTTGTTGATTAGTATTGATCATTGAGACTGTTAATTAGTATTGATCATCAGGACTTTATCAGTTTTTATAGATCTTTGTTGGTTATAGCCTGCTGTTCAGTCTTATCCTATTATCACCCTTAGTTAGTCACATTACAAGGTGCTGATCAACAAAGATAGCTGTCCATCTCATTCTTGATAAAGGGCTTGAAGATTTTTACTTTGATGGAAACAATGGTACAACAATCAATTTTCTGTTAAGGATGACCTTGACTTGAGCATACTTTTGTTAGCAGTTAGGATAGCCCTCAGCAAGTTATTAATCATTATAGATATAAGTCACACCTGTGAAGAAAACATTTTCAAAGTGTGAAATATTCTTTGGGTCCTTATTTCCTCTAGCTAAATTTGAGTGAATGTTAAATTTCCAAGGGATAGTTTGAAAACAAATTGCAGTCCTCTGGTGAAAGTCATCTTAATGATTCAGCAACTTTCGTTACATCTCCAGTCTTCACAACTGTAAGATTCAGCTGTAGCACTCATGTTCAGAATTCCTTCATTCTATTATCTTCACATGGTCCTGATGCCTTAATGCTTAAAATAAAAATGAATTAATTTGCAATGAACAGGAACTGAGTGTTGTTCTCAGTCACAAGTAGATTATAGGGCATAGGTTGATCCACAATAACCATGTGTCCATAAGTTTGTATGTGTCATATACTTTTTCAGATCACTTGCCGACCAGATCCGGATTTCTTTTTCTTTAAATAACTACCTAATTTTTCATTTTCGTGAGAGTAATATTGACTGTACATATTTTACAATATTACTGGACATGGTATTTTCAGCCTGGCGTATTTGCCGCAGGTGCCAGTGCAACGGCAGAACCCAAGGTAAAGGTCAAGGTTCTTTGTGTTGTATAATGCACCTGCGTCATAGGCTGAATGTTAGATTATAATGAAGCTATGGTTTGGTTGGTATTCAGCGCTGTGTATTAAACCTAAATAGGATGTCAAAAGAAAAGGAAAATGTCAGCCCTTTGAGTATATTTTGGCTTCATCTGCTGTGGTGTTTTATCCTGTGATAGTTTGCAATAATACCCAAATACTCCTAAGATATATTTCCGCTAAAATCACATTGTTTAGTGATTGAGCTTTGGTTGTGACCTATGAAAAGAACGTTTTTACATATTTTGTAACTTTAAGAAATATTTCTCACCTGCAAGCAACAAGATAAACATCAAAGACTAGGACTGTCATATATTTGATGTACCAAACTGAAGTACAATTCAAAACCAATGCAAGGAACAGAAGACTGACCATTCCATATCATTGTATATGGTAGAGTAGAATCGTTTATGTGTGTTGATTTATTTCCAGGTTTGTCATACCTATCCCATATTGTTTTCTGCAATGCATGTCCAGGCACTGGCATGAACGTGGGATCACCATTCACATCCCAGACAGTCCTTCCCCATTGTGCCTCGCCATGTGTTACCCAAGTCTATGCCTTCATTTTCCATGTACTCAGCATATCATTTGTAGGACACTTGTTGTAGGAACGACTATTTGACATTCAGGTGGGTTGAGGAGTTGTATGAGGACGTTGGCTTATCTATGGTGATATACATTTGTTCTTCAAGAGACTTCATTAAAAATAGACATTCTCTTATACTGCATCTATGAATAGACAAATTAAATATTTGTCTATTCATAGATGCAATATAAGAGAATGTCTCACAGAAAAGTATTTTGTGGCTGAAAATGTGTTTCCCCAGAATGTCAAATGGCTGGTCTCTATGGATACTTGTTATTTTCAAACTGTCTTTAATCACTGAGTAAATTTAATTTTCTGGCATGCATGATTTAACAAATTCGCCAAGGTCCTGTATTTTGGGCATTTATGCTTTTAGGTATGATAAACAATTCACTTAGCATGCCTTGAAACAGTCTTATAACATTTCACATCTTGAAGTTACTAAACACAGAGATTTTAAGCAGTTTGACAAGTAGTTTTCAGTTATGCACCTTATTTTGTTCCATTGTTAGATGTGTTGTGTTTTTGTAATGAAGAAAAATATTCCTTTGTTGAATAAATATTGGATGATACCCCATGTGTTTGTTTATTTCCAGCCACAATTCTTTAATGAATTTTGTGTTCTGAATGAAACTGATTGATATTATTTGAGTATGTTTTTGTTTCCAGCTAGAAGTGCTTTACATTGTGTTTTTAGATGTGTATTGATATATATTTTGATATATTATTTGAAGTGTTCTGTATATTTATCTTTGGCCATAATCACAAGTAGTCAAATGTGTTACCTGACACATTGAGGCAGATACCCATGTTCATAACATAACTAAAGGTCATGTGTTAGAAGGTCCCGTGCATTCTGTAACAATGAATGAATACTTGTACTCATGGTGTTGTAAAAAATACCCTAGAACTCTTGTTTTGTTTTTGTGCCCAATTGACAATTTTAAAAAATGATATGTCAGAGCCTTAGAATAATCAATTATGTGTCAAATCATTTGAGTGGGAAATGAAATGACAAATGGGGCAATTCCCATTTTAGCTCGTCTGAGGCAGTAGTTAAACTAAGTTTTTGTAATATGCTTGTCCCTGTACCGTACGTACATGTACACATCCATTGAAGCTCCTGTGATTCCATGCTGTAACTTTACTAGTGTTGTAACAGAAATGGTGTGACAATAGCTTGTTAAAAGAACTGTAGGGTAAAGTGTTCGCTTGTCACACTGAAGCATGAGTTCGAGTCCCCACAAGGGTACATTTCTGGTTTCCCATGCTGTGATATTGCTGGAATTTACTAAAAGTGGTGTAAAACCCATCTCACTCAATTACTCAGAGAAATATCATTTTGATTTTACATCTTTTGAGCTGTTTGTCCTGTTTCAGTTCAGGAACTTAGTCTTAATATCAAATATTTTGATCTTTGATATTGCAGCTGTACCAGAACATTCAGGCAAACTCCAATGAACACTAATTTTAGTGTTGATATGTGTTCCATTGTGTTAATAATAATAATAATAATAATAATTATGTAAGTTTTAAGTAAGCAACACCACAGAAGGGCATAAGCAAGTTTCTGGAGAATCTGTTAAATGAACAAACATGGCAGTTGTGAAATATATAAATAGCTTGTTTTATGGAAAATACCCAAGTGTCCATTTTTTGTAGCCCCCAGAACTAACCCCAGCGATCTTTACCCACCAAATAAAATACAGGCTCTAAAAAAATGTGTTGAAAGCTGGATGGTTGAAATAACAACTGTTACAACTTCTAGCAGAAACGTAAGCATGATAAATGTTCACATTAGCAACAAAATCTTCATGACAGGGAATGTGTCTCTTGCCATCAGAAAAAAAGTGTTATTCTATGATATAAACAGAATGTTATTCTATGATAGAAATAGTGTTTTTCTATGATAGAAATCAAGTGTTATTCTATGATTGCCATCAGAAATAGAGTGTTTTTAATGATTGCTATCAGAAATAAACATTATTCCATATGGAATAGGACAGAAGCAGAAAGTGTATATCAGTTTATCACCCAGCACTTGTTGAACTATTTCATTCCTCAGGGAGCAGCAGATGCCCTCAATATAATTACACAACAGATGGAAAATAAATATGCTGATAGTTGAATAAGTAAAACAAGGTGTGTGTTTACAGATCCGAAAATGCGTCTGATATAAATGCAGGGCATTAGCATTTTGATTAACTCTTTCAGAAAAACCATTTATGACTAGTTTATAAATCTGCACAGGCGATCTGACGTCAACTTTAGGTCATAGTTTGACATTTGTGGAGTCTGTGAATCAGCTGGAGCAAATGTGACTCACAAGGATAATTGCAGCCCAACAATTTAGGAAAATGAGGATTTAATCATACATTAACAATGTAGGGATAATTAGTCTCAGAAAATGTGACCTATTTGTGGTGTAGGTTATGCATGTGTATTACTTTGCATGGATGGCGTGAATGTTATAGTTAATCCCTGCTCGATCCCAGTTGAACTGTTAAATGGTGATGTTGGATAAAGTATGTTCTTATTCAGCAAACCATAACGGTTGATGCCTAAAGCTATGAACCATTGTATAGTTATGTTTTTGTCTAAGGATTATTTGTCTAACTTGCCTGTTAAATATAACGAAGAACTTAAACATTGAGCAGATTAAGAGTAAAACTCATTTGTACAGATACAGTTATTCACAATAATTTCTCAAAGAATATATATCTTTATTACTTCTGGGCCCTTATTCTCGAAGTGTTCGTAGCCCTAAGAATTCTTAACTTTTATCGTAGCCAATGTGTTAAGAATGGACTTAAGAAGTTCATAGGGCTACGAACATTTCGAGAATAAGCTAGCCTGCCATCTGTACAGTGACAAGTTTTTGTATACTTTGTATGTATATGTTTTCCCATTTTCCCAATGCTGTATGCAATGAAAAGTATTTGTCTGTCAACTGGAGGTGATGAAGTTTGTGATTACTGCTACTGGGCATTACACATTGATGCACAATGTTGTTTACCGATATGATGCTGAAACTTTTATCTGACTATATTTCTATGTTAACACAGCGCAATATTACAGCTTCATAGCACAACTCTGTCCATTTCATTGTCTGTAAAAAGGATTATATCAAAGGATGACAGAAATTTATATCTGGAATAAATATATGTTAATCTGCTTTACGTACAGTTATTACTTTCACTTGCAATGTTACGGGCATATGTGCATGATTAAAAAATCAGTTTTGCAAATCATAATTGAGAATCACAATGATATAACGACTAAAAGTAGTATTAGATGTAGATACAGTCAGACAGTGTCTGACACACTTTGTGTTGTGGGTGTTTGGTGTGCGTCTAAGTGTGCTCTCTTTCCTCAGACAATGAAATGGACTGAGCTCAGATTGCAGCCAGATATGCAGGTAGGTCATGACCTTCGTCACAGTTTCCCTCCATACATCCCTGCTTCCAGACATACCACACACTGAAACCATTTATGTACTTTCAGTACCTGTATGATAAACAGACACGAGTGTGTTGTGATATCTTAGATGACAGATATTCAAATTAACTCTTGCATAACATGGCCTTTGGTGGTAATCTATTCATGATTTAATGTCATTCCTAAAATGGTCAATGTTTGTGACACTATTTTACAAAGTTTAAAAGCATTAGAAACCATGTATTATATATAGTGCGTATCCTAAAATAATGTAATATCAAATTATTTGAATTGATATTTAAGTGTGACTATGTGTCCCAGTCCATCCAGCTGTTAATGGCTACCTCATTAGGATGAGAGAGCCTCAATAAACTCGGTGCGCCAAGTGGCAGCAAGAGTTGTATACTCCCCAGGGAGTTGAGATTGACATCCAGTGATCAAGGGAAAAATACCAGTGACTTGAGCATGCCCTAGTGCGTGGATATGTGCGCTATATAAATATCCTATATCATACCATGAAGAACTGCCTAATAAATATATTTACTGTGTAAGAGACACAGGCTTGATAATTAAAGTATCTGTATTAAATAACTGTATAAACATGAGGTAGTATTTCAAGAAAAATAGGTTGTAATAGATTATGTCTGACAAGTTTCAACAATGTAAACTGCTCTTCTGTTGAAACAGAGTCAACTGGCACCATAGCCAGATACTGTAAATGTCATATGAGCATAAAATGTAAATTGATTTTTGCATTTTTCAACATGTTACAAATTTTAAACAGAAAATGTTTCCAAGTTGCCAGTTCATGAGACAGTGACATGCATTGCAAACAGAAGGAGATACTGGTTTCATGAAAGTATTTCTATTAAAGAATTACACTATTTTAAGATAGAGTTACCATTCCCTTAGCACACGTTTGTAATTGAATATATCAAGAGTCAGTAATCAGAATGTGGCAGACTGTTTCATGTGTGCTTTCATATGAAATCTGACCAATGAATGCATGGAGTAATGATGGCCGGCTAGCTTAGAAGGCCTGTCTAGTGTATAATACCTAGTCATTCAGAATGTATTACATATTTGGAAGGCAACCAAATGTAATGGAGACAGGAAAGTGTAAGTGAACTGTATTGTCATGGCCAGTAAACATTTACTAATGGTTAAGCATGAAATCTTCAACTTAAACATTTTTTTAGTGATAATTAAGTTAAGTCCATTAAGTTATAAGGAATCTTGTTCTTAAAGACAAGCCTTAATAATGCTTGATATCATTTTGATATCAGAGGTACTCTACTTCTGAATTACCTAGTATTTATTACAATCATGGTGTACAGCACACAGTGAAAGTTGTCAATCTTTTCACTGAATTAGTAAATAAACCTGCATGCCACTCACAAATTTAACTGTTGGTTAAAGGAAAGTGATTTGGAGTTGTCCCTGTGAAATTGAAGGAAGCATTATGCATATTGAGTTGGTTGCGTAACAAGCTGATTTTGTATAATATTGAATAGTTTTCAACTGAAATTGGCAGCTAGCAGGAAGAAAAGTCATGTCCATACCATATGGTACTTGAGATCTAGAGTGTGTAAGTTGCCTCACTGTTGACCTTTAAGTGTTAGCAACTGGACTGTATCTAATACCACTCACCCTATATAATTTGTCAGCACCAATAGTGTCACAGTTTCTTGTATGTAAATGTCAGTGCTAAATTATTGTTTCCAGTTGATTAGTAGGTCAATCAGAATTCATTAAACTTAAGAACCTGCTAGTTTTATTGCTACTCTAAGGATTACTTTATATATTCTTCAACTTCTTCCAATCTAATCTTTTTAAGTACATTGTAAATTACTGATTTATTATAAGGTGACCTAATGTTTTTGGATAATAGTAAATGGAGGAATGACGTTGGCATCAAACTGTTCACAGATAAATATATGTTTATGTTTCTGTTCATAAGATAACGCAAAGAAACAAAAATGTTTTCCTTTAGTCTTATGTCTCCTGTCCATTTTTATCCATCCTTAGTATGTTTTCAGAAGTAATAAGCAGTCATCTCACTGATTACCTGGGTTATACCTGTTCACATGCTCAGTGGTACAATAAGTGCTAAATGATTTCTAATTGTTTTGAGTTTGTTGCAAGTAGTTATATGATACAATTGAAAAAAAGTTTTGTTCCCATTCAAAATGACAAAATATCCCACATCCAGTCATATGTTTCTAAACATATTCATCCATAATAACTTGTCTTTATGATAATGAAATGACAGTATCTGATGTATGTAATGTATGTGTGAAAGAGATACCAGTTAGGTGTGTACAGCATCAGTGACAGCATGTTGCAGTACTGATACACACATGCACATACGCATTTAGTCACAGTTACCATGCAGGAACTTTCAGCTTGCAGCAGCTATCCTACTTCGCCATCAGGGTAATCTCGGGCTTTGCAGAATGGTTCAAAATGTGTTTTGTTGTGATGTCATAAAAGTGTCTCCTCGATTTTGTGAATTTGTACTTGGAAGATAACCAGGAATGCTTCCTTGGTGGTTTCTCCTGGGCACCAGTGACTATGGACATTACCACTTGTATATTCTTCGAGGAACACCAGGAAAAGTTATGCATTATTGAAGAAAGATTTATCCATGAACCACGTAAAGAATTGCCTACCTAGTTGTTATTAGGTGCTACTGTATTGAAATATGTCTATTTTGTTCATTTATATCACTGACATGAAACATTTCAGTTTTCATTTCAGATTCAGCTAGGGCTGTGAATTCCAGATGAGAGTGTCAAATGAATTGACTTGAAGATGCATGATTTAATTTGTTAATATTTACCTGTTTTCAGATTATATGGGCATGCAATTTATGTCGGAAGAAACAAGAACTGCTTGCAAAGACAGGTGCTTGGTATCATGGTGGCATGGCAAGACCAGTGTCTTTAGACATGCCCGAACTTAATCCTGCATGTGAGAAATTATTAACAAAAACTCTAGACACTACTAGCCCGCCGAATGAAAAGAAACAAAAGATGCTTCAACAAGATGGTAGTCAAGGATCTGAGAAGGAAAATATAGAAAAATCGAATTTTAGTCGAACAGGTAGTTTACAAGGGAGAGAACTCAAGAGACAGTATTCAATGTCAGATGCACTAACAGAGAAGAAATCAGCTGATCTGACAAATACCCCGGCTGGACCTGGGTCTTCTAGTGATAATAGAATAATCTCAGAACAGGAAAAGTTACGAGAACATGGACAGATAGAAAGAGGTAGGGGGAAAGAACGCAGCCCTGCAAGACACAGATTTCACAGTGAGTCCAGGTTGTCAGAGACTGATAGGAAATATAGGGATGGCTATGCAGATAATCATCACGTGGAGCGTGATCGTCATGGTGATAGGGGACAGAGGTCTAGAGAAGTGTCTTCTGATAGGGCATTAACTGGGCAACGTGGAAAGGAACATCGAGAACCAACAGAAAGAAGAGGAGAGAGACATAGGTACGTCTGACCCTGATTAGTTTCTGTAAATCATGTGGCACTCTGACAAGGCATATGAATGTATGGACAGCTGCTTGCATTTCAGTTTTGGGGGGTGGGGAGTTGTTGTCAGTGGAAATATATGTCAGCTATGGTATCTTTAGGATATGGTACAGGCTGGCTAATGAAATGCAAATTCTCAGTATAGTATTGATCATTCGGTTAAAGGTACAGAATATTTTGGGAACTTTTCCAAGATATGTGTTCATGTTGAAAATGTCTCTGGTATGGTTCCTTACTTGCAGGGATGGAAGAGAACTGGTGTCTCAAGCTTCACATGAGAGACGACATAGTGAGCGCCAGGATGATCGAGACTTGGACAGACGGAAAGACAGTGGCAAGGACAGACGGAAAGATGGACAAGCAGAACGTTATCGACAATCACCTGTGAATGGACGTCGAGAGTATCCTGAAAAGGATTACCGGGGAACACATGGTGATTCTCAGGATATACGTGAGGGGCGAGGTGTAGACACTCGTGATGGACGCATAACTGAAAATGAGGATGTGCGAGTTGAAAGACGTGGAAGCAGCAGGCATCATCGGGAACGTAGCATGAAGGACCAACGAAGGTCACCCAGTCGAGAACGAGGGGACCGTTATAATAAAGAATTAGAGATTGAAAATTTTAAAGATTCTCAAGTGCCAAGGCATAGAATTTTAATTGATCATGCAAGTGATACACAATTAACAGCCTCAGAGGAAGGTCGAGATGGGGACCGATTCTGTGATAAGAAGCAACATCTAGATCCTAGCTCCGCTGCTTCACGGACAACACGGAATAATCGTAAAAAGTTAGAAAGTATGTTACGTAATGATTCTCTGAGTTCAGATCCATCTGATTGTGTTCGACCACCACCACCCAAACCTCACAAACACAAGCGAGGTAAGAAGCAGCGGCAACACTCACTGAGCAGCTCTGATGATGAGATACGTTCAACACCAGAGTGTTCCAGCTGTGAGGAGCAAGAGATTGAAAGTGAAAGTGTCAGCGAAAAAGGTAAAAATAAAAATCATGTAAAATATTATTTTTATTGATATTCAGAAAAATTAAATTTTGTTATTTCAGTAATTAACTTAAAATCACTTACATTGAAACCCAAGGACAGTGTTACTGAATAGTCTTATATCCGCTTACACTGTTATCATATAATTATCATATAATCTTGTATATTTGTCACGATCATCATACCATTCCTCTCCCTGTGATTTTGATATAACAATGAGGATATGTAGTTTTATCATTAATGTAGGGAATTTTCAAGCTGTTGCTACCTCCATACCTTCACAGCTTTGCAGAAACCAGTTCAAGTTGTTCAGAAACACAAACATCAATATGGTCATTTGGGTTTCTTTGTAAGTGGTATATAAATTTATGTTCAATATGGCAACTATCTCTGATGTTTTAAGAACAGCCATCAATAGAGATGATACAATCAGTTAAGATCACACAGCAGTATAAAATCCATCTGACAAATGTCATGTCATTTGAAGTCTGTTTGCGTTACAGATGTATTGACATTCACTTGTCATCTAATGATTACAGAAATGATGGGTATGTTGTAAGGAATAGGTGTCAAGCATATGTCACTGCAAATGTCACAGTTCTTTCAAGGTAGGATGAAGTCAACTAATTGTTATGGTAAATAAGATGAAACACTTTGAAGTGTAAAGATCTTAAAGGCAGGAAACAATGACATGAATTTTATTGAAACCTAAAAGATTAAATGTAACAAAACAAATGTCAGAAATGTTTGTTGGCATCAGTGTTACCTATGATAAATAGGTCACAGCACTGGTGTCATCAGTCTAACCCATGATAAATAGGTCACAGCACTGGTGTCATCAGTGTAATGTATGATAAATAGGTCACTGCTCTGTGTCATCAGTGTTACCTATGATAAATAGGTCACAGCACTGGCGTCATCAGTCTAACCCATGATAAATGGGTCACAGCTCTGGTGGCCATGAAAAATACTTAATCTAATTATGTTGTCCATATTGAGCTGTGAACCAGTTGAATTCAGCTCATCTATCCCCCATTATCTGTTGAATTAATGAACAGATAATGATGTTAACATTGATAATGACAAAGAGAAATAGATGGTACTTTGTCATATGTTGGTGTTTCCAAGAACTAGTTTAATCTCATTTCAAACCTTTACAATTCAGCACCAAGTGATGAAACCATATTGTCCATAAATGGTCCAATGAAAGTAGTTCCTGTAGATGAGTTGTTGCTTCCCTTTGAAAAAAATGAACTATCAAATTCTGTGGTCTATTTGAACATGTCACTGTATACCTGAAATCATACAGACTTGACTTGAAACATGGATAATTATCAAATTCTGTGGTCTATTTGAACATGTCACTGTATACCTGAAATCATACAGACTTGACTTGAAACATGGATAATTATCAAATTCTGTGGTCTATTTGAACATGTCACTGTATACCTGAAATCATACAGACTTGACTTGAAACATGGATAATTATCAAATTCTGTGGTCTATTTGAACATGTCACTGTATACCTGAAATCATACAGACTTGACTTGAAACATGGATAATTATCAAAACACATTTGAAGAGAAGTAGTGTAACCATTAGATGTTTTGATGTTCAAGATCTACAACGATCTAAGGTTCTTTAAATAGCAAACTGCTTTCTGGTTTCAGTCAAAAAGTAATGTCTTTAGTTTATTTCATGTGTCAAGAATTGTATTTCAAATTAAGCCAAATAAATGTATAAGAAGTTTGATGAAACATCTGCATGGGTAAGACAAGTATATCTGGTTCTTGGGCACTTGTCAGTTTGGGCATAAACTTTCTTTTTGCTTGAGAATTTAAAAAAATGGAATGTAAGCTTTTAATACTTAGAAACAAAATACCAACCAAAATCAACTTGTTAAAAATCAGTGACTGAGAAACAGATGTTCCACTTTGTCCATCCTTTTAAAGGTTCATTCAGTGTATTTCATTGAAACCCAAATGTAGTTAACAGATGAGAAATAGGGCAATACAAACCAGAATTTATTCATTGTCGCTCCAGATGTTACATGGAAATATGGCACTGTTTAAATATTAAAACATACTTTTAATAATTGAACAGGACCAAAGTATGAATTTCATAAAATCAATTGCTTTGAGATAGAATATTATGGACCTAGATAATGTTGCAGCCAGTCACAAGTGTAAAGCTTAACTATCACTGTTGCTTGGGTCAATACTGTTTTACATCAGATGCAGTCAATATGACATTTATTTCCTGCCAATATGTGTGTTAATGTATATAGCAATTATGTATATGATAATTGTTGGCTTTTTATTTAATTGTATAATTGGAAACCATTCATTCTTAGTCATTCTGTCTGAATCTACGAAGTTCCATAAAGGCATTAGATTTCTGAAATGAAAACATGAAATGAATACTAAAATAACAGATTCAGTGTAAGTATTGAGGGTGTGAATATATGTCACACATAATAAATTGATTCTGCCCTCAATTATAATGATTTGGCAAAACTGTTTCCACGATTGCTATGATGTGTTGCATTTATAACAACTCAAGATATGTCTGCTTGAATATGTCAAATATACAGTGTTTGTACAGTCTTCCTATGCAAGACCCTTTGCAGAATCTGCCGTTTATTATGTACTCAAAGAATTTGTAGACTTATAAATGAATAATCAGTAATATGATATGATGACTTAACATCTGGCTTTATGGTAGAATACATTATAAATTTTATTTAATCATGTTTCCATTTTGTTAAAAACAAATTGCAATTAAAACATTGACATTTGACTTAAAGCAGATCATGAATATGGTGAAGTTAATGACTAAAGAAGTGAATGGTTTCTGTCGCTATGTGGTTCTGCTAAGCAAAATGCTTTGACATTTAAATTTAAGGTAGCTGGCATGTATAATACCTCCATTTGATTAAATAGATTCTATTAAACTTTGAAAGAAATGGATCTGTCAGTATTGACCAATGATTTATTGCATTAGCCTCACAGAATTCAGTCCACATAGGACTTCTGAGGGTCTTCAAAGCATTTTGCCATGAAACTTACACAGCCAAGGTTTGAAACTGGAGTGATTATTTTTCTTTAATGCATGCCATATCACTATTATATACTATGATTAGTAATGTATTTGAGGTTTCTATCTATGTTGTGTGTAATTAACTAGGGCCCTTATCAAATATGTACATTTTGTAGAATTTTGTTCAAAATAAAACAGAACTGTTAACTACCTGCAGGAATCATACTTCATAATAGGAATGATGCCATACTCAGTATGATATCATTCTAGGAGTCATTGCCTCCCATGGAAAAGGCCTTTTGAGATCATTTTCATTTCATTGTAATCCTTAGATTTCTCTGCATTACATCTGTTAAAATTAATAAATTATGCAATTTTGAATCAGTTTACTACATGTTCACTTCATGTATTTAACAATATCTTCATTACTGTCATCAGAAAATAAGTTTTGCAGATACCTTTCCTCCCAAGTATATTGTAGATTGGCTGATAAACAAATCAAGGACAAATGAGGTTTCATAAGGAGATCCTTTTTTTTCAAAGGATTACAAATTCAATTTTTGTAGTGCTCGCTACCTTGAACAAAGTAGCAAACTTGCTGAAACGTTTAATGATGTTACCATGGACCAAAGAGCAAAGTATTCATTGTAAGTCTTTTCTACCAGTTTCAATCCTTGAATACACTTTAACTGGCTTTTGTTTTCCTTTCATCTTGCAATGGTGGCTGGTATAGGCTCCAGACTGCGATCACATAAATGTAAGAATATAAATGTTGCCATCCTACTGAACAATATTATGACTACCCTCAACACAAGATCACGTTGACTGTTGGCAAAACAGGGCTTCTTTATGTGCAAAGATTGATTCTAATACATGCCAACATGGCAAAAGAAATATGGCACATCAGAGGCAAAATGAAGTGAACTGAATATTTATGTCATGATCGTGATAGCAATTTCCTATTTGTTTTCAGTTGAGGGGGGAAAAGACATTTTTGTGAATCTTTTTACTTATATTCATGAAATTGATAAATATTTTAAGATATGTTATATTTTGTTTATATTGAGAAGATTTAAATAGATTGAAAATACCATGAAATTATTGAAGTTGATATTATATCCTTATTTACCTTCCCCCTTTGGTTCCTGTTTGTGGGTATAGTTTTTATTTCAGACCTTTCATAGTTCAAGTGTTATCATATTTTGAAAAATTGTCTACTTTAATATATACTGTTTCTTGAATAGTTTTCTTCAATGTTGGGGCGAGTTTGGTGCCATAATTACTTACTTCCATTGAATCAGACTTATTTACTTTCAGATGTTTCTTCCAATTTTGCATTTGTCTTCAGGAATTTCTTATAGGTGTAGGTTATAATTTCTTATTTTATTTTTATCCCTAAATTTTTTATGATACATGAATGTAGTTTTTGACTAAATAGATATTGAAAATGCATTACATTGAAGGCTGTTTTCATTTCTTAGTTAAATATTTTATGTTTATTACAGTTAAGTGAATTGACTTCAAACTTTGGAGATGATTTGTTACTAAGATACCTATTTATGCAGGAATCATTGAAGCAACTCGTATGGAATTCTTGTCTCCATTTCAAAGTAAAACACATTTTCACACATCATTTAAAAATAGCGGAATAGCTCATTACCAGCCTGAAATGCCAATGACAACATATTTGTCTTTTACATTAATGAGGTAGATATACATTTCCATCAAGAAATTGTAAGCCCTAGTTTTTCTGATGTATCAATTTTGACTTGTGTTACTGGGTGTCAAACAAGTGGCTACCAGATACGTTGAAATTGTTTGGGCATTTTGTCCTTTATTCCTTTTAAAGGCATCAAATGGTACTGAGTGGAGTATGATGCATGAGTCAAACTGTTCCCACTGGGTGTGTTCAAACCATTTGAGTGTGGATGGCAATGACCACCATTCATGATAGATGATACCTACATTTCATCAGATCACATATTCAGTTGTACATTTTACAAGTTTGTTGTTTATTGCTTCCTGCATGGAAAAATCTCGTTTGTCAGTTACGCTCAGGATGGAGATCATTGATTGCATCATGACAGTTTGATACATGGTATCTGTTGCTTCTTGGCATTTTCGCCCACTC
The DNA here is from genome assembly GCF_037392515.1 of Haliotis asinina. Taxonomy (NCBI): domain Eukaryota; kingdom Metazoa; phylum Mollusca; class Gastropoda; order Lepetellida; family Haliotidae; genus Haliotis; species Haliotis asinina. The sequence continues at coordinate 35,291,178 of NC_090282.1, read as the reverse complement.
AGTAATATATGTGAGATTTGTAAGACAAAGTTCCTTCGGTTTCTGGTGATGACTTTAAAGAGTTTCTTCTTTTCAGAGAAGGGTCACATACAAATCTCACATATTTATGATATGTTAATGAAACACTAGCCAACGATTTCAGCAGCCTGGTAGCTTTACTGATTCATAATGATGTTGCAAGCTGTTATGTCTGATTTTAGTGGTGATATATTTAGTTGTATGATTTCTAGTCTTGTCTTGCTGAAATAGATGGAGACACAGAACACAGTACTCCCTAACTTGGAGAGACAATCTAGAGGATGCTGATTCAAAGTTAACCTGATGAAGGATTTGGTTCAGTCTCAAAATATTTCTAAAATTGATCTTTTCCATGAAGAGTACTGTGTTCTTGTTTATTAGTGTGAAAGGTTTCAAATATGCAAAGCCAAGCTTGTTTCACTCAGAATCCCTGCATTCAGTACAAACTCAAAAATCAAGGTAACTTAATGGTTCAGTTGGTTAAACACACGCTTTGTCTTGTATTTATTATCATCCTTTTCATATTATTAATAGATGAAATGATAATGTTCCCAATAATATGAAATTACATGATTGCTGTGTATAGTAATAACTTTTTTTATGTAATAATATGAGATATAAAGTATTAAATCGATTATCAATTTGTATATAATAACTGATCAGAAAGTGAGTAAAAGGCAACATCAAATTAACTGACTAGATATTATCATCTTTCCACATGAACTACGTCCAATATTTTACACCGTGATACATGCACAAATGTAAATCCTCAGGTAGAAAACAGCACCCTTACTTTGTACATTTGTTTAATATTTTGTACGTTTATAATAAAATAGGCTTGGCAGACTAGAAACAGCGCACAATGTAGAACCACACCCCTTTCCTCTATCAGTGTTTTACGTATGAGATTTTAAGCAGCTGATTGAAAATTCTCTTTCTATGCAGTGATAGTAAACTGGATTTGAAGAGGTAAAACATAAATTTGATGCAAATATTGCACCTATAAAAGAAGCTTCAAGAAATAGAAAATTTAAAGAATTGTTTTGATATAGGAGTTTGTTTGAGAGCGATATTTCAGGTACCGGTAGACCTTTTTGCTTCACTAAAATACTGAACATATAAACCAGTTTGGGCACAAGGATAGTGTTGATAGATTTGTCGCATGTGAGATATATATATATATAACAGAGTGTTGCTCCTCCTACCTTCATATTTGCATGTGCATTGATCATTAATTTTGCAAATAATACTGTTCTATTTCAGACAATCAAGATAATAATGATTTTTCTTTGATTTTATGTGTAGGAGAGAAAAGCATACATGTTATATACAAATCAATAATTTATATGTTTGACTGATAGAGAATTAGTGGATGGAAAACGGTATCATTCATTTATCATAAAGAAACTAATAGTCTCTTGACCCATGAATGGAATTCTGAAGATTGCCAACAAAATAGTTGTATGGTGGATACATCTAACTTTTAATTCATATTAAACAGGAATTAATATGAAAGAAAATTCCTGAAACATATATCTTCCAGTGTGACCCTTTTCTTCTTTTCTCACCATGAATTGCATTCCACAGGCTTAAGGATAAGAAAGAATGATTTTGATTTTTGAATCTAGGGGAGTATGAGGTTGGAGAAGAACAGTGGAAACGGGATGAAATCCTGGCTGCCAAAATCAAAAAATTTCTGTCGGTGAGTTATGAAGAATGTTTGTTGTTGGCTGAGCCCATCCCTCCAAGTCACGGCTCTCTAACAGCTTTCACCTCCAAAACACAAGCATGTCTCATTGGCAAATGGACATAGAAACTGCCATGTTAAGACTTGGAAATGTTTCCCTGTAGCAACTCTTACATGATTTATGGATCAACACCAGAGTCATGTTATGCTAACCAAGAGAGAAGAGTGTTAACAAAGGGCATGATTAGATCCTGTGTAGGAAGGGTAGAAGGACAGGCTGTGTTTTGGTGATGAAAGGTGTCAGACCTTTCAGCAGCTGTGGTAGATGACAAAGTCGGGCAGGGGTGGATGGTGCCTCACATTTAGTACCGGTAAGCACTCCAGCTTACTCAATGTTTTCTCGTCTTTCTAGGGGATCTAGAAAGCACCAGCGATCGGTCCTCTCTTAGGTCCACCCGGCCTTCAAATAGACATGCTAAAATGTTGCAATTTGAGCAAGGGCGAGGCGGCTCCCTCGATGATGAGAGCGGGTCGTCGGACCGTCAAATAAAAGATTCGGGCATAGACACTGGGTTTTCCAGTAGTAATCAAACTTTGAATGAAGACCTTCTTAACTTGCTTAAGGTACAAGCACTATAGGCAGTTTCTCTATTCTTTGCTTTTATTTGTTCTCTGCTTTGTATTTTTGGTGATGTTTCTTTGAACTTTCCTTTTTCCTTCACTTGTTCATTCTTCCAATGCTTGCGTTGAAGTAATTTTGTTTTTAAGAAATTAATTATTATAACTTGCAGAGTGTTTTTATTTTGAATTCTCTCTTACTTGATTATTGAATATATTTATGTTTTAGGGGTATTTTTGTGTGTTTTATCAAATGCTGGAATAGTTTCATTTGTATCCAGGATCAAAGAAATGTTTCTTTCTACAAATAGTAACTCTTTTTGTCATTTAAACAGAAGCTAATGTTTAAATGTGTATTTCTTCCTATTCTGTTTCCAAAGAATTTATCAGTTATTTTGTTTACTTTGCCCAGTTATCAAATATCAGTGTTTGATAGGTTGAATGTCATTATGTTGTCCATCATGGTGATTGAAGGCCAGCATTTTTCTTTAGTTAAGTATATTAAGATCCATACACTGCTTTTTTAGAGTTTCTTTTTCAAAATTAGCAGGAGTGACAGTTGTCATAATGTAAACTTTGTTTTTGTGATTTTCAATGTTTCTTATGCATCCATCACATTGATTCAAAATTGGATAAACATTGTATATGCTGTATGATACTAACATATATGTATATATTTAAGTATCAATACATATTCTTTTTGCACATATTGGCAATAATATAAAGTGAATAGGTTGAAAGTAGGATGTCACTGAGAGGGACAAGGCACTTTCACATATAATGTCAAGAACGTGCATTTTTAATTTTAAAAATGAAATGTCTTTTATTTGTAATAACAATAGCACATGTTAATTTTATCCTTTCTGTACAAAGATAATGTTATCTTAAGAAATAAGAATTAGAAATTTTTTGTGTGGAAGGTTATTACTCAAATATAATCATGAAGAGAGCTGTGCATGAAGAGCATGTGATACATATGGTGTATAGGATGAAAATGTGTTGAAACAGACTTGTGTATGTTTACCCCTTTCATGCTGTGCTCAGTGTAAGGCTTAACACTTTATGTGTCAATAAACTTGTGTCAGTGTTACTTGTGAATGCAAAATGTATACACTTTCACTTAGTTTATTAACTGTAGGGCCCAGGTCCAGGAAGTAAATCAGTTCATGCACTTTTATATTAATTTTAATAAAATGTCCTTAACAGCACCGTTGTCATAACATTTCTAAATTATAAATTTTTGCTTTGCATTGGTTTTTTTGGGTTTTTTTAAGAATCAAAGAATTGGTAAACAGACATACATTTGTTTCAATCTGAATGTACTTGGCTGACCCTAAACAGAAATGATGGATCAGTTACTTTCTGAAATAATGCTTTAGAAATGTGAACTAGCTCTTCATGTCTGCGTAGTCACTCTCCTGTTTTCCCCCACTATGACAATGGTGATGGGGTGGTGGACATGTCATGTTTCATGTTTTCAGCTTTAGTCAAACTATGTAAACATTGTTGTCAAATTAACCAAATGCACGAGAACCAAAAGGTACTGCTCATAACATAATATATGGACATACAGGTTTAAAAATATCTACATACTTTAGCATCTTATATTCTAGAAAATGCTAAATTCATCACAGCAGAAATGATATTTTGTTCATTTACTAATTTGGTAATGCTCATTTTTGCCTTCATAACAAGCAGAAACTATCTTTGGAAAACTGTATGCACATACAATTATAGGAACCTTTGTGGCCCAGTTGTCTATGGTACCATAGCTGTTGAATTCTGGGGCACACCAGAAACCTGTCATCGTTGGTTCAGATCCTGATTTATGTATATTAGTTTGTCAGCACCAAGCCCCTACTCATGGTGAGCCTCTGAGACAAGTATCACTTTAGTTCTTCAACATGCATCAAGCTGACATGCCATGATAGAACTGAAATATTGTTCAAGTGACATTAATCCTAACTGATCCACTCATTCACATGTAAGCCTTAAAATGCACAAAGGAACACTTGGATTTGATTCCCAATTTTGTTATGATGTATAGAGCCCTATTTTGGTGTGTTTGGCTGCCATGATATGGCTTGCACATTCCTGAAAGTGTCATAAAATTCCCACTCATTCCCACTTAACTGGAGCTTTATATTGCTTATGTATTCCAATGATTTATTTCCTTTAATATCACAAAATTCCAGAAAAATGTGCATGTGCTTTCATTTGTTATTGTTGACAGTATTGTGAGAATTCATGGACACCAAACCATTCTGCTCTGCAGTGACAGACTTCCCTGCTTTTTTCCTATACAACCATGTTGAAGTATCTGACACTATGTCTGTCTTAATATATGTTACAGTGGTCCTTTGATGGTTCTCCTGCAGATCTTAATAACAAATATGCACCGAGATTAAGACATTCCAAAACATTTCTTTGCATAAATGTAAATTTTGCCTAGAATTCAAAACAGAATTGAGATTTTTGTAAGAATAATGGCAAATTCTGTATGATAGGTGTTCTTTTTTATATGATAATGATGAGATTGTGTTGATTCTAGCATCCAGTTACCTGGCAACCATCAGCAGATGGCTCTAAGTGGATTGGTCACATGATCCTGAAGAAAACCCCTCTTGAGGGAGGAGGACAGAAGAGCGATTCCAGTGCAATATTGGGTAAGCCACACGTGACAAGCTAACTCAGATCGTGACCACACACATTGCCAGCTGTCACCACCTCTTACAACACAGAAGCTGCTACAATGGTAATGACACTCCATAATGGCCTGCAGTTAAGCATACAGGAGCTCTGAAACAGGCGTAGGTGACTTGTGTCGCAGCTTGACTTTGTGGAAATATACATAGTGCCTAATGAACTGTTATTACATTAGCTGTGTTGTGTTTTTTCAGGACTGAAAGTGATTGGTGGTAAACTGTCAGAAAAGGGAAAATTGGGTGCTTTCATTGCAAAGGTAAAGAAAGGAAGCATTGCTGACACTGTTGGCCATCTTAGACCAGGTATGTGCTAATCATGCACTCAGTAGGTTACAATGTACTGTGACCTGACATATTTCTTGATATGGTTATATATCTTACAGAGTAGACATTTCATACAATTCATCTGTGTGTCATTTGCCTGAGTGAAATGAGGAAAGTGTGTGTATATAATATGTGTGAACCCCTACTGTGAAGGTATTTCAGATAAGGTATATCATACAGCTGTGCTCTATAACTCGTTTATTTCATACATGAAATCGATGTGTATTGTGATGCTCGATTCAACAACGGTATTTTGACTTGCATTTGGAAAACTTCATAACACTCGGAAATCTTCAGTTATTTGCTTGTTTTGATTTGTGCCAAATAATTATTTACAGTTTTTTATTGTCTTGATTAAAAATTTTTATTAAAGCTTAATCAAGTATAGTGGTTTTTGTTGTGTTTTCGCTTTATAAATTAAGCATTAACTTGATTATAAGTATTTGGGGGTTTAAAAAATTCTTGCAGTATATTGTAATACATATCGCAATACATGCTTTCGCATCACAATGTATCGCAGGATGAAAATTCTCTGCAAACCCACCTCTACTAAAAGTATACCAGAATATACTAGATACCAGTTCTACATACTTGTCTCTTTAGGTCAGGATTGTTTTGATTGATGTCTTGATATTTGATTAAGCAGGTTATTCTTACTCTCAAGACCATGATAAAACATGATGCATAATTTGATTTTATTAGAAGATGAGCAGACAGTGTGTTCTTGATTTATAATCCTGTAACCAGTTGCTATATGGCGGAAATATTGCTGATCAATGTTCAGTTTTAACTCACTTCTAATCAAAGAAATAGTGTTTAATAGTATAATAGACATTATTCAGAAAAATCTGACCAGGGTTGTGTATAAGCAAGATAAATATTTCTCAGACATACAGAAACTTAGTATTGCTTGATTATTCTCACATGTTTATGTTATTGTTGTTGTTTGTTGTGCAGGTGACGAAGTGGTAGAGTGGAATGGTCGGTCCCTACAAGGAGCCACTTATGAAGAGGTGTATGAGATTATCCTAGAGTCCAAACAGGAACCACAAGTTGAGCTGATCGTACATCGTGGTGTAGAGTAAGTGTACCAAGTACCACACAAGCACAAAGCTTTCATTAGTAATCAGTTGTGCTTTTCTCATCAAAGTAATGTGATGTAATACTAGGCCAGTCACAATAAAGGAGTATAATGTTTGAAGTCATAGGTACTGGTTTCACAATGGTATATTTATATCATGAGTGATGCTACACACGTAACACTTGACTTTCATACATGTCATTCGTAGAACATCAAACATCCATACGGCACTATACAAAAGCACCTAACATCCGTCCAGCTTTGAATGAAATACTTACTGGTGCTGCTTACAAGACAAATACATGCAGTATTAATCTCTTAATCACCACATATAATACAATTCCTAGCTAAAACAAATTAGGACCATAAAGGTAAATAGTAGTGACATTTAATAGTGATGTCTAATTGCAAATTTGATGTTGTCATGGACAGTCGTTTTCTCTTGTTCATTCACACATGTTCTGAGCATCAGAAAAAACATAGTTTGATGAAAGAGTAACCTTTAGATAAGCTGACTCCTTTCTACTGAATACTTTTTTATCTTACAAATTCGCCTTATCAGCAGCCATGTATGGTACCCCTCATACAGCTCTAACAGAACAGCTGCTGCATAACTGGAGTGTTGTTGAGTGTAGCACAAAACTTCTCACTCATTCACTTGCTCGCTCGCTTGCTCACTCACTCACTCACTCACTCACTCACTCACTCAGATGTCAGTTGTATGCTGTACTGTCTTGTGTTTCAGCACTGGAGAAGTTCCACCTGGCATTCAGTCTACACACACTGATCATGCCAGAGGTAAGCATCTTGGTCTTATTCTGTTAGTAAGTGGACATCATACAGTATACACATATCATTTTGTTCCATGGTATTTGTTACCAGTCTGAACAATATGAATACATTCTGTTTCATTTCATTTTGGTGTGCCAGTAAGATTTTGTTTATTTGTTTGCTGTTTTTCATTTCATTTCTTTTGTTTTTTGTTTGTATGAAGTACATTTTCATCTAAAGCACTGTAGGATATCAAGTGATATTTGATATTCAGGTTAGAAAGGACATGTGCTGTAAGTATTTTATAGATTAAATGAAAATAACATGAAATCTATGTATTACTAATTCCGTAACATTAACCCCTGTAATAGCGATCATGCCTGAAGTGCAGTGTCATGTATCTGCAGCACTGGAACCTGGTTTCTCAGTAAGATGGTACCGACAGAAGGATTTCACTTGAAAAGCTCAATATTCATACATAGACATTTGTCAACTTTTGACACATCTGTCTGATTGTGAAAATATTCTGAAACAATATTCAAATTTTGTAAAGCTGATATAGTATTTTCATTAAAACTAATGTAATATTTCAGTAATATTTATACCACATTTTATGTGTCATAGAGATATTCCAGGCTTCAGTGTATGTTCTGTGTGAGAATTTTAATAATGTGTGTCCAGTATGATACTGTGTGTCCAATATAACAATTTCTGCCTCACTCACCCTGCTAGTGCTATAAGCAGACATGTGGCCATTAAAATGTCATGAGTAAGAACTTTTGGCTTATGTGGGAATGAAAGTACGTCCTCAATCATTAGCATGTTGAAGTCTTTTTAAAAATATATTCTAAACCAAGCAATAGTGTAATATATAGTATGTCTCTTGTTCATATTATTTGCAAGTTTGGTACTTTCACATGTTAAAGTTCCTATAAACTTTGTATAAGAAACCTGATGGCATGTTGGGATGGCATGTGGTGGAGCTCTTTCAAATAATATTTCTTGCAAGCCATATATATTTGTTCTGGCTAAGAAACAAATCTTTGTCTTCTACTAAACCCAGTATTTTGATATAATTTCACTGCTTCATATTCTTGGATTGTGTTGTAATGGAAGTAACTAGAATGCTGTGAAATAATTTCTACACACTTTTGAGAAACTTAAGGTTCTGGGTATAAACAAATTATTTTGTTAGCTGTTGTTTCAACCACCTGGCACATAATGATTTTTTTTCCAAATAGTTACAGCATTAATCATGTGGAAGCTCATTTGTTACTGTTTTCTGAAGTTAATTGTCCATTGTAAACCATCATAGACACATGAAAAACATCCTATTAAATTACTGATTTTATGATAACTGACATAATTAGACCGAAATCAGATATGCAGTTGCTATGTTTTAGATTCATTCTAAAAGGTCTCTTGGTTTTGTTGTAAACACAATACAGGCAGGGTACAGAATGAGCACTGATGTCATGCGTAATAACATTTAACAAACAAGGTATCGTTGATAAAAGATGACAAAATTGGTGAAGAAATAAATCCATTTTTACTGGTTTCTAGATTATGGACTAAAAGATGCCATTCCAACAACTGACCGAAGAGGGCGCATCAGTGTAACTGTGACATCACCAGGTTCACCAGGCTTGAGGTCAAGGCCACACACACCTCAGATAACTGGAAAACTTCAGGTATTCCTTATGTAGAGTCTATTACTTAATTCTCTTAGCAGATATTGCATTAACATATTGTTCTTCTACTGACATGATCTGCATTGATAGATGTGCCATGAATTACTTGTATTATGTGATCCCCTAAAACAGTTAACATAGCACCGAGTTAGTATGTTTAACATTCACATATATATTTCTTTTATGAATCAGTTTATGAGTGAGTATGGTTTTAGGTTGCTTTTAGCAATATTCCAGTAGGAGACAGCTAAAATGTGCTTCAAATGCTGTACAAATGTGGGAAATCGAACATGGACCTTTGAAATGAGCAGGTGCTTTAACTGCTGGGCTACCTCACCATCACAAATCAGTTTATGAAGTAGCAGGGAATTTATGATGCATGATAATGCACAATTGTCTCATGTATGAATTTTGCAGATAAAGTTATGGTATGACGTTCAGAGCTACCAACTGATTGTCACTGTCATCAGCGCTATCGAGCTCCCCCTAACAGATAACGGGAAATTCCGCAATCCCTACTGCAAACTGTACCTGCTTCCGGACCGGAGGTAAGTTGTGTTTTCAAGATGATACCAGCACTTGTAATTACCATAACACATAACACTACCACATACCCTCCTTCCAACAAGCAACAGCTTCCATATGTCCCTTTTCCAAGCACCTTCTTCCATCTTTACCAGAGATTATGGGAACTTACAGTCTTGCAGGATTGTCCTCCCTCCGAAAAGTAGGACGCTATGGAATTTACAGTCTGTATTTAGTAGACTCCAGAGTCAACAGCTAAATGTATAAATCAATGCTTGGATGAACTGTTTTCCATGTATCTTGGTTGTGATAGGTGAAGTTCAGAAATTGGGGGGTTCACATGATGTGCATAGGCTCATTGTTGGTGGTGAGTTGCATGTTCAATGCGAATGGATTAATGTACAAAGAGCAAGTGAATCCTGACTCCCCCAGCTTGTACAAAATCAATGCACCCCCCTCTAGAACATGTATACAAAACTGATGAGCCCCCTACCTCCCCAGAACAAAATAGGTGACCCCTCCTTAAAATGATCACCACCCACCCAGCCATTAATTATGAACGGTCCCGTAGTTCGTAAGAGTGTGTTAACAAAAAATATCACTATATCCCAGTTTGTTTTGGAACAGTAGAAATACCCTTTGAAGACAGCATATCCAAAGGAACAGAAGTGGTTGTTTTCACATGTATCTTTTAATATCAAGAGAGAAGATAGATGAGAAATAGCAAGAGAGAATATGATATTGACAAAAAATGTCAATCAGTTCCAGTTTGTGGATATGAAATTGGAGAATGAGTTTTGAGAGACAAGCGCGTACCACTTGTTAATTAAACTATCACAATGATACAGATTGTTTAACCTTAAAGATCTGTGACAGATATTTGGCAACTGGTTCAGTGTCAAAAATGAGACTTACGAAATAGGCCTCTATAATGGTTGTAGCAAGAACAACATTAAGCTTCATTAGTTCTGATGTTTGTATGAAGGATCCTGCAAACTGTATAGTGTCCATGTAGTCTCTATCACCCATCATTGTGCTCATTCCACCTTCCTCATCACACCCTAATCATTGTTGCACATTTTGTTCTTACTGGGATCGTGCTAAAACTAGAACAAATCATTGTTACTACTAGCAGTACCTGGAAGGAAGACTGAAATATGTCCTTTTAGTTTTAGAACGATCCCTGGTAAGTTTTTTCTTAATGGAAAGGAATTTTGTCATTTCATGTCATGTTGACAGTTTCAAAAAATGAAAAAAAATCTATGATGGATATAAATTTGACAAATGAGTCATAACTTGCAACTAAATGTTGCTGTGCAAACAACAACAACATCAACTACAGTGGAAGCTGTCTAAACTGACATTTATTGGGACTGTAGAAATACATGTAATCCTGTTTAGACATTGTTCTGGATTGTAGAGCTGATGATAAATGTACAAGCCACAGACAGGACAAGGATTTTATCCTGGTGTTGACAACTTACCGGATTGGACAGATGCCGGTTTTGACAGCTTCCACTGGATCTGTCTAGTTGCATTTATGTTTCGGAAATGAACATGAAGTATTTACTTTATATATAAGTCATTGTCAAGGTTCTATTTTATACTACATCTTCATTTAGATTCTAAATCTTTCATCTTGTTAACATATTAAAAAAATTACTTGGCAAGAGAAAACTTCTTTTGAAATTTGGCAAAACATTGAGTTAAAACCTTTTTGACAGTTTTCCAAGAAATATATATGAAATACAATCATTTCTTTTGATTTTTATATAAAATCTTTTTGGCATCAATAATTTTTTACAAGTTTCCATCTACTGTTCTGATATGTTACATTTTCTTTGGTAAATGCTTCATAGAAACCTTGAACAATCATGGCATGGTTCATATTACCTGTGTATTCTTTTGAAAAATAGGTTGCTTTGGCTAAGCTAAAAAGACAGTTGGTTGTATTTCAACAATAGTTGTCAACTGGGTCATTGCAAGGTCTTCCAGAATGTCCTTTTTTGAAATGGGAAATGTAATTGGGAGAAAATGTGAAAGTTCTCTTATTAATCAGTGACCTTTCATTATAAATTAAGAAAACAAGTATAGAATGATTTGCAACTCCAGAAATTAAACTTTCTTAGGGGGTTCATATCAGTTTTATTTTAGATTTTGTATATAATAATTTTAAGTAAGAGAACTCTTTTCCTGTGACAAAACTTGATTCTGAAGTCTAGTAAGCCAAGATGGGTTTTTTTTAATGTATTGCAACACAAAGTTTAGTACAGTGAGATGTATAGGATACAGTAACTAGAACCAACCTATTTTGTTCAGGCCAAATGAAGGCATTTATTCACATTTTTAAAAATATCAGAATGGTGAAATATGTACTAGTTCATGTTTTATCCAGATCTGTTTCACTGGGACCAGTAAGCATCATATTTTGTAATTCTAAAATAGATTTTTCATGAATACATCAAATACAGAACCCATTTGTGCCAAATGATGTCGGTTCCATGAAGCTATGGGATAAGACTTGCACTCTGTTTAATATCTCACAGCCAGATATTAAGATAATCACATAGTACTCCACAGTTAGTGAAGAAATATTGATTCTTAGTCATTACCTACATGAAAGAAGATTTCTTCCTTTAACATGCTGACTGACTGCCACCACAAGTTTACTTGTATCAATTCTGGCCAAAATTGCACTACGACTTTTCTTATAGCTACATCTGTGGTATTTTAAAATAAATTTCTCATGTTGATAAACAGGCACAAGAAGCAATCATCTGGCGGTACAAAGAATACAAAGAGATGGTCTCTTGTGCCTATTTTGCCAATGTCTGACACTTGTTTTATGAGATCAGTGAGATAGCTACACGATAACTCGTAGGGACAAATTAGGCCACAATTGACACTGCTAGTGTACTTGCGATAGGCAGTCAACATGTTATGTTAAGTAGAAAAGTGAAAATTGTTACATTTGAGTAACACAAATTTTCAAAAAAAGAAAAAAATATATATTGTCTTTGTCGGAAGCTGTTTTTTCTTCCAAAATTGATCTATATTTCCCAACCATCATAAATAATTTTGAATGTATCAAGGCGTTATCGGTACTGAAATTGATGTTTGTCCTTATACCTGGCTGTGATAAGATGTGTTTTACTAATGTTTCCTGTGTTTTACTGCTTGTTTGACCAAGAATGCCGTGTTATGTTGTTGTTATGATCATAGTGATAATGGTGGTGGTGATGGTGGCTGTCCCAATTGTACCACGTATATGTCTAGCTTGTCGTAACTGGCTACTTCCTGTAATCTACACCATAGTAGTCATACCCACAGACTTCTATTTCTGTTTCGATTTTTGTTGTAGTGATTTTTTTCAGATATTTATATTGTTTCAGTGATTTTGTCGTTTACTTTTTTACTCAAATTTCTAAAATGTTAAAAGAATACATTCTTCATCTTCTTTATATTTGATGTTTGTTTATGTAGAAAATAACTTATGTTACACTAATTTTAGGTGCTTTTATCGAACTGTTGTTTGCTGGATATACTTTGACTTTTTATTTGCAAACAATGAACATTCTTCTGATAAAATATTTTTTTCAAAATTAGAAATGTTAAAATTTGGTTACTCTCATTATAGTCTGTGCTTTATTTCTAAAGTTTAAAACTTCAGAGACTCCAACTGTTTTCTTCAAACCATTACGTAAATGCTATCTGTCTGTAGCCACTACATATATACAACAGACATGTGGTGACGGCTCATTGGCCTAAGACTCCACCTGGCAATGGCTGCTTGATCATAACAGAGACTAACATAACCGGTCATTTCTAATTAGGCTGAACCCTACTTATTCTAGCGAGAAGAGCAAACGTCGCACCAAAACAATAGCCAACACGATTGAACCGACGTGGAACCAGACTTTTATATACTGCCCAGTGAAGGAATCCGATATGAGAGATCGACTCCTTGAGATTACTGTATGGGATTATGACCGAATTGGAGCCAGCGAGTTCCTAGGGGAGGTAACTGCGTCTTAACCAAATCTCCTGGTGGTGAAGATAATACTTGGAATGTTTTCTTTCAGGTGTATGAAATTGGTAATGCTTAGATGAGATTTGTGCTTTGGTTCTAATGAAATTTCTATATGACAACCATATATCAATTCTGTGCAAAAGATCACAAGTGGAGCTTTCCTGTTTGCCTTGTATGACAAATGTTGTATTCTTTGAAACTGTCAAGGGTCAATTGTGTGGCATTTGATTGGATAACCAGACGGTGTTTTAAGTTTCCGGAAACTGAAAAACTAGGCTACTCTCATTTACAGACTGTTGATTTCTGATAGAATGACAGATAAAATATATCCTGAGTCTCTTCAAGAACTATTCACCATGGACAATATGTGTTTACCTAGATTAGTAAGTTTCTTTATGTTGATAAACAGAGAAATAGTGAAAAAACTCTCATGAACATTCATGTTTAAAATTGACACAGAACATGTTGTTAACATATATGATAGACCGAACATGGAAACATACAAGCTGTATCCGGATATATTGAAACATCTGCCCAATTTAATATCAACATGAATAGCTCTAATTTTGTCACTCAGTGTGTTCAAGAAACTAGTCCTTTTTCTGCAGGATTGCATTGATGTAAATAGACATCTTATTTAAAATAATAATATCACTTTGAGACAATAGACTTATTCATAATTCTGATGTTATCCCATTATAAGAACAACTCTTTTCAAATGTGAGAAAATATTTGTTTTGAAGAATCAGAATATCTGGTGAGGTGAGGGATAAAGCCCAAACAATAAAATCTTGATGCACAAAACTACAATGTTACATGTAAGAAAAGCAATCAGAGGCAGTCATGAAACTCTGGTTTTACATCTATCTTCAGTTACCACTTTATCTTTCCTGTTTTAAAGGTGAATGACAGTTGTCTAATACAATATCATCATCGAAGAAATAAATATAAATATCATTACAGACACATCTTTAGGCATCAGTGCTTAAAAAATTACTATCATAAGATTAAATGAAAATTGAAAAGATCACAGCTGACAGCCTTAAAAGACTAATTCACAGTATGCAATCACAGAATGGAGTGTGGCGACCTTGTCCAAGTGAATCACATGATGTCAAGTTATCATACATACTGTTTTTCTGTAAAATTACCCAGATTGAATGTATATAAAGGGTGTTTGTATACCATAAACTTCTGTAATCCTGTGTCTGTTATCTTGACAGTCTGAAATTAACAGGATTTTCTGCTTACCCCACACAGTTTGGGAGGGTTGAAATGAAAATGTATTATCTGTAGGTTGTTGGGGACATTTCTTATTGGTTTAAATGTTCTATTTGGCTGAGTGATTACAGAGGCCTTTCCACAGCACAAGATCCCGAAATAATTTCTGTATTTAAATTCACATTTACTTCAAAATAGTTTTGGTTCTGATTGATAAATGGATGTCAGTGATATTATCAAGATACAGGTGAGTATGCCATATTGACTACATTATGTTTGATCTTCTGTGTTATAGATCTTCCACAGATATGTCTTGCTTCATGTCTCTCAATATAGCATAATTATATTATCTATGCATTGTATATACTGTACATTCTTCAACATGACCTTATATATATATTAGACATATAATGTATGTTGTTGTACTATGTTCATTCTTGTAACCACAAAAAAAATGCAAACGTACTGTTAGTCATTGTACAACAGGCACTAATGTCACCATTAGAAATACAGGAACGTTTATTATTGTAAAACATTCACTGTTGATGCCATGGAAACAACACAGTCATCCTTATACAGCATCTTCAAACAATATACGGCATAAACATCATTACATCATTTAGATATCTGGTCATCTGTAAAATGTACTTGTTTTTCTTCTGTTTATTACACAGCCAGTCATGTCATAACAAGTTACCGTTTAATGTATGACATATTTTTCACATAACACAGATACCATCTCTTGATATCTCCAGCTTGCATCATAATGTTATGCATGTTATCAGTGGTCATGCCTGGTTTTATTAGGTTCTGATTGATCTCACTGCTGCTAACCTTAATGATGAACCATACTGGTACCAGCTTGGTCACCATGACGACGCCAGCATACCACTCCCAGCATCTTCACCTAGAACAGTAAGTGAAACAGTATCTTCTTGCTAAAAAAAATCGACAAAAAGAAGGGAAATTTGTCTTTTGGGGCGTTTTATGAATTTTATGAATGTCAGCTTGTTTATTATTATAATTATCTTTTCCATAATTTTCTTTTTAACAAACTAGTTTTGTTACCAATAACTTGAGATGTGTGATATGTGTTTTGATGCCAGTATATTATGTTTGTTGGACATATCATGAAGGTCATATTTTTCATAATTAGACTTGCTGAAAAATGGGTATTATGCTATTTAGAAAACATCCCAAGATCCGTACGACCTGAAGGCACATCTGTCCCCACCGGTGAGCACTCGCGGGCTGAGTGACAGCGATCTGTCAGAGCTGGACTTTGACGATGGCATTGGCGTAGTGCAAGGTATGGTATATCATAGTGCTCAATATCCTTATATACAGTATAGGCCTAGCACACCAATCAGCATGCAAACCTCATATCTGGACTAAGCGATCATATATTCACATCTTAATAAATGGTAAGGACATGGTTTTACACTTAGTTTAACAGTAGCATTGTAGAGATAGACATTTTTGTACTAAATTGTAGTTTAATTGATACCTCCTTTGCTTAATTACCTATGCGACTGATATGTTTGTTTTCACACTTTGTATATCTGATGTAAGACTGATAACGTATACCAGTTGAAATTTTCCGAAACCTTTTAGACTAAGTATTTGATATCTATTCTAGAGAAAAAAGCAATCTTGATTATTCGCCAAATAGATTTCATTGAGCACTTTTGGGAGGATTTTGTTGAAAATTATGATCCAACTGATGAAGACCAGAGATGAACTAAGTTTTCATGAAAAATAATTGACAGAAAAAATATTACATGAAGTATGTCTAGTGTATGAAGTTTGGAATCATGATTGTTTGAATCTGTAATAGTCTGGCAGTATTACTGTTCTAGTAATATGGCATCGTATCTACCACTTGTTCGGCACATAAAACATTTATAGGTTAATCTGTAGATGATGAAATAGCTTGATGACTCAGGCTTGTTTTATACTTTGGTTTATAAAGTAGACATTACTTATTTGCATAGTATATATTCCTTATAGGTGTATCTGTAGCTATGTTTCCTTTGGGCTTGCAAGATAGATATCTAGACAAGTATTATGTTCAAGTAATATAGGTAGTCATATGTTAGTGGTTGACACCTAGTTTCACCCACAGTAAGAACTATATTAAACTATATGTCTTGGAAAAGTGGGGTAAGTACCCTTAGCACTGACAGATGATGTGTATTAAATATATAAAATGAAGCAAGAATGAAAATAGTTTCCATGGTATCCACTAGGTGGCGGTATTGGTCGCAGTGATGGTGCTAGCATTAGTTCAGTGGGGAGTTCATGTAACACTCCCCCAGGGTTAGATGAACTGTCCGATGGGAATGATCAACAACATGCATGTCACCATGGTGACTGTGAGTCTCCACCCAGTACACGCAGACGAAGCGGAACAGGTAGCCAATCCGTGCCGCTCTCAATGTCACGTGATCCCACAGTAGATGCTTTTGTTGTCTCCATTGCTAGTCAATTTGTAGACGTCAAGTACGAACAGTATTTATCAAAGATGTGAAAAAATCGTTAGTATTCTACCATGATGAAGGCATATCAGTGTCTTTGCAGCATGTGAACATGTCATAACTGGAATATGTGAGAGGCCCATGTGTTGAAGTGTGTGATTTGTTCAATATTTGGCAGAAGAGTCTTTTTAACTATGATGTATATCAAATCTAATTGTCTGCAACGTATTGCCTTTGTACATACATCTGGTGGTTGTGTAGTGTAGTGTAGTTTGGTAGTAATGCTACCTATCTGTACTGTCCTCCTGTTTGTACTTCCCTATGGTGTAAAGAAATTTGTTAGTCTGTACCCTGTGTTTTCAGTATAGACAGTAATGAGACATATACTGTTATAAAATGAAAAGTAGGGAATGCTCAAAAATGCCGTAAATTTCCAAAACTGTAAGAGATATTAGTTTTTAGTAATAGGAGTATGATGATAAGAATATTTGGAACATACTATAACCAGTGGTGAAACATGACCGTGGATGTTATGACTGCCAACAATCTTGAAAGACAATAGGGTGAAAACTGGAAATTCCCAAGTTTGAAATGTTTTAAGGGTTCAGGTTCAAATTGTTGTACTAGTATTTGTACTTCCTGAGAAAGTGTAATCCCAAATATGACGTGTTACATTTGACCACTTTCTAAATGGCATTATGTAATCATAGCATTCGGCCGTGGGAGCTGTGCCAATTTACACTTATCAGAGGGGTACACAAAGTACACTTTCCAGACTACCAGTTGTCCGAATTCCATTTTTGTGGAAGTCGCAGTGGCCGAGTAGGTTCTTGAGAGGCCAACCTACATGAGTAGGGTAAGCAGCTGACTGTGTGCTGGCGATTAGATGCCTGACTCTTAGGTTGCAGGTTCAAATCCCAGATGGGACTCAACCGCCCCACAAAAGTACAAGACTTTGTACTTTCCTAAGAAAGCGTAATCCCAAGTATTATATATGTTACAAATGAGTGTCAATATGTTGTAGTTTTTTATAGTACTGTGCGGTGACCTGTGTGTTCATTCATACATAGTGTCACCACCAAAGTGAACCATCTGAAAACATGATACATGACCAACGATGATTACTCTATTTTGATGTGTGAGTCCTTTATGTCTGAATGTAAGTGGCAGTACATCTGTCCATAGAGCCTGGAGATGAGCTGCATGAGATTATTCTGTTCATCACACCCATAGGTCCTACGTACATTAATGACATTTTCAGCAGTTATTTTTGCAAGTTGGGCTAGATATTGTAGAGTGTGGTTTCAGATTTGTTCATCCTGTGCTATTGTCACTGGCCTGATACGGCCTGAGCAGGAGCTATTGTCAACCTGTTATGATTTCTTGTTCCCTGTTCCATAGTCTGATTATAACAAGCTGAATCAACGTACATTTTGGCCAATGACTTCCAAAAGTTTCCAAACTCCTCATATTGCAGATAGTTCATTGCTAGTTCACAAATGTATGAATCAGTTCAAGGAATTTACAACAGTATAATATGCAGAATCAATAAGAATTATGTAACTAATTCCGAGATTAGTTGACCCTTCTTGAACATGTCAGAATAAGGAAAGATACCATATGCATGTGTGTGGCCCTATTGCATGTGCAAACTACGGGATGTGTTTTGGTGTTAAGTTTTAACCCTGGCATAAATGTTCTTGCCAAAAGCTGTTTGTCATCCACACTTACCTTGTTCTTACTGTACATCAACACTGAGATATTTACCCCTTACCTTAAAGATACAGATCTTTTCTCACATTGTTCATTATTTTTTTGTCATCATATAACAGAAATGGTTATGTGTTATATATTTGTTTTGTGAACCTTGTATTTATAATTTACTTGCCACAAAAAATGGTACGAGTTGTAAGTGATTCTCTTCCATATAAGAGTGAATCATAAACTTGAGTGGCACTGACAGGCCCAACTGTGAGTTTCCACTGTATGAATAAGAACCCTTGAACAGGTGGGGCACTCTAGATTGCAAGAAAGATCATGATTAGCAAATTTATATGAAAAAGGATGAAGAAGTTGATCAAGAGATGAAAATTTCTGAAGAAATGCAGTCGTTTGCAAGGTCAGCATTCAGTAATTTTTAAATATGTAAATCCTTGCATGTGTTACCATGGAAACTGTTTTCTTTTTCAGCTGTTTTATAACCATGTACTGTTCGTATTTGACGTATCATTCTAGCTTTAGAATCACAGCAGTTTTTGATAAAACACTTTTTATAAGCATATAGAATTATTGAAAACATTACAGATTTTAAATCCACAGCTTTATGCTTACAGTTCTAAAGAACACCATCTTTAGAGCTGTTTTCATGTTGCAGCAAAAGAATTGACACCGGTTTTGTGCACCACATTTATGTGAACACTTCTTTATGCACAGAATAACATATACATGTACTTGCACACATACTTACGGTACCTAAATGATTCACTGTCAACCTCAGAGATACAGCACTGCTTCTTCTGTTTTACAATTGGATAGTCTATGCCTGTGTGGTACAGTGCTGTGTTGCTGTGAAATTGTTCTGGACAAGGATATGTACTCTGCAGTTTATACCTATAGTGAACAAGTTCAAATCCCATTTCACATTTCTATGAGGAAGATTCTAGCAATAAGGAGTTACTATTTCTAAAACAATACCTTTTATGTGCTATTATTATTATTATTAGATCAAAATCAAAATTATACTGTGTTTTATGAACTGGACCATGTATTGTATAGAGCTAAGAGCTTGTCCATGTTGTTCTTGGATGTGGAATAATTACTGATGTGTTGATTTCAATAATGACACGGGGCGGTGGGGTAGCCTAGTGGTTAAAGCGTTCGCTCGTCACGCCGAAGACCCGGGTTCGATTCCCCACATGGGTACAATGTGTAAGGCCCATTTTCTGGTGTCCCCCGCCGTGATATAGCTGGAATATTGCTAAAAGTGGCGTAAAACCAAACTCACTCACTCACTCAATAATGACACACAGACAGATAGCATCACACAAATCTACAGATTTCTGTGCATTTAAGAGCAGATTGTAGGCAATCCAATTTTCTTTTATTTCTTCACAGATGAGTTTTTCTGTAGGACAGAAACAGCCTAAAGGTGGAACAAATCCTATTTGCATATTAACAGCTTGAAGAAATTAATGTACCTGGAAACTCAACAGATGAGATGTGGTATTCACAGCTGTTCACAAACTACCAGAATTCAGTAACTCAAATTGTACTAATGTATTGTGAATCTTCTAAGTTAGCAGTATGAGAGTTAGACTGAGACATTCTCATGTACACCTTTTTGAATATGTGGCTACCATGTTGACATTTCTGTCTTGTTCGACTTCTCAACCTATCATGTGTAAACATGAATACAATGAATGTGTTTAAATTCACACATCTATATCCAGTCTTAGTTGGGCAGTTGTGACCTCAATGCTTTTACATGATCTGTTATTTGTCAGATATCTAACTAGTGTTCATGTCTTGTTTCTCAAAATGTTATTCTCCATAAAAAATATTTTAAAATAGATAAAAATTGTCAAAATGCAACAGCATGTGAAAGTTATCTTTAAGATGTGCTTGTGGTGTGAAGTTGGGTGATGAAGTTGTTGACCTGTTTGTCAGACATTTTGTCATAGATGTAAATGTTAGTGGTAGACGTGTATGGTCATGCAGTTAACATTGCCTGTTAATTAGATAAGCATCTATCCGCCAACAACTGGTGTCCAAATGTTTGTTGTCGAAGCTGTTATATTTGGAATGAGTTAGTTGCTGTGGTAATTTTGAAAAAAATCAGGCTCGAAAATATACTTCTTCGGTGTGTTTTTTTTTTGTGTGTGTGAAATTATTAATTTGTAAGAACAGGATTGTAGCCAGTTTGAAATTGTCACTTTAGACATTGGCAAACACAGGAATGTATGTCATGTTTTTTATTATTCAATTGTTTCAGATCATGCTTGTGATACTTACGCTATATATCACAGGCATAATAATTGCAAGCTCTGTTAAGTGAATCTTTAGAAATATGGCAATTTGAGGGTTCAGCAGTCAGTTTCTTAATATTTTTCCAAGTTGAAACTCAGTTACGAAGTCACAATATTTCTTTGCAGTTGTAGGACGTGATGAGATCAGTTCTCGACGAAGACATATGACCTCCAGTGGCAGTCTTGAGGTCCCTGACCATGGGGCACAAAGGTCTAGGTCACCATCAAGGGAGGTAACTCATGGTGCTAGGTCTAGATCACGTTCCCCGGCTCCTCATCGCGTGCCAGAGGTTGTTTCAAGGTCGCTATCACCACCCGAACTGAGGTAAGTATCACTCATAATAATTTTATATATAAAATTTGAAAGTAAACCATTTTTGGCAAGGCAATACCATTGGAAGTAACAGCATATGTAAATGATATCCAATGAATTGAGCATATGTGAAATTGTAAAAGAGTTAATTGTTTAAATGAGTGAATCTGGATATTAATCTATTTAGACAAGTGATGTTTGATATATCTGCTCTGTGTTTTTGAAGGTCACAAGCTCCACATGGAGTTCGGGGAGTGCAGGCACGCTCAGCAGGAGGAACTCCACAGAGTACCCCATCACCAAAGAAACGGCAGCTGCCAGCAATACCACTGGAAGCCCAGATGGCCAGCAGAGACAGAGGTAGAGCTGAAGCAGCAATGCTGTTCTTATGTTACACAAGATGGCCAGAGAGTGGAAATTGTGTTTGCTTAATGTCGTGATTAAACAGTAAAACTGTGTGTCATGGAAAATGGTCAGAGAGTTAACATATGAAGAAAATGATGCACAATTACAGTGTCTTGATACTTTGACATGCAACAAGTGAAGGCAAAGAAATCCTACTGAAATTGTTTACATAAATATCAGCAGTTGTGCATGTATTTAGTGATCATTAACAAGTAAAAAGTACCAGTGTAGACAGGTACTACACTTTACTATAGTAGCACAGTTCTTAGTGCCAGATTTTGATTGCAGTAACACAAGACCTCGAAGAGAGAGCTCGTATGATGAAGATGAAGATAAAGATGGGTCAGCATGGCTCTGGAAATATACCACTGTCTGACAGTGAGGCCTACTACTCCAGAAGAGATGTAGACAGGTATGTCCAGCTAAGGGACACCTGTCTTCGCTCACATTGATTAGTGGCCCTCGTAGGGGCAACAGTTAGTCAAATACTGTATGTTTATTAAGCTGTGACTTTAGACTTTCCTACCAGTGACATGATATAAGTGAAATATCATTGGAACTCTTTCACTGTCTTCAAACATGTTATACCTTAATTCACATTTCCTCCTGTTGACATCCTTGACATGGATGTGTTATCACAAGTAACTCAGAACACATGTACTGTATTTTTGTGGCTAATTAACATGTTTCGATTTAGATTTACTGTAATAGCTCAATAATAAATTGTTCACTCTTATATCAGGTCCAAATCAAGAGACAGGAAAGACCGCAGGATGGATATAGATCGGGATCGTGGGGATAGAATGAGAGACAGAGGTATGGATCGAGGATACGAAAGGGGACGCGACCCTGAGAGAAGCCATAGAGGGCGCAGAGCAAAAGGTGAGTAATTATTATACTAATAGCTTAGCTTTCTGCCAGAGGTGAAAACTTGACAGGCTTGATTTACTGTTTTGTTCACTAAACCTATTTTATAATCCTTACTGGCAGATGGGAAATGAAAACTACATTATCAGATAATCTAAATAATTCACTGGTTATTTGCAATTTGAGTGGTGTTAGTAAAGCTTGTCTCATATGGAAAATGTAAAGTTGGTTTAAACAGACTTTCACAACTAGTATCAATGCTGGTACACAGATGTTTTAAAACTAGCATATCCTAAAATTTTGAACTTATTGTTACTGTTTTTAACATCAGAACGCACTCTGGTAATATTCCGTAAATGGTCATAAGTTTACAGGAATCAAGCTTTTGCTGAAAAATGACAATGCAAGTGTGCCTTCCCTGATTTTCTAATAGTCTAGACCTATAAGATCTTTGCAAACTTTCCTAATAATATTTACAGTAATTAAGTTTTGTAACACTGATTTGAAACCAGAAAGTTTATATATTTTGTTACATTTTAGAATTCAGCCCGGAGGTGTCGGACGATGTTGCAAGTGATGTGTCAGAGACAAGTGACATGTCTGAGGTGTCCAAGGTTAGCACCATCAGTGTCAGATCTACACAGTCAGAGCGTCCACACAGGCGACTCAGGTAAGAAGTGAATCCTGTCAGTAAACTCATTTTGCCCTTATGACTGAAGTTTCAAGTTGCTTAAACTCCTGATCGCTAAATCAGGTATTCAATGATATAACATACCCTAAGTTTAGAATAGTAATCAGTTGCGTTTTGTGTTCTTTATACCCTAATAAATTAAAATAGCTATTTGTGGGCAACAAAATGCTGATGCAGAATTTCTGCATTTTTTTGTTTTGTTTTGTTTTTAGGATAGGTTAGTGTTTCATTCCTAATGCCTTTCAGTCTAGTGAGCGGTGTGGTTGCCTAGTAGTTAAAGCATTTCCTCGTCACACCAAAGACCTGGGTTCAATACCCTAAATTGGGCACAATGTGTGAAGCCCCTTTCTTTTGTCCCCCGCCATGATACTGCTGCAATATGACTGAAAGTGGCGTGAAACCATACTCACTCACTGACTCACTTTCATTGTAGTGAATTCACCTCAAAGATGGAGAGCAGAACCACCATGCCTCGACGTCAGCAGGCTGCCCGCAGCACCGCTAACGACAGTCAGAACTATGACCGGAATGATGGCAGCATGTCAGACTCAGCTGTGTCGTCATCAGTGACAGAGGGTCGAAAACGTCGGCCTAGTCTCGGCCACAAAGTGGCATCGCTGGTTGGTCTCAATCGACGAAGCAGCAGTGCCACACAGCTGGCAGGTTGGTTGAATCTCAGGATCTGGAATCAAGCCAGTCTTAACTGCATGGTTGAGAGTAACATATGGCTTCAGAGGGAACATTTGTCTATAGATTCATCTTCCATGCTGTAAAATCATACTCACTGTATACTAATGTTCTACCCTGCGATTGCATGTAACTTCTTACAATCAGCTTACTTCATCACCTCACTTAATTAGTTTACCTCTTTCAGAAAAGAAAAAGAAGAGTTCCTTCCAGCGAAGTGAGGAGGTTGGTCCTGTGGATCTCCGTGGTGGAATGTCTAAACAAGCCAGTAAGGACTCCACAGATGGAAGTATTGGCAGCATTAGTAGTGACTCCTCAAGTGTGTAAGTATCCCCCTGTGCCAACCTTTCTACACCTCCATCAACACAAGGCACATACCGCTACCATGTTTCTTCAGGTTAACAGTTCATATGTCTTGAGTTTCTGACAGGTGCCACCAGGGAGCAAGAGGTTGTGATGATATAGTCACAATTTTGCAATGGAGATGAGATTTTTTAAAGTATGAAAAAGTAGAGCTTTTTAAAGAGTATGAACCGTTTTTGTCCATAAAGAAGTCAGACAGTTATTATTGTTCAGACACCCTTGCAAATATTACATGACACATATTTGGCCGTTGTGTATTTTTCATCAGGATAAGCATACTAAAGTATATTGCTTGTGATCAGTGCAAGTATCTTGAAACACTTGATAAGTTTAGCTTCAGGTCTGAAAATGCATGTTTCTTCTTTCAGACTTTGGCTACCAACCCATGCACGTCTTGGTCCTGAGGGCCAGTTTGGAGATTTTGTAGATGGGTTGGGGCCATCCCAGTTGGTTGGCAGACAGGTCCTTGGATCTCCGTGCCTTGGCGAGATTCAGCTTGGTTTGTATGACAGGAAAGGTCATCTAGAGGTTGAGGTCATCCGCGCCCGTGGATTGTTATCAAAACCTGGAGCCAGAGTTCTTCCAGGTACGAAGTATATCCACGAAAATAGTTATGTTTAAAGAACATCTTAAACAGGAATATGCAGTTTGGAATAGCAATTCAAGTTACTAGATGCAATTTCTTTTTTTGTTCAACTAAAATTTGATGAGTTAAATCAGACAACACATCACACTTTGTGAAAGGGAAGATATATGAATTAAGAAGGTATGAATTTCTGAGAAAATATGTTATCCATGTTTTGCAGCGCCTTATGTGAAGGTTTATCTCATTGATGGCAAGACCTGTGTAGAAAAACAGAAGACAACCACAGCCAGAAGAACACTAGATCCACTCTACCAGCAGCAGCTTGTCTTTACTGAGTCGTACATTGGCAAAATATTACAGGTAAACATTGTAGATTTTGTTACAGTTTTCATGCAACATATGATTTTCTGCTTTTGAACTGAATTTGGATGTGTTGTCAGAAATTAAGAAATACAATACTTTTGATACGGAATGTTCCTTTTGTTTGTAGGTAACCGTGTGGGGCGATTATGGTCGGATGGACAAGAAAGTGTTTATGGGAGTGGCTCAGATCCTTTTGTCAGATCTCGATCTTAGCAACATTGTGATTGGCTGGTACAAACTGTTTACAACCTCCTCATTGGTGGGTCATCATTCTTCCACCACCGGCCTTGCTCAGTCTTCATCGCGCGGTTCGACGTCATCTCTTGAAGCCTTTGGCCGCTCTTAGTAGTAGTGGGACACAGTAGCACTAGCTTTACCTTGAAAACTAGAGTTGTCTCCTCTTGGCTTACATTTCGAGTTGGTTTTGCCAAAGTGTTATCACATGGTTTTGAGATGGATTTGTGTCAGGATTGCTGCAAGCTGGTACCCCAGATGGATAGTGAATAAATGTTTTTTTAACATGTGTTACTGTAGTGTATTTCATTAGAAATGATTTTCACATTCTTGTAGATTAATTCTGTAATGATTTCAATAATCATTGATAACAGTGTTTTCTATTTCATTTCCAGCCCCCAAAGTAGATAATTCAGTAGGAAAAGTAGAAATAATACTTTGTGAAACATATACTGGTGTTGTTAGTGTTAACTAGGGGGAGACAACTCAACAATTTCATGTTATTCTCCAATATCATGTGTGAAGAGACAGCTTGGCTTGTATTAAAGTGTGTTAGTACAAGATATAGATTTGGCTGGATGCTTCGATACTGCAAGTTTCTTCTGAATGTTCATGTGTGATATATATGTTTATGATGGTTTTGACATTCATTCAGCTCAAACTATCATGTTATTTCTACTGTTGATGTTGATGGTGAGACTACACTGCTTGTATAAAGCATTTGACATAGATGTGATAGGGGTACAGTGAAGGGTCATAGTCATGTCACAAATGTTGTTGTTAACCCTTAGAGCCTGTGCCCGGACATACGCGTTTGTGTTAAGTGGTTATGCGGGGGCACAGGGCCATGGGAACTGACTGTGTTACCATTTCTTCTCAAGTTTCAAATGCAATATACATGTTCATTGGAGGGTGTTGACTTTCAAAGGGAGACAATTCAGGAAGGTATCAGCAACTTCTGGGTCATCATTGCGGTATTCTTCCTAGATGCCCTTTCAGTTGGAGGATTCTCAGAGGTTAATAATATGCTCAGGAATACACCTTCACGAGGAACATATACATATATTCCATCCCATTACCTCCGAAAAGCAAAGGATGGTGGGATATGTGCAACCTGAGATGAATTTTGAGAAGGATCAATGTAGCCTGATGATAGCTAGGTTCACCATTTGCTAATGATTGGATTTTTAGGTACTCTTCCTACACCAATTTGTGCTTAAGGTTGTTTTATGCATGTTGTCATGGAGATACAAACCAAGAGTGTTTTATGCATGTTGTCATGGAGAAACACACGCTATGGGTGCGTAAGGGAGTCGGGACCATGAAGAGCAAGCACGCTAGACAACAAGGAACATGTGATTGTAGGGACATATGGTTATCAAGGTGATAGCATCATTCAAGGGTATTAGAATGGTGTATTTTAAATCAGAAGCTACATTTTGGACCGAATTATTTGTGTGTTGCTCTGTGTTGACAGTCCAGTTTATTCATACTGTAGTAACGAAATAATTCCTTTCCATTTTATCAATGGTTTAATCATGTCTGTCACAATATTTTGAACATTTGGTAGAAGTGACTGCTTAAATGAAGTAGAAATCCAAATGTATGATTTTGAATTTATATTGTATAAATGTAATTGGTAGCTGTACAAGGAGTAACATACCTATTGATGTTATCAAATGAGTTCTTTGTGGCTTTGTTTAACTATTTCATATCATGGAAAGATTGATTTGATTTTCTTTAATGTCAAAAAGAGAAAGAAAATGGGTGGATTGAAGAAATATACGAACAATGACATCATATCATAGTGTAACGGTCTGTGTTTGGATCTTTAAAAAGTCATGTTTTGAAGCAAAGATATTTGAAGTAAGACGATTCTATTGCAAAATTGCTATTAAAAAAAAAAGAATAAAAATGTAATGTCATAACTAAATAACTTGTAAAAATTGAAAGAAATTCATCTGATGACATATTCTTTTCGGGTTTTCACAAATTTCATAATACTGACTGATGTTTGTAAATATATCTCCGATAATTCAGTTGTTAGACAGCCAGGTGATAATGATATAATGACAACCCTTCATATATTGTTGATAGGAGCTTGATCCTGGCATGTGATAATAAAGGTTAACTCCAGTAGTTAGTACAGATTTTGTCATGTCAATGAACTGTTTATTCTCATTTACATATGAAGATATTAGCAAGATAATTTGGAAAGAGTTGATTGAAAAACACAAGTGAAACATCATCAGTTTTATGAAATTTAAAGCAAACAAAACCTTCATTCCTTTCGAAAATCAACAGCCTTACTGGTGGTACCAGCATGGAGTTGGTGACTATTCTTGCATACACATTCACTGTAGGAAAGCAGATGTTTTGTCGTGTTGCCTGACATTCCCCTTTCTGAAATGTGTAACATTGTAAATATAAAAGTAACATTCATAAACAATATATAAAAACTATTCCTGTATTATCAAATGTGTATAATTTCAGCTGATTTTTAGTCCATCTTTCAATGGTTCTCTCTTTGATTAAAACACAAGAAATAAATTTGAAACACCATATAACCCATCATTTAACTTGCTGGTCGTCCAACCTTAAATTGTGGTAGTTATTCTCTCGTGCTTAATAATTAGTCATGGTGATTATATGTGTGTGTGTCAAATGTGCTTCTGAGACAACTTGACACAATCTTGTGAATGTGTAGCTGGTACTTAATGGAGGTTTTACAGTCCTCATTGGTATATTGAAGCCATGTGTTACAATTTCGCAGAATAACAACAGAATTGAAGATAGGTGACCCAAAGTGAATGGATAAAAGATCAGGACCATGGCTTCACTTGCCAGATGATACTTGTGTAGTTACTCCTTGTACAAAGAAATCCTGAAAACAGAACTATTTTGTATAGGTGGTTTTAACAACCACTAGTGTAGGTGGTCCCAAAAACAACTGATTACATGTCACTTTAGTATTCGCTTCACCTGATGTTGTCTGTTGGACAGGTGTAAACGTAATAATTTGTTGAATGAATTCTATATATTATTTGTAAGCCCATCTGGTTCAATTGTGGAGAGATACACTTGAAATTTATCTATTCTTGGTGATTTTACTATGGAATTTTACATGTCCGACCTTGTACACAGATGAGTAGTGGACTGTCAGCATATGCATCTGGGATGTGTATTGAAATCAGATGAACACACATTGTTGGTGCCAAATATCCTCTGATCTCCTGTGCAGTGTTTGTTCTGGGGGTCAGATTCCATGTGCATGCATTCAACTTGAATACAATTAGGGAGCATGTCAAAATCTACAAATGTTCTTTCCCTCGAAGTTTTTCAAATTGTGTATGGTATAAAAAGCATGTATCTTTCCATTCATGCAAGAGCTTATTCCTACTGCCAGTTTAGATATTGCATGCTAAAGCTGTTGAATATGACAAATTTACTTGAAACATGAAACAAGAGATGTTTGACATGTTCCCTAGGAACTCATTTATCTACTAATGCCTTATTAATGATTTCTTTAACAACATTGTTGATACTAGCCTAGATGTACCCTAGTGTTGTAGATATTTGTGAAGCTGTTGGAAGATGTAGACTTTAGCTTAAGATATGGGATCAGCATTGCAAGACCATAGCTGATCTGCCCTCTTATATTTATTTGTATTTGGTTATGTCCCCTTGTACATTTGTGAAAGAGTTACATCCCTTTAATCTTGTTGATATTTGAATCCCCAAGTGACAATTCCCTTGCAATTACGCATTGGATAGTTTCTTACCAAGTGTATGTGTATTTTACATGTAAACTTTCTTATTGTTTGTTTTTATACACAACACATCAAAAATTGTATATTGTTGTATGAAATAATATAATGCACAGCTTAAATTGTTATTGAAAGAGGCACCATGTTGTTTAGTACATAACCCATTTGTGAAGATTGCTTGCTTTTAGTCGTACATTCCACAAAGTGATAAGTACTTGTTGATTATTTGAGATTATATCTACACTTAGATTATATCTTACCATTTCAGAATACTGCATGTTTGTACAATTTGTTCTAGAAAATATGTTGTCTGTATATTCAAATACTAAATGGTTACAAATACCTTTTGATGTGAAAATATCGTTTGGATTTTGTAGATTTTAATAATTAAAATCAGGGATTATGTATACGACTACTTATTTGTTATGCTCTGAATAGTTACTGTTCTTTAAAGTTAACCTGTTCTTACACCTTGGAGTAGTGATATTAACAATTTGAAATTTGAGAATCACATGTGGTTCTTGTTGAGTAATGTTGTCTTAAGACTTTGAAAAGCGTGATTCAGGTTTTGCATTTGATATTGGTTTGTTGTTACCTTGAAGCATATTATTATAAATATGAATACATAGCCAACAATTTCTAGGTAAGATATGGTGAAGAGATTCTGTATTAAGCACATCGGATACTAAACCTTCAGTCGATAGGAAGGGAAAGCATTTCAGGTTCCAGCGATTGTATTTGGTGGTATTGTTTATTTACATTGTCATTGTCCATATGTAAAAACAAATGGATATGAATGAAATGCTAAATAAACATACTGGGAATGGCAATACCAAATCGTCCTTGAAACACCAGACAATGGCAAAGGTAATATGGCATTTTGAATGAATTATGAGAATAAATAAATTTATCACAAGTGCCAGTTATCAATTTTCTTTTCAAATACCACTGACTGAGATAATGTGTAAAATATTTTGAGATCAAAAATGAAAAAAAAGATGAATTTTGTCTTCAACCATAAGTGCAAAATATGTATGCTGAACGTCATACATCAGTCAGTTACTGGGGTGAGTGACACAGAATGAAAGGAAAGTTGGTGAGCAAGATGGTAGTTTCTTTTGGGTCACATGTGTCACTGCACAAGACAAATGGCTGTTATGAAATAAAGAGATTAGGTCAATATGTGTGATTATTAAGTGGTATGTTATCATGTTGTAGTCTGTGATATTTTGTTATTAATTTTGACATGTATTCAAAGCGTTTATGAAATTAACTATGAATTATTTTGTAAAATATATGATCAGTCAGCAGAGTTGCATAGTTCATAGTTTCACTATGCTGGTTTGTTTTCAGGCCTGGGACTTATCCATAGGATAGCGTTGAAGGTCTTGCTAGAAACTGTTCAAATATATCAAAACTCATAACCGAAATGATGTGATAACAAATTAAAAATGGTCAAAGTTGAGATGTAAGGAAGGTGATTTTGGTCAGTATATGATCCTCTGCATTTAACACTGACTTCAGTAATAAATCTAACGAGAATTGACATTGTGTCTTAAGACTTCATGAGGAAAAATGATTAGTAGCTGTATCCAGAATGAGATCACAAATACTTCTTCAAATAAAATAATGAATTTAAGTTGTAACTTACAACATCTCCTAGAAGCCTTGTCCATTAAAGTTGTTTTTCTTTAGTTCTCTTTTTGTGCCTGTTGTTAGTTGTTTACTATAATGTCCATTACTCAGTATTGCAATGCATGTGATATTTGTTTTATTTCTCTAGTGTGCAATATACTCTCTATAATACTAGACATGTTCTATTCCTCCAGGTAGTCCTGGACATTGTGAAATGCCATGGTCTTGCACTGATGATCATCGTTAGGGTTAACTAGATTCACAGTTGTATGGGTTAACTAGCTCTAATCAATGCATGATTGACTAATTAACAATGGTGAAGAGAAATCAACCAGTCAGCATACCAGATGCAGCTGCCACTGTGAAATTGTTCTCAAACCCATTTGTTACAACCATTGTCAATGGACAGCATCCAGTTTGGATGATATCCTTTGTATCAAGGTCACGTTCAACTGGTGATTTTTTAAATCATAGTTCATTTCATTTATTTATTCTTTGAATATATACTTTATTTATTGAAGTTAGTTTCCCGTGAGCACGAGTGACAGAGAATGGACCATTATGTGGAGATAAGTCTGTCTGTGCATGCATGGCAGATATCATTGTTCATATCATTCTGTACATTCTATGTACATTGCTGTCTTCATTGTGTACATTATGTTACCATGGTATGTGTCTAAACAGCAACTGAAGTATGTAGAACATTTCCCAGATCAACTCCCAATAGTTCCTCTAATGTTCAGCTGTATATAAAGCAAAGTCCAGATTTAGTGAAGTGAAGAGAGTAGCGGCCTTGCCTGAAACACAAGTAAAACAAAGTCTAGTGATATCACATAAAAACAGTAAAACATGTTCATTTGCTATCTCAACACACTGGCTTATTTTATATCACCATTAATAAATCATTGTTCAGTTGATATCACCAACAATAAAATATTGTTCAGTTGATGTTGCAAACAGTAAAACATTGTTCCATTGATATTCACAAAAGTAAACCTTTCAGTTGGTATTTCGAACAGTAGAACATGGCTGTTTTATGTTTCCAACAGCTAGAATGGCTCATTTATATTGCTAGAGGTAATACATGGTTTAGTTGATGTAAAACAGTAAGACATTGAGCAGTTAATATTGCCAACAGTAAAACATGGCTTATTTGATATTGCCAACAGTAAAACAACTGAATTATTTAATAAACACAGGTTTGAGTGCACAATGACTAAATTCATTATAGTAATGCAATTGTTTCGAAAACTGTATGCTCTGAACTGCATGTAATATTTCCATCAGGTCAACTGTTGAGTATCAGTAGTAAATATAATCAGTACTAAAGGGCAAGAATAGTTTAAGAAATAATCTTATTTGCTGCCTATTACTGTGTCAAGGGCAAGGTCCTGGTTCTCTTTAACTCAGCTCCACACTGATATGAGCGGGAACAACTCAACTTTTGACAATGTGGTTTTTATTTACTTTTCTCTTCTTGAGATGTTCCCTTTATAGATCTCTTTAGATGTAGGTGATCTTCAGTGCTACTCTTCTTGTAGCTCAAGTTTGCCTCATGGTCACCACACTAAAAACTAAGGGGTACTGTAACAAAACTTAGTTGAACAATGGCTTGTAAAAGTATTTGAAACTGTTTAAGGATACTGGAGTATCACAAATAGTGTTTTCCAATGTAATGTCAACTAAATCTGCTGCAATACCTCTCATAGCATGTCGTGTATATCTCTGCATCTCTGTGTTAGAAATGAAGTGCCCAACATCAGTACATAAACTGTATATATCTCACAAGTCAGCTTGCTAGTGTTAGGTGTGTGATAGATATGTGCCAGAGTGAAAATTAGGAAGCCACCATTCAAAGCTTTTAGTGTTTCCATGGAGACCTGTAGTGAAAAGAACTAGCTACGGTTTAGTTTCGCCAAGTTGGTGATGTGTTCGGTGATTTAGCATGAGTCTTATGTTGTCATGTTAGAACAACTAGATCCATATGGTGTAGTCCCTGGCATGTATATATTGTGACTCTGAGGCAAATTTGATACACGAGCCTAGAATGCATATAGCCTTTGTAGGCTAAAAACAACTCCAGATTTTTATACATTTTTTTCATTCTTTAGCAGGCAATCTCAGCTAAGATTTTTTTCTCTCCTAGACTTTCGAGTGGCAAAATAAATCCTATTATTATGAACTGAATAAAACTTTAATATGGTTTTATATAGTGTTTGTTCTGTTTTGTTGAACAGTCAGTGTGGTTTCGTTTCCATGGTTTGACGTTTCGTGTTTTCACAAGTACTGCTGAAATTTTGTGCAGGCTCTAGTAAAGAACCTCTGACTGATGAGTGTGTTTACGACATGGTGGCGTTGAACCCGAATGCAGCATCTGATGAACTGTGAAATAATTCATGAACACCTCGCCAAAATGGGTGCGTCAAAAGAGGAACTCACCGATGATTTAGCTAAGCGGACGTCTGAAAATGAATAAGACAATCAATCAGTGAAAAAAACAAAATTACGAATAAATAGTGTTGACTTTCTTACAACAACCGTTACATGTCGGTGTACGGTAAAAAAGAAACGTCCGAAATTTGCTTAGGTAAACAAACGTCGTCAGAAACATGTTTGACACATGCCATCGTATCCCAATTGCTCAGATCGATGCACATGGTGTTAATCACTGGTTATCTGGTCCAGACTCGATTATCTACAGTCAGCCGCCAGTTGGCATATTGCTAAAGTTAACTCGCTCACTTTTACTAGTGACCAGATCTGGGGGAGACGCTTATACTGAGACTCAACTGTTTTTACTATGATCACTGGTCATTTTAGATATTTAATCCGTGAGCACATCATGTTTATTTAGATGACGTTTAAAAGATAGCAATTTAAAATAATAACCTGTTATATGTGATTTCCACATTTTAAAACCATTCTTGTTGAATAAATATAACTAAATCAGGCTTTACTACAATAGGACTTTTTTTACCAAGGACTCATTTCCTACGACCAAAATGCTTAGGGTTGTAATGATCCCTAGACCGGGCAAAAACAATATCGTGTTATTGTGTTAGCTGCGCCATGCTTCAGATCTCACGGACTCATTTGTAGTATCAGGGATAATCTACAACTCTTGTTAGAATCTCTCTGATAGGATGTGACCAAATCGCTTACTACAGACCTCAAAGATTGACATGGGCTAGGTAGCACCAGGAACTGAAGCTGTGCCTGATGGTCTTACATCCTGACAAATCAAGGGTTTGCATCCGATTCTCAGAAAAGGTCCGCGAATAGCAGTGAGCGGTATGCCTCAGCATATGATTTGTACGCGGGCAGTGATGCCAGTGTATGGGACGGTATCACAAATGACAGATGGACTGGTTAGTGAATTGATGTGTAACTAGCCAGCAATGCCATGTCCGAGCACATGGTGGATGTTCTGTGGCGAAGGGTGGACGCCAGAGACCATATACCCAAAGCATAGTGGACTCTTCATATACTGAATAACTCTCGAGATTATGTCATCAAATGAACATAGACCATTGGAATCGATTCCCTTCTAGAACCATGGCCTGATGTAACGTTCACCCAAGCGGCCGCAGACACTCGTCCTGCCGTCAGCTCGGTAAAGAAGGAAAAATGACTTATAAGTGCTGAGACTTCCATTTACATGCTCCATATCCCTTATCGGCGTCACTGCAGACGTCGGACGTCAGCGTCGATGTTCGGGCGTCTGACATGGATGATGTAGACGTTTTTGAAGCGTTTTCTTAGACATACTTCTGTTGCAAGGTATTGTACAAATTGTAAGGGCTGTCGTCTGGAACCTGTAACGGTGGTGCTTAGTTAGAATCTATCGGATTTGACCAGAGGTCGTTACTGGTGGGTGGTCACAAGGGAACGGTGTATAAGGGTATAAGGGTTTCTCGTGTACAATTTTGTCAAAAGTGACGATGACGGTAGGACATTTTTTTATTTTTGATAGAAAAAAGTCACGCGGGAGGGACGCATTTTTATTTCTCTTTCTCTTAGGAATACAGCTTGGGAAGTTTAGCACGTGTTAATCACACTTGGACAAACTGATGATCGTGACGCGGCCAGGTCAAAATTATTTTTTTTTAAATGGCAATAAGAAATTGTTCCGCACGCAAATATAAGTGACGAGCCGATGCCCGAGAAACATTTCACTCCTTTCATTTAGCCTAACTTGAGTATTTTGCTAAAAATGCCCCCCTTAAGTGCCAAAGTTCTGTTCCTGTGGACGTTGAATCGTTGAAATGTCACTCTTCGTGATGCCAGACTGAAGCACTCCTATAGCTCTCATTATCACCTAGATGTGGCACATCCAACTTGGTTTTCTGACTTGTTCACTTCTTGAGAGTGCATGGAGATGAAATTATAAGCATCTGATTGTCTGGACGTTAAACTGACTATGAGCATGTTTCATGATGTACGCCTGCGCGCGTATGTTTACCACTGACATAGGTAGTTGTATCGGCAATTGAATGCGATGCTGGATTAAGCTATTCCCGTTTGTTTTCCGAAGAAGCACTCTGTGGTTAAACGTTGTTTGTTTGCTTGAGGCAGTTTTCATGCTTCATGGTTTTATGGTAATTTGGGTTGAAAGCAAGGTCACTGATCGCAATCGCCTCGACCTCTACTGAACAGGATACCTTTTAAGTAAAATATATAACCACCTAATAGACCTAATAGTGCAGAAATCCGGTGACATCAATAACACTAATTCTGATTGATTTGCCATAGCTTTGTTAAAAGCGATAGTTAATTACCGCAGGTGTTTACCAGTCTTACCTCATCTGTCGTTTCATGATGCTCAACAGAAGGAGGCAGCACAATAAGTGATCAACAAACACGGTCATCTTGTAATGGCATGGCGGCGCGACCGAGGATTAATGGTCATTTGAGGTCTATGCTATACACGTAAACCAGATTTCAGGTTGAAAGTGGAAGGTGGCCGTCAGGTGGCTCTTAACACAATGCTATATAATAGCACGATCAAGGAATTAGCTGTGTTCCTTTTGTGCAGCGTTGGAATTTTCACACTCTTCGTAACACGCAGCGAGGGGGTAGGTAAGTAACTGTGAATCAACTCACTCGTCACAACAGATCTTGTCTAGCCAACGGGCTTACCATACTCCAGGAGACCTTTTGCATTCACTATATATACGTATCTAATTGTCGTGCCAATATTTCACGGAAATACATTGTATTAACTTGTAACAGGGATTATCTACAACATAGCCTTCCTGCTTGTAACGATAGATTCTTGGCATCTATCACCAGAGGGGTGAACGTGATTTTGCTAGCTACGTACACACCCTCCTGCTTCGGCCCCGTGCTGCATCAGTTCCTCAGCTCGTAAAGTCCCGTAAGCCTCTAGTGGCTCTGGCTAGTTATTCTCGAACGTTCGTAGCCCCATGAACTTCTTAGGCCTATTCGTAACACATTGGGTACGATCAAAGTTACGAATTCTTAGGGCTACGAATGTTTCGAGAATAAGGGCTCTGGTTCTTCAGTCACAAGTCACATTCCTCTTGGAAGAATTGTGATCTTCATGAAACCTAGCATCGTGGGCGAGATATCCAGTTTGTCATAGTTATGTATCTACGAAATATGTTCGTTGGTTATTGTTCATAGCCACACTCAGCAATATTTCGGGAACATGCCAGTCTATAAACAGTCGTGTCTGGTCCATACAATCCAGTGACTGACATGAGAATCGATGTACGCAATTTGGATACGATGACATGCAACAGTCACGTCACAGCTCACCACCAAATCCCGCTTGTTGCTTTTTACGACAAGCATTGGTTGCTGAAGATCAATTCTAACAGGAGGACCTTTAGGGCTCCTACTAAGTTCTCAGATTTATACCAACCAGTAAAGCTGAACTTCTCTTTTTAGATAATTCCAGTATAATAATGAACATTGTGTACCATTGAATTCGCTGTCAATGTCGACACCAGAGCGACTGTCAAATCTGCGGATTCCATTCAAAGCGACTTAGGCAGGACATGCTTACCATCTGGTATCAACGCCAGGTGGTCCATTCGATTAAATTCAGCGCGAGTTTACCTTTTCGACTCAATGGGATTTATGTTTTTGGATAGTCGAGATTATTATCGTCTGGTCTTTGATGTTTTTAATATGTGTTGTTTTACGCCGCTTTATCAATATTCCAATATTCCAGCAATATCACGGCGGACACCAGAAACGGGCTTCACACATTGTACCCATGTCGACTGGCGTTTAATCATTCCTGCAACGTCCAGCCGTGGTATAGTTTTCTCTATTCTGCAGGTTCTGCTGTCTGTCCGCAAGGTTGGTGGGCGATCCCTAACGAGAGATGCGTTAAGGTATTTCCCGACAAGAAGACACTGCAAGCAGCAGACGACATCTGCAGACACGTTGAGTCCGAACTGCTGTCTGCTAGTCAGGATGTGTTACAACATTACATTTCCCCTATCATCACATCCATGGGCGTTTCCCAGGTCCTTCTGGGCGTGACAGACCCCTGGGACACAGGTGTGTTCTTATGGCTAGACGGCTCCCTGTTTAATGACTCTGTGTGGGCAGATCACAACCCACAACCTTCTAGTGGCCGGTGCGCTATCTTCAGGACTCATCACAGAGGTTTATTTAACGTCAACTGCGGTGTCAGCTATGCTTTTATCTGCCAGAAGAGCCGAGGTGTGTAGGATATCTTTCTCTAGACTGAAATGTTTTGTCTGAAATATATGTGCTTTTATGGAAGATGATACTTTCCTCGATACGAATGAGTGTGTTATGATATGATGTGCCCAAATCCCAAACGACTAAGTCACTGGTAACCGTCATTCTGTATGGCCCTGTTTTCTATATTCATGCAGCTTATATGAACCACATCAGTGTTCAAAGGGATCTCTCGACCGAGCAATTTGGGTGTCCATGATCTGACTTGAATACTGTACACTCAAGTGTAAAACATATAACGTCAGTAGAAGACCCGTGTTTATTATCCCCAGAAACAAATTATGTTTTGTCTGAAGGGCAAAATAGCCATGAAAATTGTATATTCGGACAAACGTAAGGCAGTGATGACAGTATGTATTTGTGTTAAGTGTAAGTATACTGGGCAGAATAAGCTAGGGATAATGGTATTTTAATCATTTTCCTTTTCATCAGTGTGTGACTGAATAAATAGATCATTATTCATAATTTCAAATTTACATATATCCCTAACTATTTTTGTCCAGTATATGTTATGCCCTACCTCCAGCATCTGCAATTCACACAATTTGCCCCAAAACGTACAACCGCGCGCGGCCTGTAAACAAACAAGACAATCAAGAGATCCATGAACCATAAAATATGTATTGATGATTTTGAACTACGACTACTTAGTAAACATTAAGAATTATCGCAACATCCATTCGTTGATTCATTTAATAAAAGCATAATTTATCATCCAGTACCCATCAGCTCATCAACATTGTGGTCATCGCTTTTCTGATTTCTGTCAGGTTTCACAGGCTGTTACAATGCTTGGTACTTCGCCAAATATCTAAGCACAGTGGCTCCCTTGGAGACCGACACCCTGACCCTGCAGTTGTGTATGCAGGTGTGTCGGGGTCAGCACGTCACCATGGGCGCTGTTTGGAGGGGGCAGTGCTACTGCTTCATCAATCAGAATATACCGCTAGCGTCGAGGACCTCCTTCAGACGGTGTTACAGCGCGTGTTCCGGAAACATGGCTCAGACATGTGGGGACGTAGTAGGACAGTATCTCACTTTACTGGATGTGGGTACGTTGGCGCCAGTGGTACAGGGGGTATTTAATCAAAATGGTTTGAAATTTCTATTTTAAAAGTAAAACCAAGAGAAGGACAAACGTTTAATTCTACTATAAGCAACCGAATATTGACGGAGAAACCGGATGTATGGTTTAATATCACCAGTAGTACGCCTTTTAATACAATTTTAATACAATAATTATATAAATGTAACGTTTAAGCCGTAATAGTTCGGTGGGTTAGAGCAGATGGAAATTAGAAAGATGTTTACAATAGTATATCTCTGAAACAATTTGGTGACACTAAAGTAAAAGAAAAATGAGCACTGTGATTGTCACCAGTTCTGAATTATATGTATACATGTGTACAGGCCGGTATGAAGAAGTTGCCGGGAGCTGTGCAGATCTGTACAAACAGGGAGTGCGTATCCCCGGACCTTACCTGTTGCATCGTGATGAGGGCAACACACGATCCACTCGCAACTGCTACTATACAGGTACTGACTGTGGCTACAAAGGTGTGACAATACAGGTGATGACTGTGAATATACAGGTGTGACAATGCATTTAGTGACCGACTATACAGGTGTGACTATACATGTGCTGACTGTGACTATACATGCACTGACTGTGACTATACAGGTACGGACTGTGACTATACAGGTGTGACTATACAGGTTCTAACTGTGACTCTACCGATCATGATTTTAAGTATACATGTATTGATTGTGAGATCAAGGTCTAAAATGTATATGTCACTTTAGAAAAGCATGCATAAATTTTCAACACAACCTTACAAAAAAAATCTTTTTAGATTTGCAAGTGAACGCTGTCCCCCGCCTAGAATACGCCCCAAAAGACTGGGTATATTGGAGGGGCAACTTCTACCAGTTCGTCGTGGCAACACCCAACGTCTTCAGTGTCTACAATGGTGGTTGTTTCAACGAGGGGGGCGGTTACCTCACGTCTGTAATATCACAGGATGAATTGGACTTCATCGCCACCACAATACGAGGTTCCCAATCTTCGAAGTCTGCAAACATATATAAATATCTTGAAACCTCTAGACTCTGTATGCTTGCAAAGTTAATCATGTACCCATTTTAATGCTGATTACTGAATATACACACACACACGCACGCACGCACGCACGCACGCACGCACGCACGCACGCACGCACGCACGCACGCGTATAAAACTTTCTAAAGATCAAATTTGGGATCATACAGAAATATTTCATCCTGGAACACGGTGATTTTCTTTCTGAAGCGTGGAACATTTCTCCTTCTTTTCTTAACAACCATCCAGACATTTATTGGGAGTATGAGACAATGTTGTCAGGCTGTGTTCGTATCATATCGTATCATATATACTTGTTTTCGTGATTTGTTTACGCTTTACTTATAGTCAGAACCTTTCATTTTGGCGGTTGATTTGATCGATCAAGGATTGCATGTGGTTTTGACAATTTGTTGCATATGACAACGGATATTTGTTCATCAACATGTGATTTTGTCCTTAATTATTTCAACTGATGCAAACGATGACTGGATGTATTGCCTCTTGAAGTGTTCTTTAATTTACCCTATGTATGTTTTGGAAATGGCCAGGAAGATGATGCCCCGTCTTCCTTTATAGTCAATACAAACGCAAAGGTCTTGTTTCAGGATCTCCGTTCTTTGCTCCTGTGGATCAGTGGCTAGTTGGTCTGACTGGTGTCACTCTGTCAGGTTCCCTACGTTGGGTGGACCCAGTGCTGTTTGACAACAACCCGTCCTTCACCAATCTGTGTACTGCTACTACTATGTGCTGCTTCGTCAGGAATGATGAAAGTGCCATGCTCAGAGACTGTGTCACAACTCCAAGCACCACATGGGGATACATCTGCAAACAGGAACGTGGTAGGCATCTTAATTCAAGATAAAGACAGAGAGTTTGATACACATATAATTTATATTGCAAGATCTATTCTGGTTTGGAGGCAAATGTTTGCCTGGCAATGAGCTGTGAATGGGTATCCGGTAGGATAACATGGTGATTGTTAACCTTCTGTCGCGTCAAAGTTATCTTTTTTTTGTATACGAGAAGGAGGCTGACAACTAAAATGGCGCCCATACTTAACCATGATAATATTTTGGTAAAGTTGTGGGCATACATTATATGATGGAGTTGTGCACTTTGCAAGCTGACTATTAGTAATAAAATCATCTATAATGGGACTTTAAGGACATAATGCTCCTAACTAACAAATTCATTTTTCGATAATATCTTAAACTAAATGTAAGTTCTCTAACAGCACATGAGGATTCATACAGATGAGTCGCACATGGTTATATTGTTGTTCTTCGCTACATGAATTCTTCCTTAGGTTTCAGAGGCTGCAGGGAGCTCCATCTCACGTCTATGGAACTGGAGCATATTGTTGACAGTGATGACATGACTGCTTTGTTGTGTAAAGAACTGTGCCGGGGGAACCTGAGTGAGCTCGCCGTGGTGTCTGGTGATGACTGCTACTGTGTCACAGAAATGCCAGCCTCGGTGGATTTGATGACACCTGACCACTGTAATACTTCCTGTTCCGGTCACGAAGACCAGAAGTGTGCAGGAGGGGACTTCGGGCTGTGGTACAATGTGGGTAAGTGGGCAAGAAAAGGTCTTAACCATAGGAACATTGCTCAGACTGTAATGAATTGTGTTCCAGGGAGTACTAAGGTTGGTCAGGCCGTCGGTATTTTGTGCTTCAGTTTGTGTTGATTTTACAGCATGTCACATAGCCCTCACAGCAAACTGTAGTTCTCCCAACACGTCATAGATCTCGTCACAGATCAGATGCTTTGTCTATGGTGCATGTACGTTTGCAGAAGTTGTACATATCTGCAGGTGGTTGCTTGGTCACCTACCCCTTCACTCCTCACTTACTAGTTGACCATGATATCTACATTTCTAAAACTGTTAAAGTCAGCGAGTCAGCGTAATTGTGCCCATTATGCCGATACATGTAACTGTAAACAGCTTATTCGACTTCCACAGACACAGACAAGGCGGAAGATAAGGAACTTGCGACAGACTGTGACCAGTTTCTGTACAATGGGATCAACACACACGACACTCTTCTGCTGCGGGTGTCACGAGACAACGGACAAGAGGCTTTAACACAATCTGCTTGTGGCAAGTAGAATTATTGGAGACAATTGATAAACTTGTGGTTAAACATTGGATATAAAATACGATGTGCCACTTATTATTGGCGTAATCATTGTTTCACAATGTCATGTTATTAAAATGATAGAAACTACATTCTTTTTCTTTAGGCAAAGAATCCGATCTTGAAACGTCTGTCACATCAAGCACATCTCAAACCCAAAGTCCGACATCATTTTCTTCATCAAAGCAAAGACGAGTCGTTAGTACTGATTCGGTCACCCAAGATTTCTCGAAATTACAACCGGAATCTGTTAGGTATACATCTTACGATGTTTCAAGGTCACTGTCTATCTCAGCATCAACACTATCTGTTCGGACTACTTCCACGCTGGTGATACCAAGTGGCATGGATTTGTCAACACAGTTGGATTCTGAATCAACATCAGATACGGTCCATAGTCTCCCGGGTCGGGTAGATCCAAGCAGTAGTAAACCAACAAATCCTCGGTCTTTAGATCCGTCCAGTATAGGCTTCGGCTCACTAATTACAAGGCAACAGTTGGCAGCTTTACATGAACAGTCAGTAAGTCCTTCCTCGCTCTTCGGTAAGAATACTCAATCAACCACGATACTGACATCCATGGTCAGTCCTGTCTCAGAGGCTGTTCACGCCACACACCACCCAGACACAATACCGACATCTGCATTGGCCTCCAAACATGCCATCTATAGAGGCCAAACTATAGATGGTAACTCTAAAGACTCTGTACCCCACTTTGAGATCACCAGCTCCAGTACAACAGACAGTTGCGATCTACTTTCCAGGACATCGGGATCTGTCAGCTATACTGTAGATGTTGATTCGGGAGGCACTGGAGTCTACTCTGAAATCACTAGCTCTAGCACAACAGGCAATGGCGATCTGCTTCCCAGAATATCAGAACCAGTCAGCCACACTACAGATGGAAACACTAGAGACACTAGAGTCTACTCTGAGATCACCAGCTCCAGTACAAGAGACAGTGGCGATCTACTTCCCAGGACATCGGGATCTGTCAGCCCATCGTGCGCCGAGTCCCCCACTGACATGACGACTGCTCCTGTGACATCACGAGCTTCCTCTGAGACTTTCACATCTCCAATGTCTTCCCGCTCCTACATATATACATGTAGCCCCAACTATTCTGAAGATGAAGGTAAGAACTATTACATCTGTAAACGTTGAATTGGAAGTAAGGTTTAATCAAATACTTATCGTAATCATTTTTGTCTTAATATGTTATTAGCATGTACCAAAGATATCTGTAGCTCACCTTAATAAACATCAAATTTCAATATACCCAGCCATATTTTTTATTTCCATGAAAAATATAAATACATACAATCAAACCTGGAATTGACCCCAACCATTGCAGCTTGAAAATGCTTTATTTATCAGTTACTTTATCTCGATGATAATGTATATGAGCAGGTAACTTCTTTAGCCTCTAAATAGAAACTTACATATAGAAAGAGAAGCAAAAACCTGTTTCAGAACGTTTCAGTCAATAACTAAAGGAAGTAAATTTTACTTTTTCAGTTCCTAGATTTTCAAAGCTCTCTTAGCACTAAGATAGGCATATGTTTATGTTAATGTATGGCACTTACGATTATCTTAGCGCTAACAGAGCCTCGAACATCAAGGCCCATAATGGTTTAATATATTTATTACCGTTCATTACGCGCTTAAGTATAGTGTGTCTTTTGTCCAGCCAGCAGCTGCCCTTGTTTGAGGCTGCTGACCAACGCCTTGACCTCCAGTTGCCAGGCTACTCCAGGAACATCAGTTGTCCTGACCTGCAGGACGGGCTGGGACTTCACTGGGGGACAAAACATCACCACCGTACTGTGTAGAGATGGGATGTGGACTCCAGAACCACAGCACTGTGTTCCAGGTGGGTCTTCCATATGATCTCACCATTCTTACTTTGCAGGTTTCCTCTCCACAAAGGCACTTTCGGTAGGCATCAACTCAGACGTTTGGCATTTACATATCAGAGCTAATACTTATTGTCATGACGTTATGGTTTCAGGGAACATGAAACTGTGAATCGTCCACAACAGAGGACATGTAGAATGTACATTTGCGCAACTTTCACTGAATGGGTTTGCTTTGCAGGTAAGACCTTGCTGACGAAAAGACAAAACTCAAGAAAGGGTATTCATCTGCCCAGCATTTCCTCATGTTATTTTCAAAGAACATCTTTTACAATTGTTGAAAAATATTCATTCTATATATTTTCGTTGCCGTTTTTCAGATATCCTCCTCTGACCTTCATGATGTACCAAATGACATTCTTCCTCACCAGTGTATCTTGAATTATTACAGTAACAGTCATCGACGTGTATAACACTAACAATATTGATCCATCCTTTTTCAGGCCTATATAACGTATAACTAATATCTGTTCAGCTTTTTCCAAAGACATAGGGTAGCTCGGTTACCTTTTGAGTAACACAAGACACAGTTACAATGACCTGGTATTTGCTGGTGGTCCATGGTCATCTTCTACCATTCTACCCAGTTTTTCTGAAGCATGTGCAAATTGTGGGGAACTCAAGATTGGGGTTTGTACTCGTCTTCAATAGGAGAAAATGCTGAAATGCCAAGCAAATTCTCTGAGAATGTGCTAA
Source organism: Haliotis asinina (assembly GCF_037392515.1). Lineage (NCBI taxonomy): Eukaryota > Metazoa > Mollusca > Gastropoda > Lepetellida > Haliotidae > Haliotis > Haliotis asinina. Next base: position 35,246,497 of record NC_090282.1, on the reverse strand, counting down.
CATATCCTGTAATATGGAACTTTGACGGACCTTGCAAAGATGTTTCATGTTGAATAATCTCGTCCTCATATATCAACTCCCATTCCAAATCAAAGACTTACCACAGCGAAGTGCTGAGGTTTTCAGGTTTCTCATCTGTAAAACTACACCTCCACCATTCTGCATGTGCCCAGCGTCTTCCTCTTCCTAGTAGAGCGAGTACTGTTGTTTCCACTACCTGATGTCTACTGCTTATAATGGGTCTGCAGATGGATATTTTGTCAGACATAAGACAATTTGCCAATCTAGATTTGTGTTTGTTCTAGTTCTATTAAAACAAATTGTGAGACCATTATCTTGGTAAGGTTATAATCGCCTGCAAGTGACATCTGGCCGAGATTTGGTCTGGAACACACCACTCTTTACGTTAGTCCAGGCAAAATCTCCTCCCTAGGTTCTCTTCAGTTGTACTTGGTCAAGAAATGCTATTTAATGCTAAACAGCAATATTCCAAACAAATAATGGAGTCTGGACCAGACAATTTGGTGATCAACATCATAAGCATCTCTACAGTTGGGATTTGACATGTCAATCAAGCCAGGAAACCTGACCACCCAATCCCGTTAGTTGCCTCTTATGACAAGCCTGGGCTGCAGAAGACCAATTCTAACCCAGATCTTCACAGGTTCAAGAAATGAGGATACGTTAATAAAATGCATCCTGAAACTGAGCAGATCCATCATAATACATGAGTGTATCATGCATTACACCATCAGGTAACACACTGCAATCCTTCTTGAAGCCTGGTTCTGAATTTGATTTTGTCAATTTGACATGAAAGCCAATGGACCAATGCATAAGACCATTTGGGGTAATCATCATACTATTTGTTCCACCAATGTACATTTATACATTTCACTTCATCACAATCTCATTTGGTTCTGAGTAGCATCTTACTTATTCCAAAATCTCGTCATACAATTGAAACATAAAATCAAGTCGTGCATAGATGGAGATTAAGAGTTTATTTGGTCCCTGATTTATTTATAGTTAACACATCTGTACAGTGGAAATCATACAATCAACACATAAACATATATGAAATGTATAGGTAAAAACAAACTGGAGCACACTGTTTGAGCAACACAGTAACCAAGCAGTACAATATACACCAGACGGTTGAGTAGCGAGAGGCATGACACGCATTTGGTACACAGGCTGATTGGTCTGTGGCATATTAAACAGAGTCATGTGCAAGGACAAAATAATGGAATGCTTTTCATGACAGTGCCTTCAACTAAAAGTTGCACAGAGAAAGGCTACAAACGATTTGTTATTATACAAATAGTTATCACTGGGATGTTGATTGTGTTATCCTTTACTCTGTGATTATGTGTCAATTCAAGCTTTGCTAATATCTAGCTCTTTGGTTGAAATAAATTGATATGCTCCCTGGACATTCCTTCAGAGCAAGACTGATGCTCTGTAACTAGAGTAAAAAAACACATTAAATTTGTCATGGAGAAAACATAATATTACAAATGTGCAGAAAAGGAACATAAATCACAACTTTCTGAAGGAGTAGTTCCAATGATTCCTGAAAGACGAAATATCAACTTCTTAAATTTTCTTCAGGGAAAAAGCAAATCTGATTTTGGCTGTACCATGCTTTATACATGTTTGTCCCCAATTATTACACACTGTGATCTGTACAGTAATAGAATAATATGCTGTGAACATGGATTATGTTTCACCTATTTGTTGTCATTATGCAATGAGCACATAATGTGAAAATATTAAAATCTGGAGTTTCAGTAGACTCTTTAATAGTGGCATCAAGTGTATATCATCATGTATTAATTTACGACTGTCAGTAACAAATGAACACAAACATCTACATACTTTAGTATTTCACTTCTGTTTAGAATAATGAGCTGTCTAGCATACTGATTAGATTCTATACAATGGATTAGTAATCACACATCTATAATTAAAATATAAACATAAATACAACCATTATATAAAATCAACGACATTCATATTTTGTTCTCTGTTCTGTAGTATGGTACACCTGGAACACAACCAGCCAGATGATGAACCAAGCATGCATGCCCACAAGTAAACCCTATCTACCTTCAACACAGAGATCATTTTACATTCATCCCATGCAGATTACTGTAATTTAGTCACAAACAGACTAGAACTAAATTGACTAAACTGACACCAACTCTTAAAAAGACTGAAGTGAATACAAAACTAAACTAACTAAAAGGATACAATGTCTTCTATGGTGGATACAGCGTTTGAAAAAGGGGGCTTGCACAGTTCAGTTTCATCCATTTTATGAGGGGGTGACTGGGTCCGCCTGTGTGTCTTTACAAACAAGACCTGTCCTCACCCCAAAAACTGTCAGTTACTTAAAGTCTAAGATTGTGTTGTAGGTGTAACTTAACATCTAAATGAGTGTCACATCTCACAAAGTTATGTTAGTAGTAATTGGATTAATATTCAATGCAGTTCTTTGTGCAGTGAACACTGATAATATGTTCATATTGTGGATGAGGTCAGATGACACAAGTCTTTCTCTACCAACTTTTGTGTGACACTCACAGCTAATCTCATGAACCTAGGTATAGAAACAGGTAGCAAAGCACTGACTGTGGTCAAACCTTAGTTGTCTGTCAAATGAAAATGAATGAAGCCTACCTGTATGCATGAATCTTCGTCAATAATACCTTAAACTTATGAGCACTTTCTATCCTATGGAAGATCTACCTAATGTTGAGCACATTTATGTCAGTGTTAATATAGATATGTTTCCACAATTTGAGATCACTAGCATGCATTTATCTCAGTCTTTCTTTTCTGATAATATTCTTTTAACATTATCATATTGTTGGGACATACAATGCACATTAATCTCATGAATGGTGACACTTCTAAATCTGCGTTCAGCATCACAAACCATGATGAGAAACTCTGTCTACAGTAAATATATTATGCAGTTGTCTATAATAAGCTGTAAACATATCCAGATGAACAAATCACAAACTACTGCCAGCAACAAATCACTAACAAAGAAGTGAAAACATCTACTGTCTTTCATACTTCAACACACAGAACTTTAGCAGACAGCTTAGATAAATATCTTTCTCTACCCTATGCTATGATGGAAAACATTTAAACCATCATTAAATTCCCATTCTTTGCCGATTATGACATCAAACATCCGATGCCAGGAATTCACTGACCATACTGAATGCTCATTTTATACAACTAAAACAAACTGGAGGTCATTATGCAAAATTCCTCTGAAGATATCAGCCATGACACAGCACAAGGCAGAAATATTATTAAAATCTGTCGATTCCCGTAGAACTATCAGCAGATTCTTGTGACACCCTAATTGCCATATGTGGGCCACAAGTTATATGTTGAACTGCTTTCAGCAAGACACTGCAGTAACTTGAAATTATGTCAGAACTGTACACTCTCAGAAATTACAGAATATTTGGCACCAGGTGTATACAATTCATGCATAATCCTAAATCCAGAATAAGAATTCTATACATATTCAGTCTGGTCAGTATCATGTATAGTTTCATGTGTGTGTTCATATTGTGTAACTACAAACCAGTGTCAATATCTGTTTGAATCATTACATGGACACAAGACAATACACAATTCACACATGAATGCTTATGCTAACTTGTGTTTTGCTCCTTATTGATAAGTAATGGTTGCCCAATATGTATCTTGTCAGTATAGCAACCATGTTCAAGGCTATCATGTAATTAAAAAAGAACATTAATATACTTTCATATTACTTTCAAGCATCATATAGTTCATGATACAAGTTCTGACGAGTTATTTACACACCTTACCATACATAACAAGCATGTTTTAGTACTACAGTAAAATCACAGGAAAGAAGTGAATTTCAAAGGTCTTCTGTATTTCACTATAACTTGAAACTACACCTTCACAGAGACAAAATATTTAAAAAATGTCATTTAAAGCATCAATGCATCAAAGACATACTACTACAAGTTTATCAAGGGTTTCTAAAATAGGTAAATATGTCGGCTTCTTAAAAATATATGTATTGATGGACATGAAGCACCAGATTATTGACATCCAAGAATAGCTCGACACACCGATACAGGGGTCTCACTACAAGCCTGGTACAATGCTGTTGTGTACTGATGTTTACAGTTTCCAACACATTTACTCAGTAAATCCAACAACCCCTCATAAGCAATATTGTGGCACCAAATCGTAAGGGATTTATCTTGGCTTGAGGAGACACTGGGCTCCTTTCATTTAAGCAGAAGGCAGTTTAAATGCTGACCTATTTTTAAATTTAATGCACTGACACAAGCTTTCAAAAGGCTTGCTGTAACAGTGAAATTGTGAAATTATACTCTTTATATTTCTGTAATATAATCATTGAAACATCCTTCACAAAAAAAACCCAAGTGATTTCCTGTAATTAAGACTATTTAAAACACTGCTCTAAAAACAACTCTGCTACCTCATAATGCATGGTTTGTGTAAATATTCAAAGAGCTTAAGAGGAACTGTACATGTTGGGTTAACAGGAACTGGGTGACGGTTAAAATGGAAACTAAATGAACTGATCTTTTGAAACTTTCACCTAACATTTAACAGAAACCGTTCACAGAAACCAAATATTATCAGGACAGTGATCTGTTGCATGAACATCAAAGTGGGACCAAAGGTAGCAGAAGACATTTGTTTGACAAACAAACACATCTTTACGCTTAAATCAGGACAGTCATGTGGAACCAAATAAAACAGAAATAACACCAAAAATTAACATATCAAATGTTTCCAAAATAGACCAATACATGGACAAAATAGGGTTAAAAACTAATCTCCATTTGATACTGTACTGAGAGGAATGTGTACAAAATATATCTTCCCAAAATAGGGTTATGTACAGTAAAAAGATAGAAATTTGTTATATACAAGTCATCACAAGACATGAGGCAATTTGTACTCTATTATTGCAGTTAGTCTACATACCATCCTCACATTCTCCAGGAACCATCATCACATTGAAAAAGAGATGCCAGCCACAAAGTTTAATTTAAGATTAGTAGTCAACTAAAATCATGATGGATTCTGAGAAAGGTAATATGACATTAATCAAGAGTGAAGCTTTAATTTCACATACATGTACCTCCAGCAGCAGATTTCCAAATTATCAGCAAAAAGTGAAAATATGTTTTAGTCGGTATATCTAAATTTTAATGAATTTTTTTCAAATTTCATAAAATATCTAGTGCAATTGTATTGGTGTAGTCTGAGGCTAAAATTTGAAACAACTATGATAAAATCATAAGCGGTTGGCATCTCTGATAGAAATCCAGGACTCGGCAGAAACACCATCACTTATTTCCAGCAGGACTGTGACAGTTCCTACATGTCATGACAGTAAATGTCCTTGTGTTTCAAGAAGCATCTGCCAGATCAAACAGCACCATCAATCCGCTGTACTAAAAACATACATGACAGTTGTAGTGCTATGATTTTGTTCAAGGAGCATCCATCAGAAGCATCCCAAACCAGACACATTAAAAAATATGTAGGAAAAACTTATGCTGAAGGGTTTTCTCAGAATACACACCTGAAGTATCATTTTCAGTAGAATTCAGCAACACATGCAGTATTAGCAAAAGTCACACATCCAAAATGTTATGGACAAAATTCCATCTTTGGACAAGAGATTAAGTTACAGACTGAATGTATCAAGACTAGTAACTAGTTTCCACAAGGACGAAACTGACTGTATACCCATTTGTGCTGAGTGATGGTGCAACTGCTGCCTCTTGGACAGGGAGAAGATGTCGGATCCTAGAGAACTTTCAGTCTACATTCTACACATCAGTCACAGACACTGAAACCGTGTCATTCCCAGATCAATGATATATTCTCATGGCAACACTGAATTATATCCAAAAGGTGAATTCAAAAGTGTTTATTTATGTTACTCGTGGCATTCATCCAAAACAATGACAAAGAACGGGACATTTTGAAACAATTTCCCTCATCCCCAAATAGGGACTGGTTGAGTATTTCATAAAAGTTTTTTGATATTTTTTTTCACAATTATTAATCTCACAATGTTAAAATTTCAGAATACCATGTTAGATCCTATACATGCTCTATTCTGTACAACTGTGTCACACACGATACAGTCTGGACATAGTCCAGAAATACACACACACACATATATATATATATACTGCCTGCTCTACAGGGCAATACTGCACACAGAACAGTCACATACTAAAACTTCGACCACATATACAATCAAACAACTGCAGGTCACAGGTAAATATTACTATCATCAAGGGTATTATCAGTGATTTGCTCCTGTGAAGGCTTCTATATCACTGCTGTCATACATATCTCTATTTCGTCAAAGGGAAATCTACCTGTCAAAGATGTTAGCAATGACATTGGTTCTATGAATGTTGATAGTGCTGAATATTTCATGTCAATCTTGCCGTCACATACAAATCAAAACACATGACATCCTTCTTTTCATTGAGATGTTATGTCTCAAAGCCAATCCAGTTGGTCACAGTTCCAGAGCTTGTCACTGACATAAAGAGGAATCAGTTGAAAGACTGAAGAACACAGTTATTGGAATGCAGTATTGAAGAACTGGTCATATCCTATTCTCTATTGATAGGACCCACTCAACCCGAGCTAAAATACTGATGAAATTCTAAGACCTAACACTTCCTGTACAAATCTTGAACAGTAGTTTTTACAGCATGTTGACAGACAAATTTACCTATTACACAGAAAAATCATGACCCAGAATATATACATACTAGAGGTTCATGAACCGCATTGGGAGGTTACAAGTAAATGCATAAAGACATATACAGTGAAACCCTGCCAGTCAGGACACTGTTAATCCACAAACCTTCCAGACAATTATTGTTGAAAAGGTCCTTCTGCAGGGAACCTTTCTGAACTACAATCCTTCCATATGATTGCTGCTAAGGTCTGACTATAACAGTGGCAAAGTCTAGATTAGCAGAGTCTCACTGGACACTAAAGGTATGGTGATTACATCAAACAGCCAGTCAGGCACACAGTATTTTGTCAGAAATGCCTCTGAGTGGGAGTATCAGGATCAATCTAGAAACACATCACATGAAAATGTGTGGAGAAGAATATCACAAAATTACTTTCAAAGTTCATTTACACTGGAATGCTTGTACACCTTTGATTATTTAATCTGATTCAATAATAGTTGACGCATATTGACAAGACAGTCTTCAGGAAGTCACTATCTGGCACAGTCTGGCTCACATCATTGATGTTACATCCAGGGTGTTATTCCACATATACCTCTCACACTGCAGTCAGATGGAAGAAAACTTAGTATTTCGTGTCTCTTATTTATTGTGTTCAATAAAACTAAAGCCCAACATGCCATAGTTACTGAATAAACTATTAAGTACAGAATACCTTTATCTTTTGAACACATGAGATCTAAATAATACCTTCAAAGTCTAAATTCACCTTTCCTTGCACATTTCACAAATTAACAGGAAAGGATGCAATGCATTTTTAAAATGAAGAATAATTTTAGTTCATGTGATTGCAAGTTTCTAATTTCAGTGGTTTAAGCCCTAAAAACATGAACTGATCCCATTTCAGAAAGTTAAAATAAACATGGCATATAATCTAGAACTGAGCAGTATGGGCCTCATCTAATTATAGCCTGTCATTCCAGAGCCAGATTAACCTGACAGACGGTTAAGGATTTAAACAACCTTACATCTACAAGGCAAGATGCTTCAGTACATGTTCCAGTATCAAACTTCAATAGTACTAGTAATAGTACAAGATAGATGCTTTGTAAATTTATAGGTGACTCCTGTGTTTAGTGGTACTTGTAAGTGGTGGCTTGTAATGCTTCCTGAAGGTGCTGTAATCTCTGTCCAGGTACTTATCAAGGAAGTGTTGTCTCAAGGTTGTATTGAGACAAGTTATGTTTCACCATCACCAGCAGTGATGCACTGACTACAGGATAACTCCATTGTAAGCATATTCCCTCCTGACCAATCTTTGCAATAATATTGGTCCCAGTGCAAAGAATGTAACCCAATGCTGCAATATATTGCATAAAAAACATAAAATCCCCATTGATGTGCATGGCAATAATGAAGATGATGCTTGGTTTATCATGAGATAGTCTTCTGTGGATTTCAATTTGCACCAGGAATAAATCACAAGGTTCATGTAAGTTGTTGCAATAAGTCTGTGTTGGCAGAAATAATCAATGATGGACATCCAGCTTTAACAGTTCACCAGGACTCAAATTGGCCTTGATCATGTTTGACAGGATCCTTCCAATACTCATTTCAGAGACCTTCATTGAGACCATCTGAGGCTGAAAAACCACAGCTAGAGACCTGATAGTCAATCAGTATTAATCTAAAGATGGAGCTGATGGTGATGGGGCATGTGTCCCAACATCTCCATCCAGGTTCTAGCGACCGAAGGTGACAAGGTCATGAAGCAGCTCCTCCCGCCTCTCCAGCACACATCACATGTTCCTGGTTCCCTCCCTGCAGCCCTGCACTATGCCTTCAGCTTGGCTTTGTAATGTTGTTTGGAGATGCCATTCAGAGGTTTCTGTATATGTCCATTTGGTTTTTTGCTGTTGACAAACAGTGTCTCCTCCTCACTTGAGAAGTCAGATTCTGAGATCATTACACTGCTGTTCTGGATCTTACCTGCAATCACATCAAAGCAATGACAGGAATTATTACATATGGCTTCCTTTGGTCTCAATTGACTCATTCCAGGTAAAGTCATACCACAACAATTTTCACAGTATCTGGTGATAAATATCTCATCTAACAACATAGGCATTCCTGGATAAAATAGATGTACAGCTACCAACATTGGCTTTATGAGGTAACAAAACAGATTGTATGGTCACATTCTAGGACTTGCATTGGCATTGCACCCTGATGGTGTGGATAGTTGCTCATTACATCATTCACTGGATTGTCTGATCCACACTTGATTATTTACTAGGCACTGACAGAACAACTTTAACATCCTGTTAATCTGTCACACTGTCATGGTGGAAATCCACAGCACTCACCTTTTGGCATCAGTTCTAACTTATTTTTGTCTTCCTCATCATCTACCTCTCTTAGTAGAGAATATCTGTGTCGTTTACGTGACTTCCATCGGCACCTGACAAAACACCAAGTTCCCCATCAACTCACATGTTTACGTGAATAACATCAACTAACAAGTGCATCTGAATATACACACAGTAACAGAGGATACACCTTTAAACTTTATGTAATCAGACTAGGTTTACCAACACACAGGTTATCACAGAATACACTCATCAACTGCCTATTAACAACAGATAAAGTTATCATCAGTTTGCTAACATAGAATCCACTCATCACTTCCAATGTTACCACTGGTCACACACATCAACCCCCATGTTACCACAGGCCACACCCATCAACTCCCATGTTAATACAGGCCACACTCATCAACTCACATGTTAACACAGGCCACACCCATCAACTCCCATGTCACCACAGGTCGCACACATCCACACCCATCAACTCCCATGTTAATACAGGCCACACTCATCAACTCACATGTTAACACAGGCCACACACATCAACTCCCACGTTAACACAGGCCACACACATCAACTCCCATGTTACCACAGGCCACACACATCAACTCCCATGTTACCACAGGCCACACACATCAACTCCCATGTTAACACAGGCCACACACATCAACTCCCATGTTAACACAGGCCACACACATCAACTCACATGTTAACACAGGCCACACACATCAACTCCCATGTTACCACAGGTCACACACATCCACACCCATCAACTCACATGTTAACACAGGCCACACACATCAACTCCCATGTTAACACAGGCCACACACATCAACTCCCATGTTACCACAGGTCACACACATCCACACCCATCAACTCACATGTTAACACAGGCCACACACATCAACTCACATGTTAACACAGGCCACACACATCAACTCCAATGTTACCACAGGTCACACACATCCACACCCATCAACTCCCATGTTAATACAGGCCACACTCATCAACTCACATGTTAACACAGGCCACACACATCAACTCACATGTTAACACAGGCCACACACATCAACTCCCATGTTACCACAGGTCAAACACATCCACACCCATCAACTCACATATTAACACAGGCCACACACATCAACTCACATGTTAACACAGGCCACACTCATCAACTCACATGTTAACACAGGCCACACACATCCACACCCATCAACTCCCATGTTAATACAGGCCACACTCATCAACTCACATGTTAACACAGGCCACACACATCAACTCCCATGTTAACACAGGCCACACACATCAACTCCCATGTTACCAAAGGCCACACACATCAACTCCCATGTTACCACAGGTCACACACATCCACACCCATCAACTCCCATGTTAATACAGGCCACACACATCAACTCCCATGTTAACACAGGCCACACACATCAACTCCCATGTTACCACAGGTCACACACATCCACACCCATCAACTCACATGTTAACACAGGCCACACACATCAACTCACATGTTAACACAGGCCACACACATCAACTCCAATGTTACCACAGGTCACACACATCCACACCCATCAACTCCCATGTTAATACAGGCCACACTCATCAACTCACATGTTAACACAGGCCACACACATCAACTCACATGTTAACACAGGCCACACACATCAACTCCCATGTTACCACAGGTCAAACACATCCACACCCATCAACTCACATATTAACACAGGCCACACACATCAACTCACATGTTAACACAGGCCACACTCATCAACTCACATGTTAACACAGGCCACACACATCCACACCCATCAACTCCCATGTTAATACAGGCCACACTCATCAACTCACATGTTAACACAGGCCACACACATCAACTCCCATGTTAACACAGGCCACACACATCAACTCCCATGTTACCAAAGGCCACACACATCAACTCCCATGTTACCACAGGTCACACACATCCACACCCATCAACTCCCATGTTAATACAGGCCACACACATCAACTCACGTGTTAACACAGGCCACACACATCAACTCCCATGTTACCACAGGTCACACACATCCACACCCATCAACTCACATGTTAACACAGGCCACACACATCAACCCCCATGTTAACACAGGCCACACTCATCAACTCCCATGTTACCACAGGTCACACACATCCACACCCATCAACTCCCATGTTAATACAGACCACACTCATCAACTCACATGTTAACACAGGCCACACACATCAACTCCCATGTTACCACAGGTCACACACATCCACACCCATCAACTCCCATGTTAACACAGGCCACACACATCAACTCCCATGTTACCACAGGTCACACACATCCACACCCATCAACTCACATGTTAACACAGGCCACACACATCAACTCCCATGTTAACACAGGCCACACACATCCACACCCATCAACAACTCTCATGTTAATACAGGCCACACTCATCAACTCACGTGTTAACACAGGCCACACACATCAACTCCCATGTTAACACAGGCCACACACATCCACACCCATCAACTCCCATGTTAATACAGGCCACACACATCAACTCCCATGTTACCACAGGCCACACACATCAACTCCCATGTTACCACAGGTCACACACATCCACACCCATCAACTCTCATGTTAATACAGGCCACACTCATCAACTCCCATGTTAACACATCCACACCCATCAACTCCCATGTTAACACAGGCCACACACATCAACTCCCATGTTACCACAGGTCACACACATCCACATCCATCAACTCCCATGTTAATACAGGCCACACACATCAACTCACGTGTTAACACAGGCCACACACATCAACTCCCATGTTACCACAGGTCACACACATCCACACCCATCAACTCTCATGTTAATACAGGCCACACACATCAACTCACGTGTTAACACAGGCCACACACATCAACTCCCGTGTTACCACAGGTCACACACATCCACACCCATCAACTCTCATGTTAATACAGGCCACACACATCAACTCACGTGTTAACACAGGCCACACACACCAACTCCCATGTTACCACAGGTCACACACATCCACACCCATCAACTCCCATGTTAATACAGGCCACACACATCAACTCACGTGTTACCACAGGTCACACACATCCACATCCATCAACTCTCATGTTAATACAGACCACACTCATCAACTCACATGTTAACACAGGCCACACACATCAACTCCCATGTTACCACAGGTCACACACATCCACACCCATCAACTCTGTTAATACAGGCCACACACATCACCTCACGTGTTAACACAGGCCACACACATCAACTCCCATGTTACCACAGGTCACACCCATCCACACCCATCAACTCCCATGTTAACACAGGCCACACACATCAACTCACGTGTTAACACAGGCCACACACATCAACTCCCGTGTTACCACAGGCCACACACATCCACACCCATCAACTCCCAAGTTAATACAGGCCACACACATCAACTCACGTGTTAACCCAGGCCACACACATCAACTCCTATGTTACCACAAGCCACACATATCAACTCATGGTCAGCAGAGGTCGAACTAATCAAATCCCAGTTTCACAGGGAACAAATACACTCATCCTGATAACAATGCATCAAAAAATTATCAGGATAATAGTGTAAAACTGCAGACAGGATAAGATCTGCTTTTGTCCATAAGATCAAAGAAGAATCCTTTACAATAAGAACTCAAAATGCACAGGTAAGCTAAATAAAATCCAGTACCTCCAGTCCTGTAACTGAGGGTCCCTGGAACCCACACTCTTAATTTTAAGTTGTCCTGGGCTACAAAATGGGGATCTCGGACACTTAAATATTATTTTGTGCTCGTTATGTTTAATGTATCATGATCATCACAACATCACATTGTAAACAGTACCATTACCAAGCTAGTAGCAAACTCAGTGATAACTAATGTTACTTGATTGGTAATTTTACAAAAAGTATTTGGATTTTTTCTATGTTCCTCCAAATGCACAAGTAAATTTGGTTGCATCTCTTTTCAATTTTTATGCATAAAGGACACAGGAATATAAGCCCCATAAATCCCTGACAGCCAATTCTTGTTTTGAGTGCTTTTGAAGATGAGCTGTTTTAGGCCCATGGTAATTTTTTATTGTCTATAAACCTAGGATAAACATACAGTACAATAACTTCGAGGTCACAGACTTCAACACACGTCTCTTCATGTATTTCTTAACTCATCTTCCCACTTTGCACTTGATCATGTCAGATGTCCAAAATCTTGCAACAGTACAAAAGAGAAAGGGCCTGGTTGTTCATTTCAAATTGTCTAGTGACTGGTATTCCAGTATTACAAAGGTTTCAATAAATTCATGATTTGACATTTCTAGAAGAGCAGATGGACTCTTATTCTGCCTAGTCCTTTCAAATCATTATAATGAAATCGCTCAGTTTCATGACTGAAGTCTTCCTTGATCAAGAAATGTACCATATGAATAAAGAATTTGTTAATGATTCATAGAGCGTTTTACACATTACAAACAAAACTTCACCTGGAAACTTCACCATTCAAAACATGATACCAATTACAGACTAACAGATCAGGTCAATAAGCATAACAAACCTGTAGTTGTTACAAACCACAAGACTATAAATACAATCCCCATCACAGCACACAGTAAAAGCTGGGACCAAGCAGGAAGGACAAATTATGGATGAGAGAAGGGATGACTTGGGAGTGGGGAAGGACACATTTTTGGTGAAGGTTGTGGATGAGGGAGACGGGTGCAGGTTAAGGAGGGATCAAAGGGATGAGGCAGGTGCCGACAGAGGAAAGAATCCTTACCCAACATGCACAGAGTGCTACAACATCCACCAAAATACACTCTGTGGGCTCCCCTTGTTCTTACTGCATATAATCAGTCACAGTTCATAATGTAATCAGTCAATGTTATCCATGCTCATTTTCTGAACTTTACCACTAATATCATATCCTTCAAAAGCTCTTATTAACATTTCCAGGGAGACTCTGGTAAAAATACCCAGATATTCTAAATTACATCATTCTTACCAATGAATCTAACAAACCATAAGGTGAGACTTAGGTTTACACCATTTTGATCACTAATCCAGCAATATTACAGCACGGGGCACAGGAAGTGGGCATCACACATAATAATGGGGAATCAAATCCAAGTATTTGGCATGACAAGTAATCACTTGGCTACCACACTGTCCCAATTTAACATGATAGTGTACAATGCAGGAGTAGAAAACATCACATCAAGGGGCATACCTCTTACTCTCTGACTATTTTCAAGTGATAGAGAAGTCTCTTCACAAATTTTTCTCACTAGATAACTATCATGAGGTTTTCATGCACATGGATTACATTAAGCTGATCACATGATACCGTGAATAAGAACAAGGGGATGATAAGCGGATGAAACAAAGCTGAGTAAATGAACGTACAGATAAACTGGGACTGGAGAGTACCTGTAAGTCCTGTAAACAACAGTTAGCAAACTAAACTGGTAGCAAACAGGGGATACACCAACACCAATATAACACAGGACACTCTGGTGTAAACATGGACAAGGTGGAGATCACTGGATCAATCTGTAATCAACTCCTGTACTTTCAACACAGACTTACTATTGTCAAACAATGAGTGAGTTTAGTGTAAAGCCGCTTCTATCAATATCCCAGCAATATCCATATTCAGACAATAGCCTGATTAATATTTACTCTTTGATATGAATGTGTGTGCATGTTTGTGTGTGTATGTTTGTGTGTATGTTTGTGTGTGTATGTTTGTGTGTGTGTGTTTGTGTGTGTATGCTTGTGTGTGTATGTTTGTGTGTGCATGCTTGTGTGTGCATGCTTGTGTGTGCATGTTTGTGTGTGCATGTTTGTGTGTGTGTGCATGTTTGTGTGTGTGTTTGTGTGTTTGTGTGTGTATGTTTGTGTGTGTATGCTTGTGTGTGCATGCGCCCGTGTTGTCAAGCATCACCGAGTAGATTATGTTGGAAGTTAACTGCTTGATCAATTATTATGATTTTTTGTTTAGCTGCACATGGCAATAAGGTTGTTTTGTCAAACGTAAATAATGTTTTGGGTCACAAGTCAGTAAGTTATTCAGTCAGCAAGGCTATTTTCAATGCATTAACAGACTATCTATTTCCACTGCTTATGATAACATTGTTCATTGGGATCAAATATACTGGACAAAAAAGTTAGGGATACTGGTATTTTCATGACTGATATTTTATCAGTGTGTCACTCAATCAATAAATCATTGTTCCTAATTTCAAAATTTACTTATATCATGAAGTATTTTGTCCAGTGTATGTTGAATAGGATATAACAGGTGTCAACCAGGGCCACACTTCGAACAAATACTTTCTGACATACATGTCAACTCGGATACTGTGTCACATGACCCGCATGATATTTTGGTTAAATGTGTCAAGCACAGTCATGTCAGTTGGGTTCTTAGATTATAACATAACATCACGTTCTAAAACTGGTTTGAAAAACATTTATCACGATTCATCAACTCAAAAATATCTAGTGTGATGTTGCCAGGTAAGATTTACCTGTCAGTTTGTACCAGATCATATGAGAGCTTGAGTGAAACCTCATGAACTTGATACAACTGTCCTATTTCTCAGAGAGGAAAGATTAAAAACTGTGTTATCCTTAAACAATAGCTCACATACACATTTCGATGTCATATTCAGATAAACTGGCCCAACCAACACAGGGATTTTTTAAATGTTCAAAACTCTGCTTTTAAATTGGAAACAATGCATTATTATTATTTGAGTCTAAGTTAAAGTGAGTGAGTGAGTGAGTTAAGTTTTACGCAGCACTCAGCAATATTCCAGCTATATGGCAGCAGTCTGTAAATAATCGAGTCTGAACACAATTGGGAACCGATGACGTGTCAACCAAGTCAGCAAACCTGACCACCCAATCCCGTTAGTCGCCTCTTACGACAAGCATAGGCACCTTTTATGGCAAGCATGGGTTGCTGAAGGACTATTCTACCCCAGGACCTTCATGGGTCTCTAAGTTAAACAAGTTTCACTGCATTTGAGGCTCTCATAGCATGATGATTATAAATTGTTACTTCTGTTGTTAGCTGTATTTCTCTTCACAACAAAGTCCATTTAGCTGAGGATATGTAGCACACATCAACAGGACTGTTGGACTTCTAGTATCTACAGAAACATACACAGACAAATTACATAATTATCTGGACTTACCTTTTTGATCGTAAACAGCATATAATACCCCATGTTCCACCCGCAATACTAACGACTATAACAAAGCATACAATCACAACGTAAAGTATGCTCCAATCTGCAATACAGAAAACATTACTTGATTAATGACAAGCCACCATTAAAGGGTGGTTTAATGACATTTCTCTGTCAATCATACTTTCCTTGAAACCAATAAAAATGTCTTAGAATGAACAAGTACCTTTAGAGAGAGACTCAATATAGTAGTCACACACTGAATATGATTAGGGAATCATACCTCAGACCTTTGTTGGGATAAGCAACTGCTTTGAACCAAATGTTGAAATACTCTGTTTCATTTGAGACATTAAACTTACTGCATAATCAGTTAGAAGAAAGTTTACTGGTATGTTACAGTCAAAATACTGAGGGTCATGCTCTGTTCAAATCCTATCTTCAAGTACACATAATCCTCCCCAAATGTAGGGTGCATACTAACTGTGGCTTCAGCTCCAACTATGTCTTCAAACAATATGTACATGTTGAAACAGAATTTCACTTAATGTTATTTCAAAAGTGTCACTTCATAACAATCCATAGATAACAGTTGTTGAAAGAGTGACTAAATGTCCTGAGCTGATTCTTGTCTTTAGTGTGAGGTATGTTGGTGGACTAATTCAGACATTGCTGCTGATACAGATGAGCACGAGAAATATCTATCAACACTTACCACAATTGCTCTCTTTTTCAAAAAAATATAACTTGAAGAAATTCTGCATCCAGAATGCTTCACAGATGCAGTTCTTGGTGTGCAGGTCACAGTGACCATGACCTGAGCAGTTGTTCTGGCATACTGGAACAAAAACATTACAACTGTAAACAGTGCATCAAGCATCAATCAGAAAACACATTAGTCTGCAACCATCTGATCTGAAGCTCACAGTTTGCTTACCATCTGATCTATAGAACTCAGTCTATTTCCTATTTGATCTAAAGAACCCAGTCAATTTACCATCTGATCTAAGGAACTTTATTTATGCTCTGATCAAAATAACTCAGTCTGTTTACCATCTGCTCTAAGGTCTCCTTCAGAACCAACAAAGTTTTCACACTGTACTCTCAAATGATAACGATCAGGTAATATGAATATGTTTTTGAACAATATCATTATGAACAGACAATACTACATGACAGATTTGAAGTACCATACACAAATTAAAGAGAAATGATAAGGGGAAAATACTCTAGCATCGCGACCTGCCATCATGAAAGGGGAATAACTCTTGTGCACTTACCAACTGTATCTAAACTTATGACTCTGTAGTCTATTACTGAGGACTCAGATACCAGCTTCCTCTTCAAAACACGCAACATCTCCGGCCCCGAACGCACCTGCTCCTTGTTCCCAAGTTTAGACTTCACCAGAAACATTATATGAAGACTGGAAAGAAAATGTAACACCTGTTGGTCCCAATGAAAGGTGGAACCCCAACCCACATCTGGTACCAATTTCCAAACTGGGTCAGGATCTTGTAATTAAGTGAAACAAATTCTGATATTCTGGAAGGACCTGTTGCTTATCAGTTTGGATATTCTAAGTAAAATGAAAGTGTTTCACAGATAAGATCACTCCCTCATCACTTTCCCCTCAAATGCTTTAGATGTACTGCATTTTCTGAATCACTGTTCAACCCAAAAAATACACATACTCGAAGGATGAACTTTCTGTCCTTGGCACATTCTCTCAAAGTCAAGCTATATATCACTTCAGCCATCTGATTGGCTTGCCAGAGAATGGCATCATACCACAAAGCAGACAGTAAGAGAAGAGATTTCCCTAAATTAAACAAGCAAATGAGATGACTGAGGAATCTATTTTTCAATGATTTATTCAACATCAAAATTCACAAACACACATTCAGTGTGTTTGAATAACTTGATGATCTTAGATATACATGAATAAAAACAACCGGTTGTGTTCCAAACATTTGTGCATCTCAGCCAAAGACAGGAGGATGGGGAGCCTTGCATGCCAAATTACACTTTATCCACTGATGAGACATGACAGACGACCTGAGTGGTGAAGCTTGGTTTACTCACTGTCCTGATGTGTAGTCCTGCCCCAGGTGCTGGATACTGATGATGGTGTCGCCATCTTGTGATGACTTGTGAAGCAGCAGCTGGAGCTGGTTCACCAGGTTGTTCTGCAGATAACATCAGTCAAAGAGTTTCGTTTAATGTATCTCTGAACTGGACTTCAGTTATATCATGGCAGATCAGTTTCATTTTGAGGGGAAAGGACAAATCAATGCAGGTCATATATGCTCAGCATCTTGGGATACCTATTAATATTGCTGATAAACCATAAACAATTATCAGGGAAAATCTGGAATTCCAATCTGCCACTAAAAAAGATTTTTGAACAGCTACAGGATATAACTCTGCAAAATGAAACTGAAGAAGCTAGTGACTAGATCTCCCATGCAGTACACTTGACATGGAAAAACATACTGCTCAGTGAGTGTGTTTACACTGTAGGATGTCAAAATATGGTTTGTGGGAGAATATCATTTACAGACACCACTTTGTAGATCGTTATATAAAGATAAACATAAGATAACATAACTCATCTCAAGGAATGTTATATAATGTCTCCTACTTTGTCTGAAAACATTATCACAGTATGTTTGTGGTCTTTTTCTTGTAATTCAAATTCTGGTTATGCCTAACACTCAAGTTTCTTTAGCCAGACACACATCTTAAAACTGGGTGTTTATTTGTACCATACGTATATGATTAAGCACCTCATTACCATGACAACACAGGACTAACTTGGTGCAAGCCTGAATGATCGGGATTTGTGTTAATATTTGAATTACACGAGTTGTCACAAATACATTTCTTAAATCTGATAATTATTTATGGTTAAAGCTAGTAATCATGCTCTTTCAAAGGGACTGGATAGTTTTGCTTTTAACAGCATGCTAGGACTGTCTGCAAGGTAACATAGAGCATACGACACAGCATATGGTCAACTCACTTTGTTCTCCTGGGTGAAGTGTTGAATGTCTACATCAAGCAGCATCTCAATGAGGTCACCTTTGTGAGGATCTGAGAAACACACCAGCATGAGAACGTGTTCATGGTAACTGCTACAGATATATGTCCTATTAAGACATAAGCTATATAGCAAGTGAACCAGTCTAAAAAATATCACTTGTAGCTATTTTGATGAAGAGTTTACTTATATATTTAAAGAATTAAAATTGGTAGCCCTGGTTGCCCTGAATACCACTTGAAAACAATCTAGCCTGGACAATGATTTATTCAATAGAAGATTCATATATCTGCCAAATCGGTATGATAATACATCTGCTATTAGTCAAAGTGAAGTAATTGCAAGGGGCCATATATGTGATACCAACCTTCCTTGACAATGACAGAGGCCGTGTCTGAGCTGGAGAGCCCTGCTGCATCCACCACAGACAATTTGAATATGTAGCGGCCTGCCACGACATTGCTGAGCTGCAGCACAGCCTGATGGTTGGATCCATTCACTACATCCTGAAGGGAGGAAGGGGGGACAACGCTTACTTACAAGTATAGTTGGCCCTGCACTTTGGCTAAATGTCAGTGCAAAATACGACTGCTAACTCAGGCCAAAACAAAAGAGAAGAGAGAATTTCATCACTATACATTCAACATATACAGAACCTCAATATGCACAATTTAGGGTATTCCAGTCGTGACTGCAACTGGGGCAAAGTGTGTTTCAAAATATGAATGCCACAGGTGATCATTGCCCCTGAAAGATTTATTTCCAAAAAAGCTGCCTGGTTCGGTCTTTTGTGTGCATTTTGAAGATCTTGTGTATTTAAGACATTGATGATTCCTGGACATCAACTGAACATTTCAATGACATATTTCAGTACTACTGTCTTTATCATGTAGTTGATTCTATTTGTAGTTGTACTTACTCCTGCAGCTAAGCTCTTCTCATCACGCACCCAGTCGTAAGACTTGATACCAACATCATCATGAGACTTGGAGCCATCGAGTGTCACAGTTGTCAAGGGGAGATAAACGACCTTGTCCCCTCCTGCATTAGCTACTGGAGCCTGGTTGGAGTCTGGTTTAAAAGAATTCTTCCAGTGATGCCATTGATGAGAAGAGACCTTACGGCTATTTTTGATGTACACATGCTTACAATTAACAAGATAAAACATACCTATTCCTTGTGCTAGGTTTTTATATATTGAAATGAATTATTTTAGTCGGAAACTAAAATTGAAAAGTCTTAATTCTAATACAGTGGGCATAGGAGTGAGTGAGTATGGTTTCACAATGCTTTTAGCAAGATCATGGCAGGGGACACCAGTAAGGGTTTCACACATTGTGGGGAACTGAACCCAGATCTCCATCATGATGATTTAACACCTCAACCACTTGGCTACCTCACCACCCATGTGGGCACAGGAGGGGGTCAGTATGTAGCCTTAAGCTTATGAAGGTGTATGCTTATGTATTCAGTGAGAGGAGTCCTGTCTTATTTACTTGAAATAGCTGTGATATGACAGATATGACTCAAGGTCATTAAACAATGCAGCAAGACAAATGGATTTGATCATGTTTGTAGCTTTACACCAGACACAGCAATATTCAAGCTAACGACAGAGGTCTAAATAATTGAGTCTGGACCAGAAATTAAGTGATCAACAGCATGAGCATCAATCTATATTCGGATTTAATAGTATGTGTCAAAGATGTCAGCGAGTCTGACCACCTGATCCCATTCATCTAATGACAAACAAGGATTCCTGAAGACTAACCCAGATTTTCACAGATACAAATTGAATTCAATATTTTAGGTTTGGAAGGTGGGGTGTGCCAATCACAAGGAAGGTTTTATAACAGTTTCACTATTTCACTCTCTAAGAGCAGATGCATCCTTACTTTCATGTACAGTCACAGTGAGGTCCGCTGAACTGCTAGCCCCCTCCTCATCTGTCACAGTTAGGGTGAAGATGTACTCGCCAACCTCTATCTTCCCTGTCCCCATGGCAACAGCACGATCAGAATTCTGGATGGACAGTGTAGGCCCTCTGAAATATGCAGTTACAACAACATAATATGTGGAAACTGATGCACACTGACAAACATTTGACTCACGGAACAGGTATCATGAACTATTGTCTTTCTTGAAGACATAAGTAACATCAAACTTTATGAATAAAAATAACAACTGGTTAATAGCATTTAGTCACGTTTCAATGTATGTTTTCATAATCACTCATTAAATCTGAACTGAAATCAAAGAGTTGTCATGAAGGCACTGGCTACATTGGCCCGAGCTAATGTAGCTCTCTTTCCGCATGCTAAAAACTAAATACTCAAACTTGTTACCCGTCACGAGCAGAATCCATCAAGTCCATTCCCAGGGTCACCATAAATGATCTTCCTGGCATGAAACCATTATACTCACTCACTTGTTCATGGACAAGCTGGCCAACCCACTGATCCATCAATGTACTCACCAACCCATCTATCAAAACGCCCACCCACTGATCCACCCATGCACTCACCTGCCCACCAACTCATCCACCAACCCACTGATTCGTCAATGTACTCACCAACGCACCTATCGAAACGCTCACCCACTGATCCACCCATGCACTCACCAGCCCACCAACTCATCCACCAACCCACTGATCCACCAATGTACTCACCAACCCACCTATCAAAACGCCCACCCACTGATCCATCAATGCACTCACCAGCCCACCAACTCATCCACCAACCCACTGATCCATCAATGTACTCACCAACCCACCTATCAAAATGCCCACCCTCCCACTCACCCACCTGTCACCATGACACTCACATACTGACCCAAAGCAACTCCAAGAGAACTGACCCTTTTTGTTTCCAGGCATAGGAGGCTATCTTCTGATCATCTGTGCTGTTGCTGCCGTCCAGTATGAGGTTCTCCCTGGGAAGACTGACCTTCACCTTCTTTGCTGTCCTCGCGACAGGGGGGTTGTTAGTTTCTACAGTGGACAAATAAGTATGAGATCAAACAATGTTTGAAACATTATGTGTAGTTACACAGACACAGTGTGTGGTAGGAATATTACAAAGAAAGGAACATCTCCTTGCAATCCTTATTTCAGTTCTATGGTATGGTCAACCTGAAAGTTCTACAAAAACATATCAGTAAAATAAAAATTAAGTCTAAACTTCAATATTTGTGAAAAAAGAAACCATCAAAGCAGTCACTGACATAAGGATAATTATTTCATTAACAGTCACAGATATTTCAGAAATTTCTTCAAAGCTACCGATTATGTTGTTACAATTGCTGTTTTGACCCTTTAAGAATCTGTTAACCAGTATATACTTTGACTAAAGCTTGAGATTAAGTTAAAGATTGAACTCAATATCATTACTATTAAAACTAAACACAGAGGTTTGTCACTTATAAGAATTCATGAAAGTAAATACATTTTTACATAAATGACTAACAGGGCAAGTTGTGTGCATGTTTGTTACCTGCTTTGACGAAGACATGCACATCAGCTGTGGCCACATTGCCTGCGCTGTCCATCACCTTCAGAGTAAATGTGTAGTCTCCCTTCTCCAGATTGTTCAGGTGGAGAAATGCTGTCCGTGTACCCTGCATGAAGTAAACAGGAATACATCTCAATACAACCGACAACTCATCCACCAACCCACTGATCCATCAATGTACTCACCAACCCAAGACACTTGACACACTTGCAGATGTCAACCCAGTTTTATGTTCACAGGTACACAAAGGTAAAATGGAAAACAGGGTGGCAACAGGCATTCATTTAGCTAAGCACTACACAAGCACATGATAGTGACTGTGGCAAGGGATATTCAGAGGTTTGAATCCTCTATAAGTGACTGAGTAGTTTTATGTCGAACACATCAATATTAAAGCTATATGTCAGCAGTCTGTAAATAATCGAGTCTGGATCAGACAATCTAATAATCAACAGCATGATCATCGATCTGCACAACTCTGAACCAATGACATGTGTCAACCCAAGTCAGCAAGTCTGACCACCTGATCCCATTAGCACCTCTTTATGACAAGCATATGCCTTTCGTGGCAAGCATGGATCGCTGAACACCTATTCTACACCGGACCTTCATGGGCAGAATCACCTATCATGAGAACAATGTCACAATGTGTTAAGTTGATTCTCCACCCATTAGAAAGTTGCTGGAAGCAGCACTAACTCATCTTCTATCACTCACACTCTTACCGTCATGTCTACAGCAAGTTTATCATCCGCCTTTTTGATCCACTCATAGCTAGTGATTCCTCTATCATCAGTGCTACCGTTCCCGTATAGCGTCACAGAGGACTGAGGGAGGTGGATCACCACATCAGACCCTGCGTTAGCCTTCGGGGGGTAGTCCGTCTCTGTAATGTGCAACACTTAAC
Source organism: Haliotis asinina (assembly GCF_037392515.1). NCBI lineage: Eukaryota > Metazoa > Mollusca > Gastropoda > Lepetellida > Haliotidae > Haliotis > Haliotis asinina. The sequence continues at coordinate 35,222,619 of NC_090282.1, read as the reverse complement.
TCAAAGATGTGACTAGTGGACAACTTATAATGTCTTATCAAATCCTAAAAACATAATGCCAAGTGATTAAAAATATGTTTGCAGACAAAATATATGAGTACACTAATGAGACTTAATCCCTTTAAAGAATTATCACAATCATCGTACACAGCATCCTTCTCCATGTTTTCCCCTACTGGAATTGTGCATATACTATATGAAAGGATCTTACTTATATTGTTATTAGAAACCTCCCTTAAAGCTTTACCTACCCTTGATAAATGTTACATTAGCTGTTGTGGAATTTGTCACCCCATCCGAATCTGTCACAGTTAATCTGCAAAAAAAAGGAACCAACCTGAGGACACATTTGGTATCTGTTACAGATGAGAACAGTGAATGATAAATCAAACTGGAGATAAGTGCACAAAACATGCATAAGATTTTTCACACCTTGAGGTGACAAACAGCTGGTGGAACAGTGCCAGCATGCTTCAGGTGCACCTCATCACAGTTCCCTGCTAGTCAGGATATGGCCATGCTGTTCCATCAGCTGTTTGTCACCCCTCAGTGTGACGACTGATAACAGAACAATGTTACATGATAGTTTCTTACACAACTTTTTCTGGGATCAATCATAAAGCATGAGATTTCAGATCCTGTTGGGTACAGAGGTTTTGGGACCATGTGTCTTATTGATGTTACGTGCACTTATCCCTATTTCGAGTTACTTATTCATTCATCATTCCCATTTGAACCCAAGCAAACTGTTAACAATATATATATTACCAAATGTTTGCTTATGGTTTCATTTACTTGAATGTTTACATTAACTTGCAACAAAATGCATCCTCCCGGACCAAACTTCTGTGTCTACAGCTTGGTCTGGTTGGTGGTGATGGTTGTGTACTCACTTGAAGGTGTAGTTGCCAGGGGCCATGTTCTTCAGAGTGATCATGGCCTCCTCTCCCTGGACACTCTGGTCCTGCAGGGGCCCAATCACCTCATCCCAGTGGTAGCTGACGATGCGGTCATCATCTGTGCTGTCTGCATCAAAATCCACATCATTTTTTGAGATGATTCATCAACAGTTACACATTAACTTCTTAACTCTCATCAGTCACGAAATGAAATCACGTGAACACAAAATAAACCAAATTCTGTATACTGTTATCAATGGATTAGCTGACCTTGGTAAAACTAAAAGGTGTCTGAGAAAATGTGTTAAGTATGCTGGTGACAGTTAGAAACTGTTCAAATTGTACAAATTATCTCTATAATAATTAACACCATGGACAGTGCTTTTCTAAACACAAAGAAGAAAAGAAAGAAAAATTTTATTTTAGAAGACATGATTTTTTAAAAATGCATATGCCTGTTGGTCCAATAAAATTTCAAAAACCACTGAATAATGCTGAAAGCATTTCATTTGTTTCCTCTGACCTATCAACAAAACATTTCAGCAATAAAATCTTTTACAATATGACTGCATCATGACTCTATTTTAATGCTACTTGAAGACCACAAACCTGAACCATCCAAGATGGCGGAGTTGGACGTTTTAACAACCTGAGTCTTGGGCTTGATAATGGCCACTGGGTGGGTGTTTTTACGTGCAGCTGAAGATTTAGAAACAATCATCACAGGAAAACTATATCATTATAAGAACTATATCCCTCTGAAATTTAGAATTAGCATGTTGACTGCTACCAGGCACGAAAATCAACTCTCTGCTGGTGGTAACAAAGAACTCCAGGAAATGGAGGAAACATGAGAAACTTATTTCAAAATACCACTGTAGTATCTATGAGAAACTACAAGTATACTTATGAGAGGCAGTCAATGTGTTAAGATAAAAAACAGAAAGATTTTTTTTTCTTTCTTTTTTTGGCTGATATAGGTACTTAGTTCGGAATTCTGGATAAATTCCTACCCATCAGCACTTTGTTAAATATTCCACACCAGAGGGAATCAGATTTGATCATGGGTGCAGTTGTACAATGTGCCACAGTTCTACCACATCACTTCAAGTGGGAAGAAGAAAATAAATGTAATCTTAATTCAGATACTCATTAAAGTTGTGAAGGAGCAGATGACAGTGACTGGCAGATACATACGAGGCTGTACAGTGACCGTGACGACAGCTTCACCATACTTGTTTTCTCCTGTTACCGTGATCTTCAGTGTGTACAGTCCAGCTATCAGCTGAAACAGAGAGGGACACAGTGAACATGACAGCTCACAATATTCTACCAATGTCACAGAAGACAGACATAAACAAATATGGCCGCTGCAAACCAGTGCCTGATGATCATGAACAGCAGCGCATTCAAGACAGAAATGACATCAATATTGTTTTGCAATTATGACACCATAAACTGAAGTGAGTCTGCGAGTTTAGTTTTATGCTGCTCTCATCAACATTCCAGCTGTATGGTGGCATGGCAGGCTGTAAACAATCCAGTGATCAAAAGCATGAGCATCAATCAATGCAATTGGGCATGGTGACATGTGTCAACCAAGTCAAGTCTGACCACCCAATCCTGCTAGTCTCCTCTCATGACAAGCATGGGTTACTGATGATCAGTTCTAACACAGGTCTTCATGTGTCAAAATAAACTTCAAAAATCTGTGTGCTGGTACTCTGTGAAAAACTTTATAGCATAGAAATTTAAACTAGAAATAGCAGCTAGAAGAAAACCATACTGCAATCAGGTCTTATTAGACTAGATCAATTTTATTGCTTGCTTTACATATTTTTGTACTCAGAAAACCTAAAGGCAGGAGGGAAAAAAATACAGTCAACATAATATCCGTCCAAATATTTACTTCTGGCAATTGATGAAGTGTACATGGAACAACAAAAAAAACATTTAAAAAAACCTCGATATTGTAAGTTTACATTTTGGGCCAATAAAAAGATAAGGATTTCATTTTTGAGTAGGGAAAAAAGGTTTTTTTCCTACTTTTGAAAAAATACAACTGGTGGATCCATAAATTAAGAATTAAAATGGATCCAGCCTTCATAAATATGTCAATATAATGATTATGCTGATTATTTATTATAAAACACAAACAAAACTATAGACAGCAATAAATCAGTGACACTGTTCAACAAAGTAATGCAAGACAACCCCCCTCCATTCTGTGAGACATTTAGGAAACAACAGTCAGAGAGTTGGCACGGTTTTATCCATTTTCAGTTTATGGAAACAAATGCAGAAAAGTTGTATGCTTATTCAGTGAAACGCCCCAGAATCACTAGCAATTTATTTATTTCTGCTTGACATATATTCCCAGTACCTAATAGTCATGAAAACAATCCAGTGATTGATCAATGAGGAGACGGACAAAAGAAAGAACTCCAATAACAAATCCAATTACATTACTGGAATAATTTGCATGAACAATAGATCGTAAGCAAATACTGCAGACACCAATCTTCTCTGCAGTGTGTGCCTGTACTACAGATCACAGAACATCACCAGGCAAATCTGTTTCCATGGTTACACAGTTTATTCAGTACTAAATAAAGTGTTCGTGCGTATCATTATTTTGACATACTTCGCTCTTCAAGCTAACATAGCAAAATGAAAAAAATGTTTGACCCAACTGGTTTAATAAAAATTTACATGCACACAGTAGCTATGATAGCAAAACCTTATTTCAGGTGTATTGATTGAGGCAACTATTTAAATATATGCATAAATATTTATTCCTTTAAATTCATATGAATTTTAATGTCATTTGATATTTTCATAACTGGTCTTGCATGTAGTTGAAAGCAGCTTACAAGATATTCATTTTAACATGCCTTTTACACAAGTCCTGATCTATAACCAGGATAAACGTCTCTCTGAATCTGAACTGAATAAGTGAGTGAGTGCATTTAGCTTTACGCTGCACTCAGCAATATTCCAGCTTCGGCAGCAGTCTGTAAATAATCGAGTCTGGCGCAGACAATCCAGTGACCAATAGCATTGATCTGTGCAATTGGGGACTGATGACATGTTTCAACCAAGTCAGTGGCCCTTACCACCCGATCTCGTTAGTCGCCTCTTACGACAAGCATGGGTTGCTAAAGGCCTATTCTACCCCGGACAATCACAGGTTCTGAACTGTGTAATCTTTAGCCCACAGGGGAAGTACACCTTTCCCATCAAATGTTTAGACTCACTTAAAGAGCTTACCATATGTTATGTTTGCTACATTGAAGATTGATTTCTCCACTAATTGTTGCAAACCTTATGGAGATGAAGAGGACAGGGTTCAGGCATGAAATTGCTGAGAAGATTTTGAAAACATCAAGCTTATGAGCAGCTGAATTCTGGTGCAAAGTTTTCTTAAAATGTCACAAAGTTTCACTGATTTTTATCATTAATTAAACGTAAGACAATAATCTTTTCAATGTCAGAAGTTTGTTTTACGATACATTAGTTCAACCAACCGTACCTTTAAACTGTCTGGAATATTTTGCAAAATTTAGTTTAGAACAGTTGCCTGAAGCAAGTGGCTAGCTTTACACTTGTGAGTCTGAACTTTTGAAAGGGAGTATATTTAATGACAAGAACAAAGTATTTTGATGTTGCATCATTTGCCTGATTAGATCACAATCCATATGTGTTTAGATAAGAATGTCCTATCAAGTCCTGCAATTCATCCATGTCATGCTGAAACTGAATATTGTAAACATGTTGGTGGCGTTAAATCGTTATGTTCTATTTGATGTTCTTAAATGTGCATCAATACATAACCAACATGCAATGTTTACTGGTACAACGATATTGCTATGTGCATACTTTAGACAGTTTCAGCGTGTCCGTGTTCTTGCCCTCCATGGTTCCAGTCTCTGATCCCTCAGGGCCGGTAACCAGTGACCATTCATAGTGATAGGGGTCCTCATCTACAACAACACAACCAGCAGATCACATACAGTACCATATGAAACTTAAAGAGCTTGATATTTTATGTCAGTATGCCTACTTTCTTTTAAGCTTTAAACAGACCAATGTAATGAATACCATGACTACTCACCATGGCTACTGAGAAACAAGCATGTGTAAATCCACTGATTAAACAGGAGTGAGTGAGTTTTGTTTTACACTGCAATCAGCAATATTCCAGCTATATGGTGGCAGTCTGTAAATAATCGAGTCCGGACCAGACAATCCAGTGATCAACAACATGAGCATCAATCTGCGCAATTGGTAACCGATGACATGTCAACCAAGTCAGCAAGCCGCAGCCCACCCGATCCTGTTAGTCACCTCTTACAACAAACATAGTCACCTTTTATTGCAAGCATTGGTTGCTGAAGGCAATAGACTATGTCAGGAAACCTATGAGACCTCGGTCATCTATCTCAACCTACTAATTTATCAGATTCCTATCATTTCCACAATACGCATTGACTAAGCCAGATTCAACAATAATTTAATTCTCCATTTATGGCTAATTACTACAACTCGGATAAACTGTCTATACCACATACTGAGTAGATTTACCATTTATGGGTCCCAGTACCAACGTATCTTCACTAACTTTATTTCTCATTGTACATTCATGTATTTCCAGCATGAACCATCCAGAATCTGATACTAATGCAGAAACAGAGAAGTAACAGCTGGCATCCCAGCATGGTAATTTTTCGAAGCAGCACCAGAGTTGCCTATGTTCATATTTCAAGTTGATAAATTCTCTTTGAATAATGCATAATGTATATGGTTAGTAATTGCCTCACCTAGATACATAACGGAGGATATATCCAAAGAAAAACACACATCCTTCTCCATGCATTATTTAGACATATTAAACTATTTATGTTTCTGACTGAGCCAGAAAGAGATTTCTATTTTCATCTTTCTTCAACGAAGATTGTGAAGTAAAAAATACTGGAAATAATGTAAAAATACTTTCTGATTAAAAGGCTGATATATACAATGCAAAAGGACCTGAGTAAATATAACATATAACATAAACAATGCTGGATATTACAGACACAAGTACAAAATCATTTAACAGAAATACGAATGAAATATTTCTCCACTCTTTCACTTCAGCAGGAACATTTGATTCCAAAACAAAATCATTTTCCAAAAGGCAATAAAATCTAGACATTTCAGACAATGACACCCGACATGATGCTGCCACATGTCCACTCTTGCATTTACACATTTGAGACATCAACATGTGAAGGACAGTTCTACATCTGCACGTCACATTCATAAATTTCATATATTACACACCAAAGTCTGCATTTCTACACTTGACATATCAAAGCATAACAGTTCCACAATTGTATTTCCACATGACACACCTACACTTGGTAGAACAATACCTTCATTTCCACATGACACACCTACACATGGCAGATCAACAACTTCATTTCCACACGACACACACACCACAACACACACAACACCCACCACAACACCCACCACAACACACACACCCACACCCACACCCACAACACACACACACCCACACCCACACCCACACACACACACACACACACACACACACACACACACACACACACACACACACACACACGGCAGATCCACAACTTCATTTCCACATGACACACCCACACATGGCAGATCCACAACTTCATTTCCACTTGACACATACACGCATATGGCAGATCCACAACTTCATTTCCACATAACACCCACATGACAGATCTACAACCTCATTTCCACATGACACACTTGCACTCCGAAAAAGCCATTGATGTAGTAATACATATCCCCATTTGTCTGTCACTGTGCTAAATCCTCAGAGTGACAATGTGTTCTTCTGTGATAGTCAATATACAAATACACAAATACACAGTGTCACATCCTGTGGAGTCAAGTTGCAGCACATGCCTTGATTCTGTTGCTGACTCAGCAAGTCAAAGATCCTTAGTTATACATGTATACTGAAACTTCCAAACATGGGAATAATGGGATTGCTCTATAATGTTGGGGCAGTAGGGTAGCCTTCTGGTTAAGCATTCGCTCGTCACACCGAAGGTCTGGGTTCGATTCCCCACATGGGCACAATGTGTGAGGCCCATTTTCTGGTGTCCCCTGCTAAAAGCGGTGCAAAACCAAACTCACTCACTCACCCACTCACTCTATAATGCACAAGGCTTCACATCCTACAGCCAGGGGTAGTTACCAAGGTTGAGATAAATACACTGGATACTCAAAGATAAAGCCTTAGACAAATGGGTGACAGAATGTGAAATTGAATTTTAGATTAAACATCATATCTCACATATGATCACACAAGGTCAACATGGAGAAACAACATTAAATATCTTGGTCTCTTTATCTTTGTTAGTTAAAGTTAAGAACTTGTTACAATACTTTATTTGAACACCAAGTAATATGCTGACATGCTGATTGATCAAAACAGGTGAAACACTACAATAGATACTCTCCCTGATTAATAGTCCATTCAAATCACTCTCTCACAGCATCTACATATTCTGCATCTGCATATGGTCATGGACACTCTGACCGCACTGCAATATATGGTCCAGTTTTCTCTGACAGCACCTGTGTGCAAGGTAAACAATCCATGAGAGAATCTGTAATGTGTATCTAGGTTCAAAATCCACACTCAACAGATTTTGGCATGGTGGAAACATGCAACACACCCATACAAAGTACTTCAAAAAGAGTTTCCATAACATAATTGGTCCTGTGTCTACTCATGACGAGCCATTCCTGCAACAACGAAGGTTTGTGGGACAATTCCTACAAGTAATGTAAAACTTTGGTCATCATTCACTCTCATGGTACAAGTTTGATGATTCGTTGTCACCAATAGGGTATGGCTGGCCAAGTAATCAAAGGTTCAACAATATATACACAGAGAAAAAAGTTAAGCACCCCCCGGTGTTTTTGGTCATTGAGTTGAACACACACAAATTTACAGACCGTGGTGAAATACACATGAGTATTTAAGATAGGTTATCAAAGAACACATTCTTGGGAACACAAGAACACCACAAGTGTCTGATTTACAGTTCCATTTATTGTGTTACAAGCTGACCATTAAAGGGGGTAATTTTGCATACATATGAAATACTGTGACACTATTGAGCTGGTAAAGCTATGGGTGAACATGTGCTGATGGCATTTGTCCATGAGCTCACAAAATGTCTCCAAAACAATTTACAGTCAGCAACGGGTACTTCCTCCAATTGCCTGGATCACAGCGCCAACCCTTCGTCGCATACCCCTAACAAGACGCTGAAACTGAATCATGGGTATCCTCTGCCATTCCTCATGCAGTGCTGCCTCAAATTCATTCAAGTTCTGTGGTGGAGGTTCTCTTGCTTGCACACGACGACCAATGATATCCCAGATGTGCTCTATAGGGTTGAGATCAGGACTCATGGCGGGCCAGTCACACCTATCCACAGCATTCTGTTGAATAAAAAGGTTCACTGCGATGGAATGATGGGGTCTGGCGTTGTTGTCCATAAATACAGGCCTGGAAGCAAGAGTATGATTGTCAAAATGAGGAACGACATGTGGCTTCAGCACTTCCTGGATGTATCGCGCACCTGTCAAATTGCCCCGTATAGTCAGCAGGTCCAACTTGCAATCATGTGAAAAGCATCCCCAAACCATCACAGAGCCTCCCCGAAAAGGAACATTTGGTAGGATGTTCCTAGGAGCATAGGCTGTATTTCCACACCTCCAGACCCGCATTCGACCGTCTTTGGGATGCAGCATGAAACGACTTTCATCAGACCAATGGATCCTTCTCCAAGACCTCAAGTTCCAGTTCTCCCTCGCTCGACACCACATCAGTCGCCGTTGTTTGTGGTCATTGGTCAACAGAGGACGTCTAATTACCCTCCTCGAAGCCAATCCAGCAGCCCTCAAACGGTTCTTAACAGTCTTAGAGCTCAATTGGCGATTTGGAAGCCAAAGACGTTTCAGGACTGTACTGGTCGCAAAGGGCAAACATCTCGCCAGCCGTATCAGTGCTCTGTTTTCACGATGTGACGTCACAGGGGGACGTCCCGAACGTTGAGGATCCTTAACTTGATTAGTCTGGGCATGCTCCTACGTGCCATTGTTTATGGTAATGACAAACCGTCTGGAAAAAGCCCATTAAATAGTGAATTTCGCCTGCACGAACATACTGCATTTCGGAAAAAGCATGGGTAGTTTGTTGCACGTGCATTGTTTGTTGTGTTCTGGCGCTCTGGTTTCACTAAAACACTGACCATATATTGCAAACCTAATGTTGATTGGTGTCAACAAATGTCATATTTATTTGGGCTGTTCAATGCATGGTCATAACTACTTAATTACGGGGGTGCTTAACTCTTTTCTCTGTGTATATGTAGAGTTTTTTATCATGTAATGGAGGATGCAATGAAGCAATGTGATAAACGTGGTATGTGAATGTTAGGTCAATATGCAAACTACTTTCACAAAACTCCATATACAGGCAAACTGCAGTGCAAAAGAAATAGAAAATGACCAGTCTTCTTATATCGAGTTAAGCGATCAAAGGCTGGCAACATACTTCCTTCGCTTCGGTCCGAAAAGTATTTTTCATGTCAAAATAAAATATTGCCACCATCCACAAACACAGTCACTGTAGGTATGTCACCTGAGAGACGACGATATGATGTCCCAGATCCTTTACATGATGCTTGCAGTTTCCTTTATGTTTTATCTAAAATATAGAATTCTAAATTAACATGTCACTCCACAGAACACTGATTGCAGTGTGGACTCCTATTGACTCCAGACATTTGGTTTTCATATCTGTTATCCAATATCCAATTTTCCCATAGTGGTTTTCATTATTATTCATACAGGTTGCCAAAATAATTGATCCATGATTGGGTTTAGAGTGAGTGAGTGAGTGAGTGAGTGAGCGAGCGAGAGAGTGAGTATTTAACATCACGTCAGCAATATTTCAGCCATATCATGATGAGAACATTTAACACTGAAATGGAATATATGTGCAATTGGGTTTAGAAACACACAAGGTTGAAATGACATGATGTGATCAATTAGATATGACACTAACTTGTCACTAGTGAGATTCACTTCTCCATAAATATACTGCAGACAGTGTTTGGGTCTTACTGAAAATAAGATCAAGGTCACTCAAATTGACTGGTGTCTGCCTAATTCTCCAATGTAGGCTGTCACCAAATTTGAAGACATTGGGTAAAACAGTTCATGAGCTATTGCGTTAACAAGATTTTGAAGAGTGGTTGAAGAGTTGGGGTGACCTTGAAAATAAGGTCACGGTCAACAAAGTCACCTGGTGTCTGCATAATTCCCCAATGTAAGCAATCACCAGATTTGAAGATATTGGGAAAAACAGTTCATGAGATATCACGTTACCAAGAAATGGGGTGTACGTACGGACAAGAAACGGGACGTGCATACGTACAAGAAACGGGGTGTACACATGGACAAGAAACGGGGCGTAGGTATGGACGGAAGGATGGACAGATGCTACTGAATACATAGTCCCCAGTTCTGCCTTGCGGCAGGGTACAAACACAAACATACATTGAACAGTATGTTCTATAACCTAATGGCATTTTGTGATTAAACATAAGTATTTCTGATTAGTGAATAATTCATCAAACACATGAAATTGTTTGATTAATTACAACTGGTCTTCAGAAACCGTTTTTATTTTCATGCCAATGAAAACTTCAGGGAAATCAGTTGTTCCTGTAAACTGTTTAAGTCAATGTTCAAATTAACAACACATGCTACACACCAACCAATAATTGAATAATTGGCCATTTTTACTTTGCAAGACTGGACATAATGTTTGGACTGACCATCCTCTTGCTACTGATAACAAGGTAACTAAAATGGATTTCCTTGTCGTGAACAAGTCAACTGATCGGATTATGTGGTCCAAGAGTTAGTGGTAATAGCTACATTTCCCCATCAAGGTCTATTTATATGTGCAATACCTAGACCTATACTTATTGACTTATAATTTTGGGGAGTGTTTTTTTCCAACATAAACACTTTTCCTTAATCCTTTGAAACTTAAAACAAACAGTAAAATAGTCACGAACTATCAAATGATCTTCATACCTCAAAAACATTAAACAGTAAAGTTTTGTGATTTTATCAGTTTTATCACCAAGAATTATACTGAACAGCAAAAGAAAAGCAAGTTTCGAAAAATGAAATTTCATAATATTAAGTGTTCATGTTTATGTCTTTTATTTAAAAGCTTGACAAAAAAACCCTTTGCTCTTCAGTATATTACATAGGAAATACGATTTACTGATGACAGCTTTGAACAAACTGTAAAATATTCATCAAACTTAAGCAAATGCTCAAATGTCACAAGCAGGGATACAATGACTATTACATTCCAAACTTTTCCATTACTAAAATTTGAAAATTTGAGCAAAAGTTCCCACACGTTATATCTGAAATATGATTATTACAAGAGCATTTGCTCGATACATTCAGTTACCACGAGACATGCCAACCTGAGAAATAATTGATGATGCACTAGCAGTGGATTGAGACAGCTGTAGGAAGGGTGGCATCGTAACCTGTGCAGTAGCGTTATGTACGTCACCATCTTTGATTTAAGTGGCAACACCTGTTGCCTTCAGCTAACATTACACTGCTATATTGTATGGGGTTGAGCTTGAATCATTTGGGCAATGTTTGCATGTTATGAATGACTTGACACTCAAGGCAATGCTTATATAGATGATAACAGTCACAAAACCCCCGGAATATCACAGAGCATAGGATATTTTGTAATGATACTGTATGATCTATATTGATTGTTCTACGTACTGTATAAGGAATAAATATAAGCTTGTAGCAATGTATGAATGCAGGTTGAGCACAGGAGATCTCTGGTTGACAACAAACGCATCACAAATAGATCATGTGTAGATCACAAGCACAACACAGTTAGATTATAACTTGAGCACAAAGTGATCACAAGTATATCACAGGCCAGATAACAAGGAGATCATGGAAAGATCACAAACTGATCATGGTACATCAAGGCCAGATGTCATGAGACCTTATGAAGATCTCAAGCTTACTGACTGCAAGTAAAACATTAGTGTTTTGATTTTTTTTAAAAATCAAAAGCAGTTACAGGAATATCGTAGTTAAGTAACATGGAGACCAGGGCCTCAACTGTTACCTGCTGGACATTTCTCGTAAGTAGGGACAGTTATTAGTGGCTTGGTAAGTGGTGTCAATCTGTATCAAGTCAGGGAGTCATTATCTGTTGGAATGGAGTTTCTGTCTCTAGTAATATTATCTGCCCAATCAATTTGATTCCCCAATTCTAGATTGGTTTTCCACTGCACAAAGAGCACATTCTATTGCAACTGCACAAACCACCAGCACAACCACTCCAAGTACTTTCAACCAGTACCAGCACTTTAATGTGCAAAACCACTATCTGCCCTTTCAAGAGCGACCACTTCCAATACTTTCATATGCAACCACTATCAGCACTTGCACGTACATCCACTCCCACTACTTTCAAATACAAACACAATCTGAAGCAGACTCAGTAGGACAGGTAACTATTTAGGGATGCCATGATACATCGATAGGATTTCCAGGATGATACCATTATCGATACAGTTTTGAATGCATTTGGTTTTGAAAGTATCAGTTTGAATATGTTTATGCATCGTTTACATGTTACAATTGTATCATTTGTTTTGATGTTCTGCAAGTTATAACTGATTCTAAGATCAAAGGCGCCTACAATACTTTATCAGACGATAATGTGCACTTTTTGCATTACGTCACAATGAGTTGACGTCACTGCGCTATTCCAGTCTGCCCCCTTGTAATCAAACTTTTTTGCATCACGTCACAATGTAACCAACGTCACGCCTCGCAAGCGTCCTTGTGCTTTAACTATAATAGTTCATGGCGAAAGTGTGCTTTATTACACTATACATGGTGGTAGAGCAAACTGTATTTCTTTATTATTGTTCATGCACAAAGATGGGAAATTAGAAATCTCTTGTTAATCTCTTGGAATAAAAACTGTTCATCTGTTTCATAGAAAATGATAAAATATGAAAGGTTAATGTTCAATAGGTAATCATGATACATAGCAAATCATGATATGGGTATCGTGATACGTATCGATTCCTGAAACTTTTGTATCGTGACCTCCCTATAACTACTGTAACGTACCTTTGAGAGGTTTGGGCAGGACGAAGGCTGAGAGAGTGACTGTGTTTTCCGGGAGTGTGATGATCTTGTTATCCCCTGCCGATACTGTCAACTGTATAACTGAAATACAACACAATACCATTATTAACAATTCAAATGTTACAATAAGATTTTACATTGCATTATTTCCTGTTCCCTTATATTTCCTCTTAGTACCATAACTGCCATAACTATATACAGAGATGCCATGACTGAATCTCATGAAAGTGTGAGTTGGGCGTGAGAGAGTGATTGACTCTGCCATTTTGTTTCATGCATACAGGCTATGACATGCATCTGGAATAAAATTCATGAAACTTCATCATCAATAACATGCAACATACAAAAATCAAGACCAAAATGACCACATGCTAAGCTTGAGAGTGCAATTACCGGTACTGACTAAACTAAACTACCTGTGACTTACGAAATTGAATACCTTACAAAAAATAAAAACAGTAAATTTTAAAGACAAATCAAAGCAAATTTTGTACTTAGAAATCAGAGTAACTTCACCAAATTCAGAGTGGTTGGCATTTCTACGTATGTATTGAATATTGATAAAACCATGCTTGATAGTTGACCTTTTCTATTGACTTCATCCTAACTTTGGAGTTGACTAATATTGTTGATCAGATGTTGAACAATTGGATAGTGGAGCTATAGTGCAAATATCATGAACATTGGATAGTGGAGCTATAGTGCAGATCACATGAACATTGGATAGTGGAACTATAGTGCAGATCATATCATGAACATTGGATAGTGGAGCTATGGTGCAGATCATATCATGAACACTGGATAGTGGAGCTATAGTGTAGATCATATCATGAACATTAGATAGTGGTAGTACACTGCATATCACATCATGATCTTGGGATAGTTGGGCTGTAGTGCAGATTATATCTTGAACATTGGATAGTTGAGACGCAGTGCAGATAATATCATGAACACTGGATAGTGCCACTATAATGCAGATCATATCATGAACACTGGATAGTGAAGCTGTACTGCAGACGTCATGAACTTTGGATAGTTGAGCTGTAGTGCAGATCATATCATGAACTTTGGACAGTGGAACTATAGTGCTGATTATATAACGAACATTGGATAGTTGATCTCTAATGCAGACTATCATGAACTTTGCATCACATCATCAAGTTTGATATTGTAACATACAATGACAGGGTATGTTTTCATGAATTACCATGAACTGGTGATGATACCAGGTGTTCACATTAAGGGGAGTGTATCCTGCCCCACTGGTGACATCTGCCACATGCATATGCAAAGGAAAGACAATTGTTCACATGCATGTGTGGTAAAAGTAAACAGAGAATCAATCAGACATCATTTTTGACATTAATGTATCACATTCTGCTATCCTTCATATGTCTACCATAACAAAACTTCATACAAGTAAACATAATGTAACAAGCTGTAATGCAGCTCTGTCAAAAAAACTCCAAATTACAAATTTCCAACTACTGCAATACATTAAACATATTCACAGCACACCCAACTGCATGGAGAAATAATTACAAACATGATGCCGATGAACTGCTGTCAGCAAACGGCTCTAAAAATAACATATCAAGCTTAGTGACTGGTCCATATCACAGGTAAAAGATAAATCATTTTACACGATGCATATTTCAAGAGTTTGGCAATTTAGCCTCATCAGGTAGTCAGGGTCAAAGGACACTATCTCATTTGTGTTAAAGAAACATGAGCACAGGAAGATGGTGAAATGGTGAAATATATAAATATATGGAAATGGCAGTTGATATTTTGCAAGTGAGCTCGTCCAAATGACGACTCGAAAAATAAGTATGCACCTCACATTTATCAAAGGAACTGGCTTGAACTATATGTATACCTCAGACTGTCAGACAGAACTGGCATGAATTTACAGCCATCAGATTTTTTGAAGAGCCCATAATTTACTGGTTATGGGTCCTATCATTTTCAGGTCCACAATGAACATGATGAACTAAGCCAACCTCATACCATATGATCCTTAGCACCAACACATAGATTCCAGCTGAAGCAGCCAGATGATGTTACAAAAGAGGTATATATGTTTTTATTACATCTTTCAGCATTAAACGTGGTGGGATCATCTACAATACAACATTACCAGGCCTACCAAAGAAAACCCTCTGAATGTGCAAAAAAAGCAGAAAAGCCAACATTAATTGTGAAAATAGCAACAGAAACATAATACCTCCCTACAGAAACAGTAAAAATGGCAACTTTAATCACTAAAACTGGAGCAAAAAATGAAAAGCCTTGAACTTTGATTTTGCGCATGCATACATGGAAGAGGACATTTCGACTTAATGTTGCCATTTTCCAGTTTGAACAAAAGTTATATTCCATTATTAAAGTATTTCTGTTGTGTTATTTAGCAGCTATAATCATCATGCTTGTGTGCACATTTATTTAGTTTAATTTCCATTCATATGAACTGTGACTGACAGTAATTATTTTGACATATTCAATACATTTTCTATGCGAGGCAATGCATGGTTGCTCGTAAATTTGACAGAAGTGCAGATTGTAATGCGCATGCGCAGTAGAGATCAAAGTTCGCTGATGTAAAAATGTTGCAGTTTCATAGTCTAAGATTCATTGCTGTTTCAAAAATTCAGTAGCGAGGTAATATGCTTATGATGTTAATTTCCACAATCAGTGTGGGCTTTCCTGCATCTTTCTGCACGGTGGGAAAGCTTTCATTAGTAAGTGTGAGAAAGAGTAACAACCACAAGAGCCTATGATTGCAGAACTACAAACACTATGGTTACGGCAAACTCAAAGGGGTTACGACAAACTCAAAGGGATTACTAACTTTGGTTCACCATGACCATAATTAGCCATACACATTTTGACTGAAACATACAGCTTGTATCCGGAAACCCCACAATGGCTTGTTACATGCATGATGTTTAAAAATCAGCTGAAAGTGATATACAATTAAAGTATGCTAATCTCCTGCATTTTAATAATGAAATAAACTTAGGGCATTTAAACTACTGCCGTCTATATCCAGTTCTTATTAACTCCATTCCATTCAAGCAACACAGTGAAAAAATAAACAAAATAACACATCTTCCGATCAAGGAAGAACAGACGTCTGACTACAGTTTTGTGCATATATTATTCATACATTAACAAATCATAAAAGCAAACATGATAATGGATCCTTGTGTGACTCACTTGAGAAAAGGGACAGTCAATGTCAGTGAGAAAAGCCAGATCCCAAACAGTAAGCGCTCTGATTTGTAAGACTACAGCCCACACACCTCTCTGCCTCTTCATGACACTGTTAGCTCACGCCCGTCCAGTATGGTTTAGGAGTGGATAACATCACTAACACAAAACACAGTACCTGGCAGTGTTACCAGCAGAACCTAGCAATATCCAATCAGTACCTCAGTAACACCCACAGTACCTGGTGGTAAGTAATCAATCGTACCTGGCAGTCTCACCAACAGTACCTACCAGTATCACCTACAGTACCTGGCAGTATTCGAACAGCACCTGACAGTAACACTCACAGTTCCAATCAGTAACACCCACAGTACTTGACAGTATATGAACAGTACCTGGCATTAACACTCACAGTATCTAGCAGTATTCAGACACGTACCTGTCAGTAACACTCACAGTACCTGGCAGTATTTGAACGGTACCTGGCATTAACACTCACAGTATCTAGCAGTAGCACTCACAGTACCTGGCAGTAACATCCACAGTACATGGTGGTATACAAACTGTACCTGACAATACCCACCTTCAGCATTTGAGACAGCAGCTATCAGACCAATGGTGAGGACAGTAATCAGATACATGCATGCTTGTCTCCCATTCATCTATATACACCCAAGCACATGTGCATCGCTGATAGCGACAGAGTTGAATGTACACAGGAACACAGTCCCAGTATATGCTATCACAACATGCGTCCAATCCTCTGAGGTCTGTGTTGCCGAGTGATCAATAACTCACACTGGGCGCGATGGCCACAACGACTTCCAACACATGGACGTTCCATGGTGATGAGTTTACTGTGGGACAGGTGCTATCCATATGCTAGATGTACAGATACAAGATGCTGTAACACTGATACACTTCCACAGTCTGTCACATACACAATAGGCTGAATACTGATGACAAATCAAGATAGTGTTGACAATTCCACCTTTCACACTGCTCATTACTATCACATTATTTTCATGCATTTCATGCCTTGAGGCTGTTGGTCTTTGAAGACAATAAACTTTCATAAAAACGTAATAGTACATTTGATCAAGCAGCGCACAAATGTTGTTTTTTTTAATTCTGAAATTAACAAACATAAAAATAGAACTTCGATAAAATTTAAGCAAAATTTCATATTGAAAACAATATACACTGTCAGGAACTTTCATTCAATAAAAGTTCATTTGCATGAATATTTAATAATATTTGATCATTTCTAACTGCACCCAGTGTCAGGGACAATCTTATACACTGCACAGCCTTTCTGCAATGCTGATTTTAGAGGTAATTAACAGATGTACCATCTGATAAGGGCAATCAATGCTAGGTGCAGACATGACCGCTATAAATATGCAGGTATGAACAGAAATAGGTTAATGCTAATCTGATAATCTAGCCCCAAATCAAACTGGCAGTAAATATATGTGTAAATATATACTTTACAGCCATGAATCACTAATGGAATCTTGTTGAATGTACTGCAAACCGTTTTTGCACAGGCATTTTATTTCTGACAAAGAAAAAGCGAGTGCTGAGGGAAATCTTAATATTTTCAGAATATCAGTTTCGTATGTTCATGATTCATAAGCTCCAGAGGGCTCTGACAATATCTAGACTGAGTCAGCATTTTTTCAAGCAAGAAAATAGTTACAAAAAATTGTTAGGTATAATAAGAAAAAGAGATGAAATGTTTTTGAAAGAAAACAATTCTTGTAAAATCTAGTGCTGGTTCGATAAAGTGAAATAATCGAAAATTGGTCGCAGTGACTAAAAGACCAAGCTAGCCATCAATCATGCTTTCTCATCATCGAAAACAATCAGTCTGGGAAAACTTGTTTGCATTAATAATATTTTAGACAAGATTGGTTTTGTCTGTTTTATTAAAGAAAAATCAAGTACCAGGGGAAAGCTTTATATTTTCAGAATATCATGTTCACAATTCATGTTCCAACTTACAACAATGGGTTCAATGACCAGCTCAAAATGTCTTTGATCAATGCATCTGAAGTCAGTTTATGTAAAGTGTGAAGTAGAAAACCACAGACTAAAAGTACATTATAGAATATTCAGTACAATATACCTGTGACGCAAAAAGGCATATAAACAATCTTTTGTAAAACACTGTGTGGTCATTATGACATTGCTACATTGTCACCTAATATTGTGTGTTATAAATAATTTGAAATAGTAAATGTGCACATATTTATCCATTGGCTCACGAATAGAGAAACTATCTCTGGCTGTTTTATCCAAATGTGTTGACACTATTTTTGAAAACAATACAATCCACATTTTTATACCAAAGTCATAAGACAGTGAGTTTCCTATAAGCAGCTAAAGCAAATGGTGAAATTGACATGATAGTTAATTAGTGTACCTAGCTCACTAGAGTACACACTAAACCTGTTTATTTTTCAGTCTAAGTAAACTTATCCTCAGTACTTTTCGTTACACTCCACTACAGAGTCTAACAAAACCTTATGGGAGATCGCGTCAGGTAACCTTTGAGATTGACCAATCAGAATACAGCTTACCCACATACCTTCTGACCTTTTCATCTCGAAAAGGTTCATACCCGAACGATTCCAAATGCTATTTAGCGTACGCTTGCTTCCGGGTGATGCACATGGCATACATACAACCATGACAAGGGTGAGTAAACAGTCGCTGAAAGTAGTATTTTTGGCAATATTCAAGGCTGTCATCTTTCGGAAATATTAGCTAACGGTAACCATGTCAACAGAAACCCCAAAGCGTATATACTGCTGGTCAAATGACTGTGTTATATGCAGATTTTTGTTTGTGGAGAGATCTGTGTCAGTGACCTGAATATTTTTAAAGTCCCTCCGATCCCTAAATAGTAGCTGTTGTCTGATTGGTTAAATCTATTTAACCGTCTTGCGTTTGATTGGACGTTCATTGGTCGCTCAAAGGTTACCTGACATGACCTCCTACTAGGTTTTGTTAGACTCAGTGGTGGAGTGTAACAAAATACACTGAGACTAAGTTTACTTAGACTGGTTTATTTTTCACCATGAGAGTTGGAAAACATTGTTTTCATTCTAAAAATCATATGTAAATAGAAACTATGAATATTTGACAAGAATCAAGGACAGTAACCATATCAAGGAGACCTTGAGTGGGTGATGGTCACACAGATATCACAGAGAAATTTGAACTGATGTGTCATGCAATTCAGTAGATTGCAACACACAAATCATTGATGTGTATTACTGCATTGAAAACTTCAGACTTACATGAACAAAGTACAAACACATTTTGTCTTAAAGGAGGGGTTCACTAGACATAAAATGTGCTCAATGATCAGTCTACTTTCAATATATTTGCGTGTTTCTTACTTAATACCACGTTCAGCAATTCCAGCTGTGTGGAAGCAGTCTGTAAATAATTACATCTGGATCGGGCAATCCAGTGATCATCAGCTTGAGCAATGATCTATACAAATGGGACAAGTATGGGTTGCTGAAATCCAATTCTAATCTGGATCTTCACAGACTTGTCCACTGCCTAATCAGATAATCAGTATCAATATTACAAATGCTTCATAAAAGTGAGGCAACATTAACAGATTGTCTGCTTCTGTATTTCACATGAACAGGCAGTTCTGGTTGCAAAAAAAAACCCACTGATTTTATGCAGTTGTGGATGCTTCATATCTTGAGGGACAAAAAATAAGGGATTACATAAAGTGTTTTCTTGTTTTTCTGTCCAAGTTTCTTCAAAAGCTATGTGATACAAAGCTTTGAAGAAAACTTGGGAAAAGAATAAAAGAACACTTCCTGTCCTTTCATGTGATAACTTATTTTTTCCCCTCAGTATATATATATATATATATATATATTTATTTATTTATTTATTTATTTATTTATTTATTTATTTATTTATTTATTTATTTATTTATTTATTTATTATATAGACACACACATCGGTATCTGCATGTGAACATCATCTTCACACCTCAGCAATATCTATGAAGAATTGGAAACATACACCAGAAGAATCTCAGAGTTGGTATTTCTATTGCAACAGAATTTCTTAAACATCAATTAAAACTTGAACATTAACAGTTTGGGTAACCACCTGATTAGGCTTCAAAATACAGAAAGTGCTCCTCAAACAATATTTCATGAATCATTCTTCTTTTTTTCAGATGTATTTCAAAAAAAGACCACTGACAGCAATAAATCAGCTGGTAATAAATCATGAATGAGCAGAGAATTGTTTCCTGACATTGTCAGCATTACACTCCAGTATATTTCATAGAAGAACAATCAATAATATCCTTCAAACTTTCAAATGGTATATCACTTTTCTCTACATCATACAGACATACTCAGAAATGTAGTCATCAGACAGTTGATCCTTTTCCAAATAGTACTGTAAATTCAACAAAATGTAACAGTGAATGTGTGATTGGTTCTTTAGTACCATTAGCAACATTAGCGAAATATGGCAGAGAACAGAAAGAGATATGTCTCTTTGCACCTGTGCTGACAGAGAGTACAGATAAAGTAATACCCCTGCCTCACAATGACACCAGAATTTTACACATGTGAGGAATCAAACCATCCATGTTGAGAACTGAGGCAGCAATATTCCAGCAATATCACGCTGGAGGACACCAGAATTTGGCTTCACACACTGTACCCATGTGGGGAATCGAACCTGGGTCTTTAGTACAAATAGCCAACACTACAGCACTAGGCTGACCCACAGCTCACAGCATGTTGAAAACCGAACCAGCAATATTCCAGCAATATCATGCCAAAGGACACCAGAATTTGGCTTCACAGATTGTACTCATGTCAAGAATCAAACCTGAGTCTTCAGTGTGCCAAGCAAACACCTAAACCACAAGGCTACACCATCACTGTAATAAGTTTGCATGAAAAAAGTCAGTCGCCGAAGAAAGAACCTTGAAGATATTGATCATTTATAAAATCAATCAAAAGATACACCTCAATCAATGTAGGGCATATTACATTATAGATATGGCAGTGGTGATAATGGAGCAGAGTCTGAAGGTCAGTCACGGCTACACGCCACGGAGGAAGAGTGTGAAGGTATTCTGTAGCCTTCTGCTGAATCCAGATCCATCTGACCTTCAACATCTCTGACACAGGGAGTCACAGAGAGTACATGATAAATGATTTTCAGGGAATTACTTTCTGCAGAAATGTCACCTTGGCCAACTATAACTCATCAATAACAGCCCACCTCATTACTGTCTGTTTCAGACACCACCATCTTCTCGTAGGGAATATCTTAACGATTTCAGAACATATCAGTGGCAACAAATCTGCTATAACCTTTACTGAAAGGAGTATCACATTATTGCAAGGAGTGGACATTTTACTCCATGTCCAGTCTGAATTAATCAAAATCTGCCATGCTGGTTTCTGAATCTGTTAAGTGAGAAAGGCTTCACTTCAAGTGTACAGTACTAAAGGGACTTCACCTGTAAAAACCCACTGATCAAGCTCTAGATCAGTCTAATAGTATTCTTGAAATTTCTACGTAGACCAAATATTCACAAAAATAAGTCTGTAGAGTGTTCATTGAAAGTAGCAGAGCTGAAAAGATATATAACAGCCTTGTAACAAAAAGAGGTGCCAAATTATTTTCTCATGTATGAGTGAGTGAGTTCCACTTTACGCTGCACTCAGCAATATTCCAGCTTTATGTCAGCTAGCGCTCTGTAAATAATAAAGTCTGGACCAGACAGTCCAGTCATCAACAACATTAGCATCGATCTGTGCAACTGGGAACCGATGACATGTCAACCAAGTCAGCGAGCCTGACCACCCGATCCTGTTAGTCACCTCTTACAATAAGCATAGTCACCTTCCATGGCAAGCATGGGTTGCTGAACACCTATTTTACCCCGGATGTTCAGGGATCTCCTCAACTACATATATAAGGGAAATGCTTCTAACAAGCATAATGAACTGATGGATATAGCAAACTGATTTTACTTTTCTGAGCACTTCTTGCATATTTTAATCAAAAACTTCTGTTACAAGAAGCCAAGGTGACTTGAGTTTGCTATAGCTGTAATGAAATGTATAGACAAGCTAGTGGATCTTTTAACTTGACTGACTTTGAATGACCATAAATACAAATTTATCTCAGTTGGAGTTGATATGGAAGCAAAGTGCATTGTGATGTACAGGTAAGACATTTACCGCTTTCACATGGGTATGGTGTTGACAAATCAGCAACATAATTGTGGAGAACCAGCATTCGAGACCACAATGACAGGTTACTGGCACAGCCAAGGGACACAACTCTGCACAGGGCGACTTAGATACCAGGGCACCTTGCACCCGTCATGCTGCTGTTGTCATGGTAACGTGAGCAGAATTGGGATGATATGTGTTTGTGAAAGTTTCAGAAGTTCTTCATTATACCCAAAACATCTTTACAGAAACTTTATTTAATAAAGCTAAACTTGGAATACTGATTATGTTGTAGCACAAACTTACTGAAGTTATTTGGATCAGCAAAACAGATGAGATTCAGTCAATTACTCTTCATATATTTATTGTAGAACCTTCAGATCAGATTCAAGACTTCCTGAAAGTTATAGTCCACTGTTTGATGACATACATCACTGATCACATCACTGCAGAGGCTGATGCTACTGTCTTAAGACTGGTATCTTTATCAATACTCGACCATATTCAGATACACAGATGTTTTGGAGAAGTCTCTGCCATAAAATTGACAGTCTTTGAGGTTTTCTTGTCTGTGGATTTTAGCAATAATAAAAAGAGCATCTGCTGATCGACTTGAGACTGTCATATGCCCTTGACTTCCCTGCATGAAATACTCAACAACTGAAATACTGCCTTTATACACAGGCTCACTGTGAAACCAAGCTGAGAGCTATATAGAGCTATATAGAAATATGAACAAACTTGAAGCAGAAATAGACACACAAATTCAAAAAAAGACACCCCATGACAGCAGCACATTGAGTGAGTGAGTGAGTGAGTTTAGTTTTACGCCGCTTTTAGCAATATTCCAGCAATATCACGGCCGGGGACACCAGAAAATGGGCATAACACATTGTACCCATGTGGGGAATCGAACCCGGGTCTTCGGCGTGACGAGCGAACGCTATAACCACTAGGCTACCCCACCGCCCCGCAGCACATTGAGTGAATACACAGATGGAAGGTAGAAGGGGAGGGGGAGAGCAGGTGTTTACACAGACATTTAAAAATGGGAGTTTTGGGAGTTATTTTCAATATTTGGCAGTCATGAAAAATTAATATTTCTTTCTGTAAATTAAAAAGCAAGAGTTTTGCAAGGATTTTATTGTTTTGTGTTGTATTGTAATTTATAGAAGTAGTTAATAATTATCTAAACAAACATTGTCACTAGGGTGACCCTACATCAAATTATCAAATCAAACTTAACAAGTAATGAAAGTGAAGGTGGTAGTTTACGATGAAGTTTTAACTTAAACAAAACTATGACCAGTCAACCTCTCTTGATATCCCGCTCTGTAGTTGTTGAAAACACACAAATACTTTCCAGTCTCTTTTCAACTTTGACATAAATGTCATTGTGTATGGAATATGCAAAAATAGTTACAAAGAAATTGTCTATTTAAAAACATTCAAGGGAGGTCTTGAAAGTCTATGAAGAAAATCCAGTGAACCATTCTTGAGATATCTTCCTGAAAATGACAACAGGCAGTGTAATATGTTGATATCTTCAAAAGGTTCCAGTGAAGGTCACCAAAATCAACGAAGTATGATGTCAAATTTCAAGAAAATCCAGTAACTTTTTGTGTGTGATATCCTGCTGACTATCAAAATATGCAATTTAACATGCTGAAATTTTCTTAGTGTCTCCACGACCTTGAAAATTCAATGGCTTCACTAGATAAAGCTTGGTGCTGAATATGAAGAAAATCCAGAGAACGGTTCTTGAGATATCTTGCTGACAAGGGCAAAATGTTAACACCCCCAACCCCACTGGCACGATCATTGATATTTGTGCTAATCATTTTCAAGATGTAACTGTATGTCGCACCACCAAATGTAACTACTGCAAAGTTCAATTCAAACAGCCAGGATTACTCTGAGGATGTCCTCTGATTTCAGCTACAGTCCAGGAACACTTAAGAAAATAAGAGTTAAAATGGCTAAGTGATTGTGTGAATGGGGGCAATGCTAATTCACACTTACGTAAATAATGGATAGCTGTCTCATGTAGGCACTCAAACACCTTTTACATATTATTTATGATTATACAACACACAACCAATTATTTCATGAAGCATATTAATTCATGGGAGGGTCACAGGAATTCAGTCTTTTTCTGATAACTGTTTGAGATGGGAGCTACTCAGTTACTATGTTTACATTGATGCTAAAAACTTTGAAAAACACAATTTAGAACATCCCAATTTATTACAAGATTATACTTATAATAAAATAATCACATATGTGACGCCTAACAACTCTTTCCATTTCATACATGTTTTTAAGTGAACAGTATGATTAATAATTATCTAAACAAACATTGTCACTAGGGTGACCCTACATCAAATTATCAAATCAAACTTAACAAGTAATGAAAGTGAAGGTGGTAGTTTACGATGAAGTTTTAACTTAAACAAAACTATGACCAGTCAACCTCTCTTGATATCCCGCTCTGTAGTTGTTGAAAACACACAAATACTTTCCAGTCTCTTTTCAACTTTGACATAAATGTCATTGTGTATGGAATATGCAAAAATAGTTACAAAGAAATTGTCTATTTAAAAACATTCAAGGGAGGTCTTGAAAGTCTATGAAGAAAATCCAGTGAACCATTCTTGAGATATCTTCCTGAAAATGACAACAGGCAGTGTAATATGTTGATATCTTCAAAAGGTTCCAGTGAAGGTCACCAAAATCAACGAAGTATGATGTCAAATTTCAAGAAAATCCAGAAACTTTTTGTGTGTGATATCCTGCTGACTATCAAAATATGCAATTTAACATGCTGAAATCTTCTTAGTGTCTCCACGACCTTGAAAATTCAATGGCTTCACTAGATAAAGCTTGGTGCTGAATATGAAGAAAATCCAGAGAACGGTTCTTGAGATATCTTGCTGACAAGGGCAAAATGTTAACACCCCCAACCCCACTGGCACGATCATTGATATTTGTGCTAATCATTTTCAAGATGTAACTGTATGTCGCACCACCAAATGTAACTACTGCAAAGTTCAATTCAAACAGCCAGGATTACTCTGAGGATGTCCTCTGATTTCAGCTACAGTCCAGGAACACTTAAGAAAATAAGAGTTAAAATGGCTAAGTGATTGTGTGAATGGGGGCAATGCTAATTCACACTTACGTAAATAATGGATAGCTGTCTCATGTAGGCACTCAAACACCTTTTACATATTATTTATGATTATACAACACACAACCAATTATTTCATGAAGCATATTAATTTATGGGAGGGTCACAGGAATTCAGTCTTTTTCTGATAACTGTTTGAGATGGGAGCTACTCAGTTACTATGTTTACATTGATGCTAAAAACTTTGAAAAACACAATTTAGAACATCCCAATTTATTACAAGATTATACTTATAATAAAATAATCACATATGTGACGCCTAACAACTCTTTCCATTTCATACATGTTTTTAAGTGAACAGTATGATTAATAATTATCTAAACAAACATTGTCACTAGGGTGACCCTACATCAAATTATCAAATCAAACTTAACAAGTAATGAAAGTGAAGGTGGTAGTTTACGATGAAGTTTTAACTTAAACAAAACTATGACCAGTCAACCTCTCTTGATATCCCGCTCTGTAGTTGTTGAAAACACACAAATACTTTCCAGTCTCTTTTCAACTTTGACATAAATGTCATTGTGTATGGAATATGCAAAAATAGTTACAAAGAAATTGTTTACTTAAAAACATTCAAGGGAGGTCTTGAAAGTCTATGAAGAAAATCCAGTCACAGGAATTCAGTCTTTTTCTGATAACTGTTTGAGATGGGAGCTACTCAGTTACTATGTTTACATTGATGCTAAAAACTTTGAAAAACACAATTTAGAACATCCCAATTTATTACAAGATTATACTTATAATAAAATAATCACATATGTGACGCCTAACAACTCTTTCCATTTCATACATGTTTTTAAGTGAACAGTATGACTAGATTATCCAAAATCTGTATTTTTGCCTGCTGATGCAACACACCAATGATACAAACCAAAGCAGTATACATGAAGAAATAAATAAATAACATACAAATAAAATTTTCTTCAGACCAAAAGCTTAAATTGCCTTTTTCCATGCAATGACCCATTTGCATGTATCATTTTCTTCTACACATCAAAATAAAGATAATACAATCTACAATAAAAGCCGAGACTGCAAGATTAAAATGAACAAGATGAACATAAAAAGATTCATTGAGAATATAGAAGTCATCATATATCAAAGTCACTAAAACAATTTTAATCCACTGTGGTCAGTTGGCGACTCTCATTTGAAAAACGGTAATGATTCCCTTACTCAATGTGATTTTAGTGACAATGGGTATTTTTCAAAATTTTCTTTCCCTGGCAGACACCCTAAGTTCTCTGGAACAATCTGACAGTCTGTAAAAGTCAAACTATCATTGAAAACTATCAGTAGTTTTGATTTTATCAAAATAAATTCTGAAAGTTGCCTATAAGACTTGCGTTAAGATTGACTCCCATGACAATAGTTTGTGAGTCTTGTACAAAATGACGTGTCATGTAACATCTTGTGTTTCTTAAAAGGCATTTAGAAGTTGATGTATTAATGCAGGACAAATCTTATGGATAACAACTTTTCAACTATAATAAATACAAGAAGCTGATATCAATAAGAATTGTCGTGTATGTAAAATTTTGCAGACAGAGTTGCAGATCGAGGGAGGCATGTAACTATTGAACTACATGTATTTATTGATGCATCGACAGTTAGGTTGTTCCACATCTGTGTAGCAGCATCAATAGTATACTCAAAAATCATTCTCCTTATCTTCTAAAGGACAGCATAAAAATATACCGACGACAGTAACTCGTGTAACAGATTCGTAGAGGATATATTTCTGTATTATTCAGACCACATCCCCACTGATGAATGAGACTATTTATCACAGTTACCTCCCTCCATGCTAGGTATCAATATTCCTTGCATGTCCATGAATCTAGATATCTCGATACAGACATGTTGAGGCTGAGTAGCATGCTGAATGACCCCACGTACAGATACTAGTCAGCTGGTACTATTGGCAATACAATTACAATCATCAGGATTTACATCATGCAGAAAATATTGCGCAACCACTTTCCATTAAATGTATAGAGTGGACAAAGAAAAATACATTTTACATTTTAAGGAAATCCCAATAATTTTGTGGCGTGTGATCTTGTGCATAAATCCCAAGTCACAAATCGGGTGAAGCTAACCACTGTCAGTCATGGAGATTCTTTGCAACAGTGTTTGGCAGCTTGACTCATGAGAGTTTCTTGGACTTCAGTCCTGCCCCACAATGATGCACATGTGATGATATATGTGCTCTCACTTCAGTGAGATTGTTCTTAACTGGCTCTGTTCACCCTACCAAATGGACACTCGATGGAATAAGATGGTCAAATGAATGTTTACCATCTAGCAACTCGATAATAGCTTTGGATAACCTAGAAAAAAATTGTCTGTGCTTTGCGCATAAAATGCCCTTAATGCCACTAGGCATCTTGATATGGGTTTTAGGTACTATTAAATACCAACTACTGCATACATTTGGCTTTAGTTAGATTGATTACTATAATCCAGCTTAGTTATGACAAACCATCCAGGATATTTCCAAACATGTAATACCAAAGTGCTTATTGTTTCTTGTAGTGGATGTGCCAGTTCTTGTTAACTTGCTGTCACAATATTCCACTTTTGACGCAAAGAAACAAGTCATTAATGGGAACTTCAAACAAACCACACAGAACATCATCAGTCTGTGAGAGAACAAGTACCACTACAGTGGTTGATATTAACCTGAAATGTCTCTTAGACTAAGTACAAAGGAAACAACCAAAATGATCTGAAAATTCTAATTGCTCTGGATACAGTCAATGAAATATCATCAGAAGATAATGTTAGTTTTACAGTGTATTGTACACCCTACCTGTTTACTCTTGCAATAGCAGTTACAGAACCATGCAAAGCAGAAAACTTGGTGAATCATGTATCGCACTTCAATTTCCGTATTACACAGCTGCTGCATCGACTTTTTCAAATGTTTTCCATCCCTTTGAACCCATTGTTTCGATCATACCATGACATTTTCTGGTTCAATACATAAGTTCCAAATGCACTAGTATGACATGCTACATATATCAGACAGTTTGAGCCATCAAAGGTCTACACAGGTCGTCCGGGTATCTCAATTCTAGATTCATCAGCACAACATACATGTCCCAGCTTTAACAGTTGGTCATGACCTTTCTCACATGGGAGAGGAGGCAAGACCGAGTCTAATGATTATCACACTTCATAGAAACAAGGAAGCAGCAAAGTGTACAAGTCTAAACTGTCTTAGAATTCTATTCCTCTGAGGTAGACATGCCACAGTTTCAGCTGGATGTGACCTGTGATGGTCCGTGGTAGAATAGGCCTTCAGCAACCCATTGCTGCTATAAAAGGCGACCAGACTTGTGATAAGAGGCAACTAACGGTATCATATGTTATTGGTTCCAAATTGCACAGATCGATGCTCGTGGTGTTGATCACTGGATTGTATGGTTCCGAATTAATTATTCAAAGACCGCAGCCATATGGCTGGAATACTGCTGATTGCGTCAGTATACTAGACAATAGAAGAAGTCTTGTATCAGATGGATATGTCTTCTAACAGAAGGCTCACAGGGCATGACTTAAACACTGATAACTGATACCAGAACACATATTACAGCGGAGTAACAGAAAGCCACAATCAGAAATATAAGCTGCGTTTTTCAACGTAACTACATACAACTGTGGTGAAGAATCAATAAAAACATTTCAAATGTTTACTTGGCACCAGTACAAGTTTCGGAAATCTGTCCTATGCCTGTGTTTGAGAAAAAAAAAACAGACACACGAACAAGCACATGATACATGATCAAGATCCAGCATCCAGCAGTAATGATCACCACTTTGATGAAACCCATGTATGCAGTAAGCCATTAACTCTCCCCACTAGGCTACCTCAAGGCTTGAACACTACAGTCAACATGTACACAGTCGAGATAAGCATATATTGATGAGCAGGAATGTACAAGGACCATTAGCAGCAACATGTCCACCTGTCAAGTACATCACCTATAACAGTGCATATGTTGTTCTTATTATTGAACTAATAGCAGCAATAACAGCTGTTGTTTGGTTTTGGTACAAATTATTCAATAATATCATAATGATGTGGATACACAGGTTTGTTTGCACAGTATGCCACACCGACAGAATGAAGAACTTCTTTACTACAGTGAGATCTCCATTTTTCTGTACATTCTGCTTGAGCCAAAATCTCCCCAATGAATTGCTAATATCATAAAATATAATGATACAGTCATTAGGAATCATTTAGAACATTCATAATGACTCTCGTTAATATGACATTCTCGCATTCCGACTTGGATACACCAATCTAGCTTCTGATTATTGAACATTCATTGTGAAAACACTCATTAATCTGATTATCAACACAGTCGGTCAGATAAATCTGACCATAAACAAACAAACAAACACATGTGAGTGGCAATTAGCATGTTCTTTACTGGCTGCCTGACACCAATGTCGGTGAACATCTCACTTGGTAATTGGGAACACACGATAATTAACTGAGATGATTTAATCGAGAAATATCAAAAGAGTATAAAATGTAAAAGCTGTATAGCTTTATTGTATAGTTAGACTGAGTTTTCATCACGACATGATGTAAATGACTCAAACAACATCAAAGTAAATAAGAGAAAGACATCCACTCTGCAGATGTTTGTAATAATTTTTGTCAACAAAATGAAAAGTTTCTTTAACAAACCATCATTGTTCTTTTTAGATATTTGAAAATTTGTGTCAAGGTGAAGTGACAGTCACAGCCAGGTAAGCTGGAGGCACAATTTCATCAGTAAATTTCATCAGTAGGGGATGGTATCAAGAGTCATTGCACTGTGATTCTGAATACGACATGGACTCACTGCTGTCAGGGTCATCACTCTCCCTCTCCCTACAGAAGTTGTTCATCAGTATATTGCTGCTATCCTTCCTTACTTCCCCAACTTCTAAATGAGTCTCAAAGAAGTGACAGAAAATGTAACACCACCTTCTACTTAAAATTTCAGCAGAGAGAAAAAAGAAATGTAAGGCAGTACAGGTCTGAACACAAAGGTATCCATACTGCTTGCCTTTTCAAATTGGGTTCTCCCATCAGTCACAACAGGCTTACACTGCTATATGAATGTCACACAACCTGATGATATAAATGGGATTTTATTGATTATATCATGACATCAGTGAGTAAGTGAGTGAGTTTAGTTTTATGCCGCTTTTAGCAATATTCCAGCAACATCACGGCAGGGGACATCAGAAAATGGGCTTCACTTGTTGTACCCATGTGGGGAATCAAACCCGGGTCTTCGGCATGATGAGCGAACACTCTGCTACCCCATCGCACCTCATTACATCAGCTACTTGTGTGAAAGGTGAGAGTTTGAGTATGGTCTTTTGGCAATATTCCAGCAATATCAAGCTGGGGTACACCATCTTGTGTGAAGAGGTCAAGATGGCATATTAATGAGTAGATACACTTACACCGCCGTGATATTGCTGGAATATTGCTAAAAGCAGCGTAAAACTAAACTCACTCAAAGAAAGATATCTTTCCATGATCAGAAGAAATGTGATAAGTACTGAGTCCATTGTATGATTCAGATTGTTTAATAAGAATGAGGTTATGAATCACTTTCATATGTAACAAACACATAAAATGACTCATATAAAGGAATACTTTTTAAGACAATGTTGGCCAATAATAACAGACAGGATGGAAATATAGGATTTTTGCATGTATTATATTATAACTTAATGCTCAAACCAACCCATGGTTCTTGATATTGCAAATTACCTGCCCTTGATTTACATTGACATTTTACCAATCATATGTAGACTGAAGGGTAAGGGAGATAACTCATAAAATCCAAAGGTATAGGTAGTTTTGATGGACATGAACGTAAATGTAAATTTGATGAAGATAACCTTTACATCATAGGTATTCATATGGAAATAAGTTGTTGGCCTTGATAAACATTTAAGAGCCACAACCTGTGTCACTAATACTCTTGATCAGGATTTCAAACATCAGCTCAATAACAGTTAATAATGGTTACTCTTGACAAAACTAGGTCTGTTTCAAACTTTGCCATAAAACTTTCCTAAAAGCAAAGAGAACATTACTCAACTCTGAAAACAATCCACTATATGACCTTAATGTTATTGGTTGAGCAAATATGAAATCTTTCCAGAGTTCAAAAGACAGGATTTGTGATGATTTTTCATAAATTAATAATATCCACTCATAACCTTTGCACTGTACCTCTCCTAATACTATGGGTAAGTTACTGATTGAACAAAAGTGTCTTCAGGCAGATGGGTGGACAGACAAAAAGTTTTTAGGTCAGGGGCATAAAATTCTGAGGTAAGAAGAATATTTCAGCATGTTTTTGTTGTGCCACATCACAGTGTTCTACCTATATCTTGTATTAAAGATCGTACAGGCAGTTTTGAAATGACCTACCACATACATGAATGTACTAAACCTCAAGATGTACAAATGTTAACTGAACGCAAGCTTTCCATCCACCAGCACTCCCACTGCAGTCTGAATTTCATACCAACTTGATACCAACTTGATCCTTGTGCACTTCATGATCGACATAGGAAGTGTGTATATACAAAGTATCCAAATGGCTTTGTTCTTTGCTCACCTTTCTTTCCATCATCCCCCGGCTTGACCTCCCCACTAGATGATGCCTTTGTTGTGCCAGTCTGGGGATGACAGGACTCGTGTTAAACACATTTGTTCACATCGTCAAACAAATATCCAAATCTACATAAGTGGAAATTGTAACTTAGGTAAGATATTCACTTAGCTGGACTGATCTGTTCAAGAGTATAAAAGGTATCCTTACATTATTTGGTTGTCCCATCAGTCAGATAGCTTAAAAACAGCAAGCAATATTGCTGATGGCACCAGATAGCTATATTTCATTGCTTGGTCCCACATTTGTGATAGATAAATAGACAGTGCACTGATTATTTAAACTCTTATTTTACATTCAAAATATGATACAGCAGATTTAACATGAAAAACTGTAAAAAATTATTTTCCCTTAAAAAATATCAACTTTTTCAAAATAACTAGCACACTACTTACCGATGAATCAGTGTGATCTTCGGAGGTCTTTTTATCTGAAACACATTAAATCATAATGAAACATCTTTTCAAGCACCAAAATAGAATCATATTTTGTTTGACACTTACAACTTTATGTTGGCCATCTTGTTGACTATAGCTTAGAGGAGTAAGCAACCTTTCATTCATCTGTTGACCACTCCGTCCATTACACCATGCAGATGTAAGAAAGGGAGACTAGTAAAAGGTTGGCCTGAACATAAAGCTCCTAAAGTCTTACAGAAGGCTCTTAGTGACTGCAGCTTCAAGTTATATACATATAAAAATTAAGGCTGGCACAAAAAATCTTGATTCCGATCTCAGTTTAAAAAATTTTAAGGTAAATATTGAACTTCCTATCAATATATAAAATGGCTGAAAGGCTGAAAACATTTCCTGCAAATCACAAATGTCACTGCTGATCATCTGGATGAGCCGCATGAGAAGTATAATCTTCTGAGTGGAACCAAATTCACTATGCAGTCTAAATAATGATAGAAGGGGAATAACTCTCTTGGTTCTCAATTACAACACTTCATTCAAATGTATCATAGATACTGATATGAACAAGATTGTAATTTGCAGCTATTTTCAACTTATTTCCTTTAAACAGAAATATAAGATGCATAATAAAAATATCACAAAAACAAACAAACCCATCTATATGCAGTAATTTTCTATGTGCCAACGGTTCAATCAGAACAATTCTGGGAATAAAATATCAACCTGTAAATAATCGAAAATGGACAACCCAATCCATTGACTGATATTGATAGACATAAAATAATTCAGCCCTAAAGGTAAAATCTACAATAAAGAACAAAATATCGAACTCAGCTATTATTCTTTAATCATTATCTTTTCATGGTTTCTTTGCTTTCTAAACCTATGTGTAACATTGTAGGGTAGAGAGCAACTAAGATCAGTCAATTTTCACTCTCTATTTTCAGTTGTTGATATATCTTTTGTTTATTTCAATCCAACTTAGTAATCTGATCCTTCACATTATTCAGTATTTCATCGTTGTGTAACACTAAACTTCCATGATAAATGCTTACGCTTTACACCAGCATTAAAATTCATCAGTATCCAAATTATGCACTTCCTTGTTGCACAACTGGTGGACATCTCAGGTGCCTATGGGGATGGGTGTATTTTGACCAAACCAATAGTTTGACATAATACTAATACTCTGTTTATGACCCTACAATATGTTTTACATTATGCTGTGCTCATAAGCATCAAGTCAGAATCAGAATAGAGCATATTAGGACATAGTTCTTGAGTATGCCATTGGTTTGCCTGCTTAGTTGTTGCTATAGCCTGGAAAGCAGCCTGTAAATATTTGAGTGTTGACTAGACAAATCAGTGATTGACACTGTCAGCAGATATCTACACTGCTACACGTATGTCATAGTATCAGCAAAGATACCTTACCAATTGATCCCATGGTCACATCTTATGACAAATTGTATCAAAATCTGCACCGAGAATCATGTATATTTTGTCTTGCAGTTACTTCAGTTTTCTCCTGTCTTGTGACATAACTATACTGCTAAACATGGCTAAGAGTGGGATTCTGTATGAATTTACTCCGATAATCTCATCATCACTTTCGTAAAGGATTTGGACTGTTCATTCTGTCCAGTATTGACAGATGTTAGCATTTTTTCACAGTCTGTTCTAAGTATCCATGAATAGCACATGGAACATATCTTTATGATGAAATGATTAATGACTTAGTAGTGTTTCCTCCAGAGTGTTTTAGAAGGGCGCTGCCCATTTTTCTGGCGCCCTGCCCCTTTTTACTGCGCCCTGCTCAGTACTTGCTGGTTGTGACGGAGCACAGGAACAGACTGAAAATCAGCAACTGTAAAAAGCATCTTATGATCAGCCTAAACACTGACACCTACAATGACACCGACTTGGAAGCTGTTGTGAAAAGTTTCCTGAGAAAAAACAAAGGAGACTGTAGGCTAATAATACATGAGGCTCAATCTGATCTTTTTGTTTTGGTTTTTATTGTGGTTTGTGCCCTTTTCAAACTAGGGTGCCCTTTTCTGTAGAAACTTCACCCTGCCCTTTTTGTGGTCTACAGGAAACATTACATAGCCATGTACTGAAACATATTGGGTTAATGAGTGATAAAGTGGCTTAAACACTACACAAACCACCATCCCCTATGACCATCAAACATGGTTACCTTTAATTCCAAGGACCAGGTCCGCCTTTACACAGTTGGAGTTCTCGTCCCGATGGTAGTCCTGCTCACACTGACACAACCCCATGCGGGACTTGGAACCCTCTCGCAGGACACACTCCTCATGCTCATGCTTACATTCACCCAAGATCCCAAACTCACACACTGTTGGTTGAGTCAGTGGTGGAGGCGTTGTGCTGCTGCTGCTGCTGGTGCTGGTGCTGGTATACTCTGACAAAAGAAGATGATAATATTTACACTTCACTCCACAGTGAGTGAGCTTGTAATTCCTCTTTTCACAATACTTGAGCAGTATCAATGCAGGGCACACTAAAGTGTAAGATAAAAGATGCCACAGGGTTTTTATGTGATTTAAAATCCCGCAACCCGAAAGATAAACATAGGGGGTGACAGTTACTGTTTATCTTCAGTTACTTGGGTTGCAGTTGTATTCAAGCTGACGTAAGACATACTTCAGACATAATTTTAATCTTCGGTATTTACTGTTGAAATCAACTGAAATCACTCTGGCAACTGACATCTTGACTTGCACACGTAATGCACGTGCTCTGCACATGCCCTGCGCACACTACCCGTCTTGTAAGGACAAACAATTCCTGCTGACAAACAATCTCATTCTTCACAGTGATCCTTCATAGGCTAGTGGATAAAACGGCCAAGTTAGTTAACGGATTCGGGTTCGAAACCAGACATCAACACTGTATGTTGGAAGTTATTGAAAATGTGATATTTTACCATCGCAATCAATAATAGCAAGACAAAGTTCCCTCAGTTTTCAAAACATGTAATAATCCTAAGCCAAGGGAGGTTTATGTTACAATCCAAGGGAATGTGTAATAATCCGTGCGATAATACAGTCCCATATGAGTTACAACATACGATGTGACTGGTGTGATGTTGGCATTGTGTTACAGTAAATTTGAGTCAAAATCTCCCAAATGAATTGTATTCTAACTCAAAAACAAATAATCGCAAATGATGTAACTTACAGAGTGATAACTTTTGACACCATCCGTTACCAATGAAATCAAATTTGCACGTGTTTACCTGGCTGTTACCTGAGCTGTTCATACGACCTTGTTACAAATCTTGCTGTATCAAATGAAAATAATGATGGTTTGTTACACAACTTTCATATTTTGTTGACAAAAATTATCACAAACTTCTCAACAGTTTGTGTGTTTTTCTTATTTACTTGGGTGTTCATTTGAGTCATGTACGATTATTTGTTTTTGAGTTAGAAAGCAATTCATTGGGGAGATTTTGACTCAAATGGACTCTAACACTGGTCTACCTCAAGTCCCTACAGTGTGATCATTCTGTCCATTTAAGGACCACATCAACTAGCTAATGGGGTATATATACCACGCCATATTATGCACAACATGCGACAACATTTCAATCAAAACATCATAACAGCATCAATACTTCAAAACTGGTGTTTGGTTTATGAGAAAATATGGCGCAGTGCTTTCAATTGTCAGTATATGTGCGTTGTCCTTCTAACACAACCTTATCTACCCACTAATAATCAATATGACTAGCATGCTAAAAAATCCAGTGTAGTAATACTACAATAGGTCTTCAGCAACCCATGCTTGCCACAGATGGTGACTATGATAGTTGTAGGGGGCAGTTAACGGGATCGGGGGTGGTCAGACTCACTAACTTCATTGACATATGTCATCAGTTCCCAATTGTGCAGATCGATGCTCATGCTGTTTATCACTGGACTGTCTGCTCCAGACTCATTTATTTTCCATATAGCTGGCATATTGCTGAGAGCAGTGTAAAGCTAAACTCACTCACTAGTAAAAGATCAGACTGAGGGAATATGTGACTGTCATGAATAAATACTATAGGTCTCATCATTTGAGATACAGTCAAGACCACAAAGGACAGAAAATTCTTTATATCTGATAGGTTATTCTCTACAGCCCACATACCTATTAATTCAGTCTTCACTGGATTCAGCAATATAAAGTCCCACAGCGGACTAACCTGAAAGTCTCTAGTAAATCACCCAGTGTCTGTTTCTATTCTGTTGATAGGGGAAGGAAGAATGATATGGATTTACTAGATTTATTTGCTGTTTCCCTTTCATGCAAAATTAATTTGTATTCATTAAGGTCAACTCGTTCTCTGACCTTATTACAGTTTTATCACTGGTTGTTTAGAGTAAATCAAAATGAAGGAATCAGTCAAGAAGTTTGATTGGAGGATATGTAGTTAAAGCATAAAAACCTGAAACTGATAAGAATCAAACTAACAAAAATCAGCAAACGATCCCTTTAATGTAAAGATCTGTTGTCTTCTCTAAGATGTTTGTCGCAGGTGCAATAACTATAGGAAACAAAAAAAATACTGCAGCAAATCTCTAAGCTTCAATCCCAGCATGCAATATTATGGGCTTATAGAGTGGATCACAGCAGATGGATCTCGCCATATCTACAATTTGTGCTATGGATAAACTTGGAAACAAAAATTACTGATTTCAAATTTTGTTCTGTCTGAGATACATCACAAAAAACATTTCAAGCTTCTAAATGGGAAGTAATTTTCTTGAGAAACTTTTTTAGAAATCTTATAAAAGCAAACAGTACATGTGACTTGTAGGTGACCAAGACGTTATTCTTTTCCACACAACGTTTCGGGACCATTACAGATCACTTCATCACAATCTGTAATGGTCCCACAATGTTGTGTTGAAAAGAATGCAGAAGCCTAATCCAAGAACTATCTTGGTCGTCTACAACAACTTCTAAATGACTCTACAGACATCGCTTGTGAGTTGTTGTTCCTTGCAAGTAAACCTACCTTAAACTATGGAATTACATAGTAGTTGTTAGGAATTAGTTCCTTATCTTTGCAGCTAAAATGCTTGCAAATGCTGAACTACTCAGAAGGCAAACAATGCTTACAATGTTCAAGGTTTGTTTTGCATAAACATCATAAAGAGATTATTTTAGTCATTTTATGCAGCACATGATTAAATATGACAAATGTACTCAGATAAGTTTAGTAACTATAAGTTAAGAAAATGTTAGCTGATATCAGGGCCCGCTTGCACAGAGCAATCTTAGTTACAATCAGTCTTAGGCCCCTACAATCAACATTCCAATCACCATACAATTGCCCTAATCCACTTGCACATAGACGATCTTAAGACAACATGGATTTAAGATTGCGATCTTAACTAAGATCAAACTCTTCAACGTTGGAGGGAGAAATTTCTCGACTTGACTCCTGTTTACAGCTGTCTGCAAGTGCGCATGGCATGCAGCGCAAATAGATCATGGTACTGGTTACTGCACACAACTGACATTCCTTCCTTAATCGCACCTTGCAGAAGTTTCATGAAAACAAAACAAAACAAAACAAAACAAAGAAAAAAAGAACTAAAAAAACAAACCCACAAATCTTTAAAGGAAATGATAATGTGGTAGAAGGAATTGATAATGTGGAAGAAGGAATTGATAATGTGGAAGAAGGAATTGATAACGTGGAAGGTAACATATATAATCACTCGTACCTCGGGGGTTATTCTCAAATTTTTCTACATTCTTATTTGATTTATAACTAAGAATGTTAGAAATATCATGTTTTATGAAAATATTGAAATACAAACAAATACATTAACAATGGGTCTTGAGTTATTGACCTAGCTATTGACCTGAAAATAACTTATAGAAAAATTTTCCTTATGATATATAACACCTAAATATACCATGACTTGCCAATCGCTGTCAGTGAAACATAGTTTGGCATCTGGTTGGTGATATTTGGAGTAAAATCCCAAATATACTCCATAAGCATTAGATTTGTAAAGATATGAAAGGGTGACATGACTGTGGGAGTGTTGTGGAAAATGCATGACGGAAATATGAAAACGATATTATTCTGTGAGTGTGTTGCATGTGTTGTTAAATACTTATCCACAATATGTTAATTACTTTAGGCTATGTTGTTGATAATTATTTTTTTTTTGTTTTTATGCAAATTTCACATACCTCAGCAAGTGCATTTTTCCTGTTTGAAGAATACTTGTATTACATTTAAAATGCACAGATTACAACTCTTGTCTCTCATCAGATTTAACTTAAGATTTTGGAATTAGAAAGAAACATAATTTTGCATGTTATCGAATTGTAGATTATTTTAATGATAAACTAAGACAAAATCATTGACCGAAAAGAAACATATGTGGAGGTCTGCAATGTCACAACACAACCAACATACATTGTATTTGGGCATGACAGATTTTATGGCATTGGCACGATATGCAAAGGGCAACCACTCCAATCTTGTGCAAAAACTAAGATTAGCTGCCCTTGAGTTATTGAAAAGGTCATGGCCACTGTTCATTGCATGCAGACACCTATCGTTACTATCCTTTCCTCGTTTATCAAAAAGGTATGGTGTGCATACTTTTTCCAACACTGAATTGGGTGAGAATTGTACTTTATGATGTCCACTCGATAATGATTTTGTTCACTACCACAAATAATGATATTTCTGACGTTAAATCGATGTTGCATTCTTCGTGTTGTTGAGGCATAGAGGAAAATCATACAGTTTGTAATATAAAAGGAATCTCCAAATGTAAAGCTAATTATTTGCATGACACTGACACCAACTAGAATGCCATTTTGCTACAGAATACGAGGATCTTAGCTCCTTACAACTGGTTCTGACCAATTGTTAGTTTTAATTGCAACTTACAATGATCTTAGTCCACAATCACCTTGTGCAAGTGGATGGCGATTGAAGTCAAAGTCTAAGATCGCAATCTTAAGGATTTACAATAATTGTGGCAGTAAGATTGTTTTGTGCAAGTGAGCCCTGATCTGTTTGATATCTCATAAAATGCATTTGTGTGGTGTGTAACATTTTTTTATGTCATGCTGATGTCAATCATGTATAAAATAAAATGAAATTCGGCAAAAGTACTTGCCACAGCTGAATGCCATGCCTCTGCTCTAAATGTGAACAAAGTATGATAAACGTATTGAACTCTAATGATTCAAATGTTGCTAAAGCAGTTGCTCTGTTTTAAAACACCTGTTTCAACAGTATACATGAAAAGAACATGTGGCATTGTAAAATATTGTATCTGTCAATTGTATTAAAGGTCGTCAGACCCACAATATTGAATAAATCTGTCTGTCTGTCTGTCTGTCTGTCTGCCCGCCTGTCTGTCTGTGTGTGACTGTCTGAATTTCCACTCTAGCATCAAAACTGCAGATGTAAGCAGGAATATATACAAGGGGCAAAACTCTGGATCACTTTAACGTAGGCCATTTGGTTAGAAGTGTAATTCAATAAGGATTTCAGCATTATACATCCATTATGTCTACACATGTTTTGTTTATGATCTACAAAACTTTTATGACAGAAAAATCCATACAGAAACAACATTTGTTTACATTTTGTTGTAGCTTAAAAGAAATGAACTTCAGATTTTTTGTTAAATATTCAAACAAAAGATGGATAGACAAAGGATTCACATTACACAGATCCTTTTTTCATCTACATTACATCACTGCTACTTTTATAAGTCACTTGTAGTGTCTAGAGAAGACACCCAAGGGACAGACAGCTGTAATATGTAATCACAAACATGATCGTCATAGTGGTGGCAAGTGCACTCCTATGCTCTTCAAGGCTAAAGTGGGAACATTTTTGTTTCAAGTTATCAATATCTTCTTCTCAA
The DNA here is from genome assembly GCF_037392515.1 of Haliotis asinina. Classification (NCBI taxonomy): domain Eukaryota; kingdom Metazoa; phylum Mollusca; class Gastropoda; order Lepetellida; family Haliotidae; genus Haliotis; species Haliotis asinina. The sequence continues at coordinate 35,181,715 of NC_090282.1, read as the reverse complement.
CCTCATGCAATTCTCTGTATATGTTGCTTATGGCTCACAATCAGCAGTGAGTTTTTGGCCGATTTCCAAGATAACTGTGAAACCCTAATGGACCTATGTAACAGCATATTAAGTGAAATTGTCACAGTGTTCTGTAATCTGATTGGTTGAAAAACATGATCAAATGGTATTAGATTCCCGGAAACTGCGAGACTATTCACTGCGTATTGACCTCGCAAACAAGGTGTTTTGGTGTGAGTCATCAACAGTGGTGACGTCATTCAAATCATATTGTGACGTAAAGTCGGAATGACGTCACAAATGAGCAACTCCAGACGCTACCATGGGAACCAGCTGAAACGGCCTGCTGATGACACTTCACTGCTGTACCCGTACTCAATGTAAACGAGTGCAGACAGTAAAACCCTTTGGTTTACTTTTGTGTTTACAATGTCGATAAACATCACGTGTTGGCCAATTTCCGGGTGTTATTGAGTATTTGAAGCACGTCGGTTCCAAATGCATTCCCGTGCTTCAAATACTCAATAACACCCGGAAATTGGCCAACACGTGATGTTTATCTCCTAAATATTCCCACATTGGAGAGAGAAATACAGGACAGCTAAATACACATTATACTTTCGTTATGGCTCTGAATGCTTTGACAGTTTAGATGATAACATTTCACTGAAATCGTCAACGAACACTTTCTGGAAAAGAAACCTTTTGAATGATCAGAACAAAATAGAGGTAAGAAACATGGTTCAAAGAGCACATTTCGCAAAAGGAACATGTAATGTTCAAACGTTTTTATTGTCTTCATACCACATAATCACTTGAGTTCACTGCCAGTGCAGTTTAAGCAAAAAACTGTAATGGGAATACTGTGAAACTTCTGACAAGTGATGACACTTAAAAAACACAATTCTCTAAAAATAGATAACGTATTCGCACAAGATTCTCACAAAATACATAATGCATTTCTCTCAAAAATACTTACTATCAGCCATCAGGGATGCTACCATGCACATTTATCCCAAAATAAACTAAGCATTCAGATTACAAATTTGAAAGAAAAAGTTCAAATGAGAATTAAAGCAATGTTGCATTAAATCGACTCAACCAGATGAACACTATTTCTCGCAACCCCTTGTGTCCCTTCGAGTGTTCTTTACAAATATCCTACGCACAACCTGTCACTGAAACCAGTTCAACAAACATCGACAAACCATATGTGAAAGTTTTCGATGTACGAAGCAACTGTTTACGTTCCATATAATTGTCAAGTATTCTCTGTTTGTCTTGAAGTCTCCATTATGATTTCATGGAAGTAGAAAGGGATGATAAATCTTCTACTGAATCAATAGAAGTAGTGCATATGTCCCAACATGTATAATATAGGCTAACATATTGTCCAAAATAGGTGACATTGTGGCTTTAAAATCAAGTAGTGTAAATTTTCTTGAAAAATCAGATGCTGCACCTTTAACAACAGATATGCATACTGCCCATCTGAACACCTCCATTAGCATATGATGGAGTCTGTAACAGACAAAAAGACTTCAAAAACCCAGGCATATCAGCCAAATTGGAAACATTCAAGAAACACTGACAGATGGGATCGTTGGTTATAAATCAGCGTGATTCTACATGTTCCAATTCAGCACAAAGACTGCTGTAGCAGTGCATCAGGGTTGGACAACAGGTCTTATTGATTACAAGATGAGATCTGGAGTGTACTAGAGCCCCATTGATCAGCAGAGACATCAGGTGGTTATCGAATAATCTACTTCAACACATATGGGATTTTTCTTGTTTTTCTTCACAAAATAACTGGGTCGACATAAACAAAAACTTGTTTTCAAGAGAAACATTCTTATTTTCATGTCATTTCAAACATAATGAAAATTAATAAACTTTTGAAATATTAGACGTTCAAATGGATTTGTGGGAATCCCCACTTGCGAAAGTTTTTACATTTCACACAGACCATGTCAACTGGCACTGAAGCAAAATTTATCATATTGTCAGAAATACATGTATATCAACTCTACACTGAATACTGTTGATTTTAAGTCATTACATCCATTTCTAACTAAGCTCTAAGGTCTAACTAGCTCTGTTGTTTCTCAGTATGACAACATGATAATAATGACACAATTTCAAAAATATGATTATGATTCTAATTCTGACATTTATATCAGTTGTCTGAAATCACACAAACAAGTCTCATGTCTATGTCTCCCCTGACTACAAACCATGACCCCACTCAACACAAACACATGTTTAACCTATTGTCTCGAATCTGAAACTGAAGGGCAGGTAACTCCAATTTGCAAAAGAAAAAGTACCATGGCAACACACAGCTGCTCACATGCTTTCAATTCCCCAAAAATATTACAACTTGAGAAAGTTGCATTATCTCATTATAGTAAAGTAAACCAAGATTCAGAAGCACAGATCTTTGTGGTTCAGCCTTACATTACATTGAACATGTTGACCTAAGACAAACAACACGTCTACAAGTAAATCCTGTACCAGTCAACGTTTTCTCCGCATGCACTCAAGACTACATAAATGACAGGAAAAGTTCCCATAAAGCATCAGACGTCCTCGTTTACGATAATTTCAAGCTACCTGAATTTTCATGAAAGCTATAAAATGTTGTTGAAATGCTAACAGTGGTCAGATAAAACTGACACAAATAAGGAAAACATGTACAAGATGGATGTAAATGAGTAAAATATATGGTAAAGGCTGATATATGAAAACAAACTGTGCCTTAGCAAGAGTGATAATTTGATCTTCATAACATTAAGTGAGATGAATATCCTTTCACTGCCTACATATAAATTATATTTGTTTGACGGAAAATATTCTTGCTAAAAATGTTTTCTTAGCATCTAAGAAAATACATAAATCTGAAAATCTTGTTTTATTTTTTCTGCTGTTTGTAAATCAGTGCTCCAGTTTTACACTTTTATTGAATATTTGAGGCTTTTACTGTTTGGATGTTTTCTTACTGCTAGCGTATGGGAGGTGTGTGGGTCAAGGTCAACTGACATGAGTATATGTGGCCGCATAACTAGAATGTGTGATCTAGGGAAATCTTGCACAGTGGAGCTCGAGTGCTCACTTGACATTTGGAATGCATGAACACAGATGAAGAAAGCTGGAGGTACACGAGGAGAAATGCAGTCTACAGTCTCTCTCTGAACCTCCTCCATCATGACACTCCAGGCGACCAGCACTTTCAATAACACCAGATTTATCTAGGATTGCCAACTAAGTGCCTCTGGTCGGTATAATGGGAAAATGCTTTATTTTCTCCCGATACTGCATTCAGTCTGATCGTGTTGCACAAAATATAGAGGTCCTTCCCTCTTTACTGTGTTAATGATTCTGTTACCAGTAAAATACATCTCAGTCATGCAACACACAACAGTTGATTATTATAATTTGTAATTCCAATATTTAACTAGGGAATTTTTTTATCATGAATTGTAGAAAACCATGTTCTATGGATAGTGATTTTTTTAATTGCAATGAATGCAATAGAATTCAGTTTTCTTTCATCTTCACAACCTCTAAAATGCCTCCTAAAGAAGTCATGAGGTGTATCTTACAAATGCTGTGATAAGCACTTAAAGCAAAACAAAAAGACTCTGCAAATTCCTAAACTTATCTCACACTATTCACAAATTAGCACATACATCTAATGAATATGATGACAAATAACAAGTTCCTGTTGCAGATACAAAGAGCTTGGTCCCAGATTATTCAGAATATAAGGCTCCAAACACATCCAGACGACCATTAACAAGTCAGAATACGTCATTAATCCCAATACTCTGTCACACGTTAAGCAGCACTACAATTAATGTTGATCCCAACTACTAGAGACGTGGCAGGCTATCAGCATGTCCATCTGAGCAGAGGTGAATAATGTGTCTAACTCACCTAATGCAATGTGAATACAGTGGGGGATCTAACGACAATGAACCGGTAGCAGGGAACAGCAATTTAGCACTATTCATGATCTCCAAGAGTACTAGCTATCAATAGCTGTATTTCTGTGCCTTACATCAACTGCCATGGCATAAAACCTGTTATACGCTAGCAAATATTAAACAAGTGAAGTGTAACTTGTAAATCTATTGGACATTAAAGCCATGTGATTGCAACAGCTTCATAAATGATCATAATGCATAGACTATTGCTCATAACGTCAATCACTAGATCATCTCATCCAGATATGATTATTTGCTTGATGTGCCTTATAGCTGACATAATACTTTGTATAGCATAAATGATAGAAACATTGTTCATCGTTTCCTAACCAAACACTTTTTAAAGCATACAATTTCTCTTACAATTACCAGTAGTTACGATTGCCAAACTCAGTCATTGTCAGAAGACTCAGTTTTCCACCCTGAAGCCCTGACCAAATGATTGTTTGATGCAATCTGACATTTACTGGATCCTACAGGGAGCACTCAGCATCACATCTCCTGCAACTAAACACTCCATAAAAATATCTGTTTGAAGCATTAAATCGATTCTGTGCATGCTGATTCAACATTTCTAAGCAATTTCTTAATAGAAACTGCTGATTTTAATGTGTCCACATATATACCACATGCAAAAGAATATTTTTAACACAGTGTTCAGTTTTAATATCAATTTCTTGGCACTCTAAAATCCATTTCATAGTGCCAATTTTAACTTGCTTGAGTTAACAACATGGAATAAAGGTATGAGCACCACATCTACCTATGCAAATTACCAAGACTTATCCAAAGGTAGCTATTCGCTTATTCTTTACTGGAAAAATTTGCACCTTAAATCTAGTTGTGGTAGCAATGAATGAATAAAGGGCTGCTTATTGATATAGATCATAGAGATTGATACTAGTAATTGTTAACTAAATAACAATTCAATCGACTGAAAAAAATCAACATATTTCACATCACCGGCAAGTAAAGGCATATTTATTTATGGATACCATGTTGCCTCTAATAAGAGACATTCTAATATAAATCTGAGAAAATGTGAGTTTTCATGACAAAACACTATACATCCATTAGATCCAAAGTTTTGCTTGCTCTTCCAATTGTGCTTGGCATTTGATATGACCTGATGAATATACCATAGACTACATTCCTGCTATTAATAAGTACTTTGGTCTGGAAGATAAATAAGTGACTGAAAGCATGAGCACCGATCCATGTCACGAGGCAAGATGTCATTTTCAGCCAGATCATGGCACCAGAATACCTGGTGGTCTTATAACAAGGAGATATATCAAATACTGGAGACCTTTTCCCTCATATGGATCCCATTCACGGTTTCCACATTTTTGCGAAAAAAAAATTCCAAGATTTTTCAAGACAAATATTGCTTTTCCAGACAAAACAATATATGCCTTGGGTATTTTGATACCTTTAAACACATACTACTGTGTCTGAAACAAAACAATATCTAATATATCTAAGTCACCAGGTGTCCATTCTCACCTCTTTATGATATATACCTAATAAAAATGAAACACTGAGTGTAGCATTTTTTCTTTTAGTCTTTACATACAAGCCATCCATCCATCCATCAATCCACTCATAATACATTCATTTGTATTGCACCAATATCCAGTTCATCTGCTCAAAGGAGCTTTGTTTTCCCTCAGTCATTGGATGTCCATCACAACAGCACTTTAACTGTCATTAAATAAACATGTTGATTGCCACCATAGACCCTGTGGTACTGTTAAGATATACAATTTTGTCAGATAAAACAGCTGAAATTTAGATCGGGTGGTGTGGTGTAGCCATCTGTGAATCCCATTTTCTGGTGTCACCCACTACGGTAATTACTGGAATTTTGCTAAAAGCAGGATAAGACACTCACTCACTCACTCTCATGAAATGTAAAGAGATAAATTGGAGTTATAATAAGATATGTAAACTGTTCGAAGATTGAGACAGACGTACTTCACATTTGTACTAATGAATGTTTCTTGAGAGGACCTGATATACAGCTTTTTCATCATGGACCATGATATGGTTCTAATCAATATCTGTGTTCAAATACAACTCCCTGGGGAGTCAACAACAGACTACATCCCTTAATCATGTCTACTGTAAGACTCACTAAGAGCTGTGTAGGCAAAATGGTACCTGAGTCTAGCATTAAAGACCTGCAAATGAACAGGGTTCTCTGTCAGAAAGGTTAGCAGGGGCTGTTATGAAGTAGAACATGGAAATCAACAATCACTGAATATCGAATGATCATCAATAAATATTGCAGAAGTACCTTGGAGGAAAAATGCTGCCCCTTCTGAAAGAAAGCAACATTTTATACATCTCTGTTGGGTGGTGACATATATAAGCTTAAATAACAAAAACATCTTGCAAAAACATCTTGTCTGAGTAAATTCAAACGTTTATTTCATCACAATAGCTTAAGTGAATGACTGAGTTTAGTTTTTCGCCGCACTCAGCAATATTCCAGCTATATGGCGGCGGTCTGTAAATAATCGAGTCTGGACAAAACCATCCAGTGATCAACAACATGCGAACCAATGACATGTGTCAACCAAGTCAGCAAGTCTGACCACCCAATCCCATTCACCTCTTAGCATAGTCGTCTTTTATGGCAAGAATGGGTTGCTGAAGGCCTATTCTACCCCAGGACCTTCAGGGGTCCAATAGCTTAAATATATTACCAATGACACAATTTTCATACTGATAATTACTGATAATCTTCCCCAAGACAATATTTCAGAATACTGATCTTACTGGCCAGTCCTAAAGATGTACTTGTAACTGTTACATTTTAAGAGGCAAGTCAGACATGGAAACACATCATTCCTGCCAACTTCAAAAAATCTAACTGAAAATTATTTACTTTCCAATTATTTCCTCAATGACACACATTTCAGAAGGGACATTAGGGAATGAAAAATCATCTTGAACCAATCCCCATGAAACTGTTGCATATACAATTGAATATTTTCAATTTGTTCCAAACAAATTTCTAACTGATATTTCTTGCATTGTTTCTTGTTCTGCAGAGACTTGATCTGAATCATATTGACTCATATGAAAGATGTGCTAACATTAATAATGCTGCTTTCCTTTAGATTTTATAAATGTGCTATCTGGAGTGAGTTGGGATGACGCCACTTTGAACATTATTTTCACCTACATAATGCTGTTACAGCATAATCTGACACTCAGATGTGGACCCACAATCATAGCTTCCTGACATGCACAAGGGGTGCAAGTCTGTAAGGCACTTTGCAAAACCTACAATTTTGCCATTCATGCCCCCTGAAAATATTATTTGGAAGTGATACTACAATAGTCAACATTTAACTAAGGAAAACTATCTAGTTTAAATGAATACAGTTGTGTGAAAGACTTAAGATGACTCTAGCAACATGAAAGTATATATATATCTTTTTTACTGGTGACCATGACATAAAAGCCCATCCAGGCACTCAACACGTTTCCTCCTTCTCTCCATTGCTAACCCATTATAAGACAAAACTGATGTTGCAATAAACGTGTAATATAGAGGTAACATAGATCTAATTTAGACAAAATACAGGTGACCATGCTATAAAAGTCCATTAACGAACTGAAACACCACATGCTTTCTGCCCATACTTGATCACCCACCCATGATAAAAGAGGCATATTTTCAGATATGAAGCTTCAGTACATGAGCAAGCAGTGGATGACAGGAGACATATATATGATACAAAACAGCAGCGTCAATCCCACATGTTTGACAACTGTTATGAATCAATACTCTCTATATTTGCGTAACCCTTTAGAGGCTGGGAAGTTAACAGATCTGCGATGAGAACCAGTCCTCTGTAAGCTCTACCAGCCTGCAGTGTTGACACACTAAACACATTAACTATTCTGGTTATTACCTGTAGCTGGTAATTCAGGCAAACTATCTCATCAACAGACTTGGACGACTTTATTCATGAGCTCATTGATGAGTCTCTTTATTCAACATCAAACATCAGGACATCAATTTGTTCCTGAAGTATGGCTTATTTCCCAACATCAAGTTTACACCAGTGACAATAGGTGTGGGGAACATTATAGGATTGTGGAACATTAAACACCATTCAAAGATCATCAAATCTACCATAAGATTACTGCATTGGTATTGGTTCAGACAGTACTGCAGGTAACCTTAGTTTCCACCTCTGTCCCTGCATGTAGCACTAGCTTGCCCCTCTATCTCTGCATGTAACATTAGTTTGCCCCAATGCTGGTACTAGAAGTAAAGTAGGTTCGTTCCTCTGTCAGTACTAAATAAAACAGAAGTTTGCCCCTGTCTGTACAAGTATAATAGGTCTGCCCCTCTGTCCCTGCATGTAACATTAGTTTGCCCCAATGTTGGTACTAGAAGTAAAGTAGGTTCGTTCCTCTGTCTGCACTACATAAAACATAAGTTTGCCCCTCTGTAAATATTACAAGTAAAACATGTTTGCCCCTCTGTCACTTCTACATAAAACACTACTCTGCTCCTCTGTCAGTACTACAAGTAAAATGGGTTTGCCCCTGCGTCAGTACTAGAAGTAAAATGGGTTTGCCCCTGTGTCAGTGCTAAAGCAAAATGGGTTTGCCCCTGTGTCAGTACTACAAGTAAAATGAGTTTGCCCCTGTCAGTACTACAAGTAAAACTTGTTTGCCCCTCTGTCTGTCACTGCTACATAAAACATTAGTTTGGCCCTCTGTCAGTATTACAAGCGAAATGTGTTTGCCCATCTGTAAGTACTACATGTATAATGGGTTTGTGACTCTTACAGTACTACAAGTAAAATGGGTTTGCCCCTGTGTCAGTACTACAAGTAAAATGAGTTTGCCCCTGTGTCAGTACTACAAGTAAAACTTGTTTGCCTCTCTGTCTGTCACTGCTACATAAAACATTAGTTTGCCCCTGTGTCAGTATTACAAGCAAAATGTGTTTGCCCATCTGTAAGTACTAAATAAAACATTACTTGTCTCTGTGTCAGTACTACAAGTAAAATGGGCTTGCCCCTTTGTCAGTACTACATGTGTAATGGGTTTGTGACTCTTACAGTACTACAAGTAAAAAGGGTGTGCCCCTTTGTCAGTACTACATGTGTAATGGGTTTGTGACTCTTACAGTACTACAAGTAAAAAGGGTGTGCCCCTTTGTCAGTACTACATGTGTAATGGGTTTGTGACTCTTACAGTACTACAAGTAAAAAGGGTGTGCCCCTTTGTCAGTACTACATGTGTAATGGGTTTGTGACTCTTACAGTACTACAAGTAAAATGGGCTTGCCCCTTTGTCAGACACTGTTGCTTCATAGAGACTTGCATCATCCTATTTTATAACTGACTCCAACATGGGACCCATCCTTTAACCAACATATAGTACTTACAAACTTTATTATTCAAGACAGGCAAGATAAAGAATTATGCACCTTGTAACAAAATCTGCCAGACATTTCCACAGAAATCAACTAGTCAAGAAAACCTTGAAAATAGATCTGACACTTGTGAGACTTAGGGTCAGTGTTAAAACAAAACTCAAAAGCCATACCACCATTTGAGGGATTTGACTGTGAATAACATCAGACAATTGTTGCCCAGCTTCTATTTCTGAGAGCTCAGCATCCCCCTGAGGACAGGCATATATCATGCTTTGACAGAAATGATAGCACGCAGCAAACTATCTACATGACTTTCCTCTCCACACTTTCCTTCAAACATTTGGCTTCAATGTTTCCCATGCGGCAATTTTCACACCAACATCTTTCGTGTTGATGTGATAAATATATTATTTTGCGCTAAACATCGAAATATATGCATGTTATGGGAGATGGATATTTTTTTGTAAATGCTATTTGCATACAAACAATATCCAATGAATGGATTAACAATAACTGCTCAGTGAGACAGCTGATTTGTTGTTGTAAGTTCTTGTGAACAATATGTCATAGGATTCCATCTGAAAATGAAAGCCTTGTGCAAGAAGTGATACAAGCTTTCTGACTTTCCATTTTGTGTTTCTGAGTAAAGGAATATCATCTACATTTTATAATATCACAGTACCTGGTACTTTTTTTTTTTTTTTGCTTAACTGCAACCATCCTTATTTGTAGTCACGTTACCAGTCACACGGTAACAGCTTGTGTGCAAGGTCTGCCTCAAATTCCATTCATCAATATCAAAAACTTTCCTACGGTGTTGAATCTTTTCATGCAGACTTGTAGTCTGTCTCAGTCCCTGAACTGCATTTTCTTCCCTTCTGCCTAGTTTTTGCAATACTAAAGCCTTCAATAAAACATGTCTAGATTTTTCTAAGGATTTCTGAATCTCCCCTCTCTCTTTGGCTCCTTTTCAATATAATAGGAATTATTTATTTTCCTCAGAACTGTATACATTCAGAGAGTAAGTGTCAGCCTAGCAGACTTGCTGAATGCTGAATTGGCATGTATTCTGAGTGTTAAGTTTGTGTGCATCATCATTTAGACTGATTAATGTATTACAGTGGAAGCTATCTAAACCGGCACTCATTGGGACTGAAGAAATAAGTTTAGACAACGTGCCAAATGTGTTGCGCTTAAATGAAAGATTTTATAATTTGTTTCTTAACATGAATAAGAATTAAATGGAAATGAAAAAAATGATGTATTTTCCTTTTGACATGCTTGAACAACCAAATAAAACTTCCAAAAAACTTTTACGGTCTGTGTAATTTTCAACACAATCTTCATTTGTTTGACTGAAGAGTAAAGTTCTTGGGTCCAATACTGTGAAAACAAGGCAGATCAGGTTACCAGGATCACACCATTATCTCCATAATCAAAAAACAAAATGAACACCAGCAAATAAGACCCAGCGGAAAGACAGTGTACATGTATCTCATGACGGTTTTACAAGATTATAAAATAAGGATTAGACTTCATGTGTTTACATTTTACAGGCTGTGAAGTTTTACAACACTTGGCATGCGACTGTTAAAATGTTGTTGAGACGTATGGCCAAAGATTACTCAACAGCTAAGAGCATTCCACCATTAGTTTGTTTAGTTTTCAGTCATGCTGTCAGCATTCCTGCAATATGATGGTGGTTTGTTCAATATTAAGTCTCTGTCAGGAAAACCAGTGACTGATATTATGAGCAACTATCCATGTTGTCAAGGTGATACGCAATAAGCTAGACAGAGCACCCTTTCCATTAATCAGTTTTAGGTGAGTGAGTTTAGTTTTACACTGATTTTAGCAATATTCTATCAATATCACAGTAGGGGACACCAGAATGGACTTCACACACTGTACCCCCTTGGAGACTGAAATGCTTATCTTCCACGTGAAGAGCAAAGATCTTTACCACTCGGCTACCCCATCGCCCCTCTGTCATCGTTAGCAAGGAATACCAGGAATAGCAACAGTTCTTGGAGCATTTAATTTTATGTGACTTTCTTCTTCTGCCTTGCATCATGAAAATACTACTAATTACATACTGACAAGTGTCAGCAAGAAGACTGGGGGTCAGGATATCTAATATTTGCAGTATTGTATTTAGATTTCATAAATCTGTCACACTTCTCTACCTTCATTCTAAACAATCCTTCCTAAGAATGTGTAAATTGATGTGTCTCACAACCTGATTTTCACAGACTCTGAACCGCTCATGTGTTTTGAAGACACACAACCCAACATTTCTCTCCCACTGCCCCTTTAAATGTGTCTGTCTCCACTCATTTTCACAGACCCCTCCCTGAACTCATTACGTGTGGTGGTATCTCTCCCTTGTAAGTTTCTCTCTGACCCACCCCAGCACCTATCACACTGTGCCTCTTCCCTGATTTTGACTGATCCACCCTTGAACCTGTCCTGTATTGGGGTGTCTCTTCCTCGGTTGCCACTGGCATTCCACTGAATCAAGGCTATAAGCATACAAGATACACCTTCAAGGAGATTTAAGTCTTGCACCAAGGCTGTACTAAAGGCCAAGCCCATGCATGTATGGTAATTCTATCCTTAAAGAGGCATGTCTAGACAAGCAGATAGTACACGTAAGGATGCCAGCTTGTTAAAGCGATATTCATACTTTTCAAGAAAATGTCATTTAAACTATTAACTATCACCTTAGAGACTTGTGTAAGTCTAATGGGAAACTTAAGCAGTCAGAGTTACATTAATACCATTGAAAAGACGTATTACAAGATGTCATCTTGACTAAATGGGAATGAATGACAAATGGTACAAATGCTCAGAGAGTTACCCCTTTCTTAAGAAACATGAGATCAGGTGTGATTCAGACAGACCAAAAATCCATCTGTTCACTTTTTTAAGAAATATCATTTACACCATTAATCATTACCTTAGAGACCTGACTAGCTATTGAAAAGTTTTTAAAAATTGTAGTCCTACGAACTTCTTAAACCCATTCTTCACAAACTGGCTACAATCAAACGGAATCCAATAGTGAGTTATATTAATGTCACTGAACACATGTAGGCTTGACTAAATAGGAATGAAAGACACATGGGACTCATGTCTCAGACAGACTAGTGATATGATGATGAAGGAACATGGTCTCATCTTACACATACAACAAACCTATGGCTATGGCACACTATTGAAAAAGTTGCAGATGTAGTACATTTTATTATGATGTAAACCAGTGTATGAAATAAGACCTATCCAACTGATGGAGATGGTCTAGATTTCTGATGGACAGACTAAGTTTACACCTAACCAGGCTGATGGGTCTGGAAGAAAATTTACATGTTCCATACATCTGAGTAAATTCAACATATCTTGGTGTCTGGTGTGGTTAAATTCATTTTGGGCTGGTAACATTTTTGAAGTTACCATCCCTGATGTCTGGCTGGGTTTGGGGCTTAACTCATGCACTGTGTAAACACATATTACAGAGCTCCAGATAAGGGCCATAACATTAAGTACGGATAAAAAATATGCATGATACGGTAGGAAAATGATGAAACATTATCTGGAGCCCTGCATATTATATGATTAAAATACATATCTGTAGAGCAACTTTATCACTACAGCAAACCGATATTTCACCTAAACAGAGCGAAGGATCAATATTTTTCTTTGCGAATAGTAAAATTTAAAGCCAGTCAGCATCTGTCACCATCAGTGTTTGACTCACACTACTTACTGTGATATTCTCAATGTCATGACAGGAGGCCTATAGATTACTGAATCTGCCTTAGTGTAATTAACAATCAGTGGTGAATCAACACTCACCACATCAACTGCTAGTACATCCACATATCCACAAGTCTTTGTTTTCAAGCATCACAAGACCTCTTCTCATGATACTGAGAAATACATGCATGCAGAGTTACATTTTTCTCATTATTTCCAAAAAACTATGTACAGTATCTATTGACAAAAATACCAGATATGTCAAAACTTTCTGGTACGCTAAACTTTTATCAGTTAGAAGAGTTCTTTCAAAAATAAATTAATGGATTAATTTTAAAGTCAATCCATTAAATTGTGAACAATAAAAGCTGTTTAATACAAGCTGGTGGAAATGCAGAAAGAGTCAAGTTGTAATAGGTGTTGGTGCACAAGAATGAAGGCTTAATATGGTCTAATCGGTCTATTTTCCTAGCTTTCTTGTGATATAGCTCTAAAAGATCTAGTGACATGTGTCTGTATGAATTAATGTATTTAGACAAAAATACATAACATATTAGACATTACATACTGAATAAAAAACAAAGCTCATATCTCACACACTGTTTCTAAATAATGCTTCATTACCAAAATTACATATGCTGTTTCTACTGAATATATGAATGCATGTTGAACTTTGTGCCTAACACAAATATCATCAAACATCACAATGCCTGTATACAATGAGTTATGATCATTAATATTTTATATTTGTAGAGCAAACCCTGCAATAAAACTGGCACAATTCCAGAATATATTTCTCTTTATGAAATAATGGTTTCAGATACTATATTTTTAAGATCAATGCTTCAGAATACATCTCATTACATTATCGGGTACATACTAACTGTCACAGGTAAGGGAATGTGTGCACTGCACAACTGGTCCAATTTCCTGTGCTGAATACTAGACAATTACACAAAGTAATCTTAATCCCTGCTTATAAGATAATCGCTAGTAAAAACAAATTAGAACTAAATAGGTAAATGATCTTTTTCGAGATGTTTAATTACGAATTTGACATATTTTCTGACAAAGCTATCCTTTCTTGTTTGTTCGTTCACGTGATTCGAAGCAATATGATGTTATTTTCTTACCCCCATGAAAATGTCTTCCCAAGGATAATTGTTACCAATAACATACGGTAATATATAATATTATTTCTTACTTAGCATGTCTCTATTTTAGTGACAGAATTACAGATATTTAACTCAGGTTTACAGGAGCAATATAAATCTTTGTCTCCATTTCCGACAAAAATGAATATTACTTTCACCTTAACATCAATTATTTATCAAATAAGTGTGAAAGATGTTTAATACAGTGACAACATAATACCAGTGACAACAGATACATGTACCCTTTTCTAAAATTCAACCCTTGCACAGAATTCCAGTAACTGTAATCTGTGTACTTTGACACAATCATATCCTCAATTTGTTCATCATACATAACATCCTAAGACACCATTACACATCATGGTAAATTAGGTACATGGTAGCAGAGAGCTATTTACAACCAGAGGCAAGGTAGATTTGAAACTGGAGGAGTACTTTTTAACTGAATCATATTAACTGGAGGCTCAACACTGTTGTTCTGGATGCCGTATACGATTCTTTCACATTTAGCATTTTTATGAATATTCAGAAACCATTACAGCCCAATACACCCCATGTCTGAAATATGTTAATGATATAATATTCCACAGGCACAAACACTGGTACTAGCCTTAAACCCCAAGTCTCATGCTAAGAGCATCCCAAGGCAGGTAGGATTCTAATGGTTTTAGGGGATGCCCTTGTATGCTGTTACTATGTGGCTTATCAAATGTTTCAGGGGAACCTGCAATCCCTGCTGAATCCAGATTTTATCTGGTAAATATTGTAAAATGAATGCATGTCAGCGACTTCTCAATGGGCTTCAGACTATCCTCAGTAGAAACTCCAACCTGTAACCATGGCAACAGGACAAAACATAAAGCCTAAAGAATGTAATTGACATCTTTGACATTTTTAAGCAGCTACAAACCATCAAAATGAAATGAGAAAAACAAGAATGTGAGGATGCGTATACACTGCAACATTTTCTCTGTCACCTACACAATACCAATAATTACCTTTTTTAAGAGTGTGTTTGTACATTATGTATGTATTTGGGGAAAAAACATCTTGTACATCCATACAACCACACATAAAGTATATGAGACCATTCAACATGTCTGTAACAAGGCAGAATCGTATTCAGCTTGCACATACACAACTGCCACAATATGAATGTACAACTGTTTAGCAGAACCACTTGAAAAAAGTGCCAAAGATTGTGTTCTTGGGCATAATTCTTATAACATTTGGTAAGGACCATGTACTTGACTAAAGATGACTACTTCGTCTTAAGAAGTGTATTTATATGAGGGACAGGCCTAAAAGAAAGTTTTCATGTACATAGTAGCTAACTCAAGAGAAGATAAAAAAACAGGGAAAACTTGATCATTGTAAATATTACATGTCATCAGGGTTGTGATTCTGATGAAAACATCTCATTTTCACCTAAAAAATAGCCACATTATGTCTCTTATTCATTACAAAAAATTGGTATACTAACAGTGCTAAATCTGAAAGCAAAATCAAGTTTAATGGACAATTAAATCCTACCATACTGAAGCAAAACAACACTCAGTTATCAGTAGCGATCAGCTACAGGTGCTATGCACCAAATCATCTCCCGACATAGCCTGCAGTATATCATTTGCTCAACAGTTATTAATGTATTCTGTTTGTTTTTTTATCACGTATGTATGCAATACATTGAGCTTGCTTTGTTATTTTATTGAAAGCTTCCTGACATTACAAAGCATGCTTCTCAAGGGAACACCCTGTCTCTTTATGCTCTATCAGGCCTAGAGCTACAGCAAGGATCATATTCAGATCAGACAATTTGGTGATACATTATGAAATACTGAGTACAAAATGATCATGAAGACTTATGGGGATATTTTTGTCAGAAAAGACTGAATGAATTATTATGAATTCATGATCAAAATGTCCCAACAAAAGTTCGAATCAAAATGTTTGTCTTAAGTGAAGTATATCTGAGAGTCCCAATTTTTTTTCTCACTTTCAATTTCATATTTTCTATGCTTATGGGTTTACTGAAATGGAATATCCCTCATAAAAGGGGTAGTCCAGTGATTAAAGCATTTGCAAAGACCTAGGTTCGATTCCCCACATGGCTACAATGTGTAAAGCCCATTTCAGGTGTCCAAGTTCAAGTCACTCATTTTCCCTCATATATGTCGTAGAACTGCTGAGATCTAACCCTGTCACTTCGGTACTAAGAATGCCATTCACCTCCAAGACAGCTACAACTTGTCTGTGAAAGCTGCCATTTGCGTAAGCCGAAGTAATGACATATTGATGGCTTAATGATGACCAGCTGTCTCCGGTGCTTGATATGCCAAAAGCGCTAATTGGCAAAGCTTCACACACTCTAGTTTGAGTACCAACTCCTTGAAACACATAATCTGCAGGCTGTTGAAAACTTGACACAGATCGCTACTCACCTACAGTTCGAACGTTGATGTAGTAAGTGTTGTTAAACTTTGAATCATTAGCCTTGAAAGGATCACAAGCACCAGGTATGGAGCGATTGCATTCCAACTGATAGCAGGTATTCTGATGGAAGAAGACGGAGTCACAGGTTCCTTCATTACAGCAGCTTACTACACAGTCCAACACGGAATAAGCATTTATGTCCTTGGTGTAAAGTCCAGCGTTTGATCCATTCTTAGGTTTGTATCCTCTGTGGATAGCTTGTTTTGCTTCATCTTCACTGATGTTGGTACTGCAGATGTCTGCTGACACTCCTGGAGAAGAATTTCAGTGTCAGTTCCAGTGTGCAAAATAGTTTCAAAATATTGCTAGCCGGTAGGGCTAGCTATGCCTGAAAGTTGCCAGCAAACAAAATACTTGGTTCAAAACTTTGAATCCAGAAACAAAGCAAATGATTACAAAAATAGATAACAATAAGATACTGTCAGCATGACAGATTTCATCATAAAGCTAATAATATGAACATTTTTATGAGGCCATAATCATGCATGTTTTAAAAGTGTATCAAAACTTTTTAAGTTGGAAAGAGTGATATACTGGTGAGATTTACTTCTCCGACCTGATTTTAACTAGCAACAGACTAGTGGGTCAGTAGGTATTTTGTGCACACACCCATGGACACACACAGATTTTGGAATGATTTACTAACTAACTGTATTTCTGACACAAACTGAACAAACTACTTCCATCTGCTATATTTATACTGCATCAGTGTTATTCATCTAATACACAATTTCTGTACTATGTAACTTTATATTCAAACTGGCTGTTACTATATGGCTGACATTGCATTGCATGCACATGAACCACTAATGCACAACTTCCTGTACACCATCATGATTCATCTAATCCACATACACACACCATCATAATTCATCTACTGGACTTATCCATCACTGCTTAGGCAATATGTTCACGTAATTGACAAATTCAAATACTGTAATTCAACCAGGCATTATCCCTAAGCCTTTAGTCAAAATGTTTCTCATGCATCAAATTAACTTCTATGTCAACAGGAATTTGCATTTTCAATATACTATTACCGTGCAGCATGGATGGAAAGCTTTTAATCCTGCTTTGTACAGCATTGTATTTGACAATTGTATCATAATAATCTTACACATTCTGCACATCATCAAACAAACTGTCAATGTAATTTTGTAAATACATAAAAAATGTTCACATTTGACATGTAACTTTACTAAATTCTGTTTAGGGTATTACATACATGGCAGTGAAACGTTCTGCTGTCACTTACCGTAGATGAAAGCACCGATGACAAGCAGTATAATCTTGCGCTGGTGCTTATTGAAACATGGCTTCCCATTTCCCACCCAGCTCCTGAACATACTGACTCTACAGCTGGTGATGTCACTGTCTTGTGCTAGTCATTATGCCTGCTGTTTCCTCTCTTGCACTTCTTTTCATTGTCACAATCACAACACTGCCAAACAAAATATGCTGAAACAATAAAACAGTCAATTAAACTTCAAGGTTCAATTTCAAGGCTTCATTACGTGTTCTTAACAATTTGGAATATTTTAGCATGGTTGCTTGAGTCACTCAGTGACATTCCAGCTATATAATGACAGTATGTAAACAATTGAGTCTGGACCAATCAGTACAGTGAATGACGTCATGAGCATTAGTCTATGCATTGGGTATGCATGAAATAAGTCATACAGCCTGACCAATTAATCCTGAAAATCGGCTTTTCAGCAGTTGAAGACAAGTTCCAACCCAGGCCTTAACAGGTCAAAATATTCAGCCTTCATCAAGTCAGTCAGCATGTTAATCATGGTAATTTTCATTTTTTAGACATTTTCATTTTTTAGGCATTTTCATGTTTTAGTCTGTGACAGTGCTACCAGTTAGATATCAACAAGAAGAATGGTCGTTAAAATGTACTTTGAATATTGCTTTGGCATATACAACAGGGTTTGACTGTCACAATACATCTAAAATTATATTGGTAGAAATAAGATGAATATAAATGCCTTGCTCATGCAATTTTCCAAGCAAAATGAAAACCCAATGTTTCCATTTACCAACAACATTAGTGTCAAATATTCAAGACTACAGCTATCAGTTACAAAGTCTTATCTCCCAATTGATCTTATCATAGCTGCCTCTATACCTTCACATTTCTGAAGTGTTAAGATCATCTAAGCTTTGGATAGCTGCAGAGCTAAGATCCCCTTGTCATGGGCAGTTGCTGAGGCCAGCTCAATGAATGGTAGACACAACCATTAATATTTTGTGTCACACGCTTTGAGTAGCATTTTATGAAACAAGTTACATGAGGTTATCCTCTTGTCTTTTGTTTCATATCTATACCAAGACAGGAAATGTTTATGGATTGAATGCCTTGCCTTACTGAGCACAATGTAATTTACATGAGTGAGTGAGTGAGTGAGTGAGTGAGTGAGTGAGTGAGTGAGTGAGTGAGTGAGTGAGTGAGTGAGTGAGTGAGTGAGTGAGTGAGTGAGTGAGTGAGTGAGTGAGTGAGTGAGTGAGTGAGAGAGAGAGAGAGAGCCATAACATCATGGCGGACACAAAAAGTGGGCTTCACACATTGTACCCTTGTGGAAAATTAGAAATAGGATCCTCGGCGTCACGCGTAAATGCTTTAACTGCATAAACATTGACAAGGATGCAGAAGAAGTACAAAAACCTTTTCCCAAAGCATTGATCAAGCAACAATAAGTTATCACTGAGTCTGCTACCAGGATGGTTGTGACATCGTTTGCAGTTTGCTACTGTAACAATGGGATAATCACGATACACAATACAGTAACAGTATCAGAATTACAACAAATGGAGCTGGACCTTGGTCCTGTGCTGTAACCACAAATCCACATTTTCTGGGCTTCTAGAGCAACACTGTATCCATCCCTGCTAGCACTGCACTGGTAAAGTCTACTAAAGGTCTGCTGATATTGTGACAGTAGATTGTCCTGATGCAGCATTGTTTCTCGGCAATAGCATTATTCCATATGTCAAGGCCTAACATGTACCAAAGTCTTAAACCTGGAATCTGAATCCACTTTTCAATACCAGTTTCAAAAGGTAAAATCACCTCTACTATCAGTCTGTATTACCAGCTTAACTGACTTTAGATCACTGTAGTTTCACAAACATCAGCGCCACATCTGTCCCCATAATATGCAATATAACTACTATTAACCGAGGAAAGGAAACGGTATCCTCTATCCAGTTATCCTGGTACTAACACAGCATATTGTTGTGTCAATATATAAGTTATATCCTAAATACAAAATATCTTTTAGCAAGTCTATACTCTTTTCCCTTCATTCAGCAATGAGACTTGTGTAAAATGAAATATTCTTGATAAATAAAGTAACTCATGAAAACAATGCAAAAACCAACTAATGAGCAGATTACATCATTGATTACTGATTATTGTTAATGCATTAAGTAAAGTATAGCAACCAATAAACTATGACATCAATACTGTGGAATTACATCATTAGTATTGTCTGACTGAAGTTTGAATGACTAGTACCAATTGCTATCTTCACAAATTTAACTCCAACTAGTGATCAAACATCCTTGGAATAATATGAAAACTACAAAAACTACACATAATCAAATGTAGTGCTGTTCTGATGAGTGAAAATAATCGAAAATCTATCAAAAAAGTATTAAAAATAATTGCTGATTGTAAAAAACACATTTTCGAATAATTGGAATTTCGTTGTTTTAGCTTAACACACTTGAATTAAGTAAACTAACCATTAAATTTGATGAATGTTTATGAACAATTATGTGCTTGAAAGCCAAAAGCTATGCGCATTGTAAAATTGTTACCACTTTTTTTTATTTCAAGTACAGTGTCTATTGTGCTTGTCAGTGTACGAATTCGGTTTTTTTCACAAGCTGCACCAAGTGCAGTTAACAGTCTGATCCAGACTGCACCTGATAGAATAAGACTGCACCATTTTCATTTTGTTGACTTATACAGTTTGTAGCAATGACATTAAAATAAAACAATTCAAAATAGTTGGCTTGTTTTCATTTATTCAAGAATGAACAAGCTCAAAATGCAAAATACTTTTCAACAAAACTAATAAAGAAATTTGTTGCATTAAGCCCCTCCCATCTGTTAGCTGAATATTTGTAGAAACTGTGCACGTTGTACAGAGCATCATCCATCACTGACATGTAGGGGATTGACTTTGCAGGGTCCTTTACTGCTAATTCCAGTCTATGAGAGCAACAGTGTATTGCAACTAGGTGTGGCACTAAAGTTTTGATACGTGTTGCGTCCCAACTCTTGCACCCATCACTGTTGAAGCACCATCAAACCACACCCCCACTAAACCGTGTCTCCACTGATCACAGTCAAACCCCAACTTATCATGCATCATTTCCATGATTGCATTGTTGATGTGACTTGCATCAGCCTTTGTAACTTTTGACAAACAAACAAATACTGACTTTGGCAAACCTTGATGAACGTATCTGCTAAACATTATTTCCTGCTCCATTGTGCTACAGTCGGTAGTGCCATCGCACAACACTGAGAAAAACTCCACGTGTTTTAGTTCAAAAACAACTTCACTCATTATCCATTCATTAATAAACTCAATGAATTCCCTGGCCTTTTATCTGATGCATAGTTCATGCCCACATTGTAATTCCAAAAGCTTTGGAAAATCACTGTAAGGCTTTTCATTTATTGCCTGTATGCCATTCATTTCTAAATGAATATGATTTTGGCTTTTTCACCTTTAATTCGTTATGATCATGTTTTTCTGAACTCGCATGTTTTCCCTTCGTACCGATACTTGTAGTTGCAAATGGTTCGTCAGTTGACTTCTCCTCAACATTTACAGTACTGGGGCTTGCCGTGGTGTCTTTAGGCTAATCTCCACCAACATTGCTTTCTTCACAATCTGAACTTGCTACTGTTTCTTCAACAACAAAGTAGCTAAGTATTTTTGACTGTCCCACTGGTATTTTTGACTGTCCCACGAAACCGGAAGACTTTGTTACTAGGTGACAACAGTTTCCGCCTAGTTCTGACGGAAATATCCGGACACATATGAGCTAACAGTCTTCCAACATTCATTGGCTGATACCAATGATGACGTAATGTACATTAGCCAGCGAACTGAAGCAAGCATTTGTGATTGGTTCTTTCTTATGACGATATGCCCGTTATTTAGGTCTAAACTATTTTTAACATGCGTAAGTAAATCTTTGTTTACGTTTTGCAAACGTTTCAAACTATTTGCTTTTAGTTTTATTTATTCATCTTTCAAATCAATGTAACATGACAGTTTATTTCAGACTGCACCTGGTGCAGTCCAGCAACAGATTCAAGCTGCACACAGTAATATTTAGCTGCACTGGTGTAGAATTTATATAGCGAATTCGAACCCTGCTTGTGTGCATTTCATTCCACGGCAGTATTAATTCTGAAAAACATTAATCAGAAAAAAAATGGGAAAAACCCTCAAAATGGGGATTACAATAAAAATGTATACATTTCGATTATAATCGACAATTGTTTGGCATTAGTCCTCCGATAATTGATAGTGGATTTGGTTTTCCTAACACTAATAAAACGAGATTGTACAGGTTCAAAGTGTTGACAAAATGCCCACTTTGTAACCATTTACTGTAAGACAATTGGTTAAAACATCTGCAGCTACTTGCATAGATTGTTTATGATACGTTAGAATTTTGAAGAGTCCAGTTTTGCAACCACATGATCCAAAGAAAGTTAAAATGAGCAGCAAAAAACAGTATTAATTTTCAAAACTGGCTGAGATGCCTATCACCAGTTGTAGTTGTATTATTCCCACACTGTTACATATATCTAAAAATGATATTAAAATGTCTAATCCTCATGCTCATAATTAACTTCTGAATTCATTTTCACCTAATCTTAGTATTGGGTCTGTTTACAAGCCCAGTAAGAGCCACCTGGTACCAACTGCTGCCCATCACCAGCTGGCATGTAGGTGGCTATGAAATGCAGTACTGTTCTCTTGAAAACAACCCTGCCTGCTCATTCACTTTCCGGCACAACTGTGATTATGATTCAGGGGTTCAAAAATCATATCGCCCGATGCCCGGAACAAGTCAGTTTTCATTTCAGGAAATCAAATAATGATATCTGACTTGTCCGTGCACTACAAGATAACATCCACTTATGGTTTCAAACTGCAAATAAACTTGGATTTCATTTCATATCTGCTCATAATGTAGCTACTACATTTCGCAACAATAGTAATTTAGAGCTATTGTTCTTTGAAATTTATTACTCTTCGATAAATAGTCCAGGGAAAAATTAACATTAAACATTGTCTCATAAAATCAGACCAAGTGGAAAATTAGTCAGGACAAGTTACTTTCTTGAAGTAACTTACCCTATGGCAAGTGACTTTTAAAAAAAATTGAACCCCTGTGTTTGATGCACTAAGTGAGTGAGTGAACATGGTTTTACATCGATTTACTTTTCGCAATATTCCAGCAATATCACTGTGGGGGGACACAAGCAGCTTCATGCATTGTACCCATGCAGGGAATCAAAGTGGGGTCTTCGGCGTGATGAGCAAATACTTAAACTACTAGTCTACCCTACTTTCATGCACTAAATAAAAGAGACATAGAAATTGAATGGCATCAGCTTCAAAAGATTATTTTCTTATACAAAACCATTGAACAAAATGCTTTATAGATATAATTCTGAGGGTCAAATGAATGAATGAATGAATGAATGAGGAAACCTTAGAGGCAAAATGTTAGCTATTTTGGTGGACCAATGAATCCAATCACTGGTCTCAGGTTTGCCACAAAAAGAAGACAACTCACCCATGCTCCGAATTAAAACTGACAGTCAAAAGGTCCTTGTCATAACCCTAACATTTTATTTTACAGGGTCAGTGAGTTTTGGATCTTACATTTGACAAATGGGCCTACCTTTAGAATACAGCACCACAAACTTTAAAGACACGTCATAATACTATTTTACATAATTGCAGGTGATTTTGTTCAAAAGCACGTTCTTTAAACAATGCCCTATGACGCTGGCATAGCAACAAGGTCGTCAAGCTCAGCGAGTGTGTATAAGCTCCGCTCACTGATGTTTCATCTCTACCAGCCATGTCATTACAGAAACCCAGTTGCGAGTTTCCAGTAGTAGTTCCCAGCGGATGCACAAGTTTTCGCAAGCACCAGTTTTAAATATTTTTTCCTTTTTCACTTATATGCTCATATTTCTTTGTATTAAGAGGTGCTGAGGTGTTATATTTTGTGTATTTATATATTTTGTATCTTTAAATTTAGTAAGAATGACTTACATTGGTCACATTGTGCCATGTTTTATTACTCGCAGTTTGGGTCAATTAAAATAATCTAAATATATTCTATATTTTGGTTTCAAATGTAACTATTTGGATCAAATGAATTATAACTGTAAGCTAACATACATACATATCTTTGTCGTTCAGTAATTTGCACCATTACAAGGAAATATTTATTTTTCGAAGCGGTAAGAATTCATTACACTGGATACGTCCGCCATTTTCGTGCCGGTTCGGTGAGTGTATTCTATTTATTAGAATTATTCCAAGGGTTAGGGTTAGGGTTAGGGATAGGGGTTAGGGTAAGGGACCTAATCCAATATAGTAGGTAAATGCATGAGTACCAATTGCGTTCCTTTTCCATTTATAATACTTTGTTCACAAAGAAAAAACGGAGACCAAAAACGTCAAAAGTTAAATAAACGATGAAATGGTTTAATGTCGAATTTAGGGCTGATTTAGAGGCCAACTTTTACCTCTAGATCTACATATTTTCAACAATGATTCGAAGTCTAACTCACCCTCGTGCCGTCACCAAACATGCCCATGTCTCACTCATTCCGTAGCGCGATCCACATTATCCTTAATGGGTTCCCTACACACTTTTCTGTCACGAAAGCACACAATGATTTTTATACAAGTACGTCATTCATGCATGCACCGTGAAATCAACGTCTGATGCGTGACATCAACAACCGTTTTCGACCAATTCGACTTTTTCCGTTCATTTCCGTGACATCACAGGAATGAGTAGCTAAGTTTGCACACTGTGCAACAATGTGGTCGTAGTTCAGTCGGTTAGCTGTCGGGCTAACAATCCGAAGGTCGCGGGTTCACGTCAGACGGGTTCTCACAAACTGGTTGCCTTTCTCACTGACATGTGACCTACGGCTGGGAACGTCCTCATGAGAAATTGTGGTGCTGAACTCTAAAGGTGCTCCGACAAATGCACCCTGACCCTGTCCAGAAAAGGTTGTTGCAAAGCCATGACTACTGATCAACACTGCAGAAAGTAATGTGAATACATGGACAGATATATCACAAAATCATTTCATTGAATCTTGCTGCATTTATCCTATAAACCTATACTAAGCATATCAGTCAGTGGTGAGGTACTTTTTTATGACCATCGCGATTATCAGTCAATTTCTTTAATGACATGATGTCTGGCTCAAATAGCCACAAAGCAAGAAAAACATTTGAATTATGATCTGTATCTAAATATCTAAACAAGTATCTGATCTAAATCTGTTGATATGCATGCCAGCATCTGCTACCAGATTGAATCAGTAATGATGATATCACACCATCAGGAACAATGTAAAATAGATAGACTGCTTTCTCCACTTTATCACAGCCAAACCTTTAACAAAAGTGACAGAAAAAGCAATTACACTAATTCAGTGAATGCAATGACAGCTTCATTAACAAAATGAGTTTAATATCTGGATTACCCTCAACACAATGATATTATCTTGATTTGATACAGCCCTACTCACACATGTACTCACACGATGTACACAATTAGCGTGTCTAGCGAATAAGTTAATGAGTTGGGGTCTGTGACACTTTCACCTGGGAGGCACCTGAAATGGGCTTCAAACATTGTACCCATGATGAGAATCAAACCACGTCTTCTGTGAGACAAATGCTTTAACCACTAGGCTACATCTACACATACTAATGGTGCAATATTCAATATTTATTGGACATGTATCAGAATTCATGTGAGTTTCATATAGCCCATACAGATATACATGCTATATTATCTAGCCTCATGTAAGAATGTCGAGTTTTGATTGGTCCATGTGACTCGGATAAAATACCATGTACATCCATCACGATCTGCCAGCGGGAGTATAAAAGTCGTATACTCCCACTGCGAAAGTCATATCACCCCGCTACACCTCGGTGATGACGCGAAGTGAGAAAAGCGTGCATCGACACGCCTTTAGTAACATGTGGTGCATTGAGGTCAAACGATCAGCTTGTGTCAACATGGCTGCAAGTCGATTCGATGCGTGTTGTTTTGTTTTGATTTAGTGAAAACATTCAGCTAGATAAATGCGTTATCACATCGTGTCTCGGGAAATACGGGGTTTTATCAGTCCCTCGTAAAGTCGTATTCCCCTCGATAACTTATAATATCTGAGAGTCACTTACAGTCTGTGCTTCAGTAAGAAGGTTAACAGATGAGGCATAAGAACCATGTTATACGTGTTTCTAATGCAACTCAATGCTAGTTAATTGTTATCAATATCATGAAGTATGACGTATTGTTATTCATATACGACTGACATAAACATGCACATACCTATGGCTATTAGAGATTTAAATGATATTTATGGTTTGATGCACTGATTAAATCAAGGGACATAAGAATATTTTGGCATGACTCAGCTGATACAAGACAAACATGTAATCAAAAACTTCTGTGGACAAATAAAGACTTCAAACAAAATGATGAACAACAATATAATGTCATCATAACTTTCATTGCATGACACAAACTGGGAACATTGTCATCGACAATTAAGGTTGTGACCCGTATGTCATGGTAGCAGTCACTTTAATATGGACAAGGGGCACTATTCATAAAGTCATGGATCAAAAATGGTAATAAATTCAAAACATTAGAAGAATGTGAAAAAAATAATACTCCTCAAAACACATCCTAAAATTCAAACACTGCCTCAATTCAAGCCAATAGCAACATGAGAAAGGATACATTTTACATTATGAAACATGGTGTATTATCATCACCTGGTGTTACGCAATGTCTGTTGCAATACTTTTGATCAAGTACACTATGAATCAATCATTATATTAATAAATTATTGTGAATTTATCATTTTCTTCCAATGCCTTACTGAACATATGTATGTAGCATAACATACAACAAAAAGAAACACTTAGTGCATATCCTGGTAAAATAAAAAAACCCACAAATATCTACTAAACTTATCAAAGCATCTTGAACATTGGCAGAACATAATGAGCATCCCTTTCCCTGACCTCAGTTCATACACATATACAATACAGACTGCAAAAATACAGCAATAACACTACAATACTGACAATACGTATCAGTATTTTCCATCTTGCTAATCACCATGGAGTTTTCCTGGTACTTCTATCAATAATACAAGGCTCTGCATCAAAGGAAGTGTTTCCTTTGCATAAAATGTATACAGCAGCACTAGCAATAAAAGATGCATAACCAGATCATTATTCAGTAATCATGTCAATATGCCTGATATTTTCCATACTTGACACTGACATTCAAGAACATTTATCAATAGGAATATGTTCATATGCTGAACATGTGGCTAATATAATAATATTCCCACTATTACTTGCTTTATTTCAGAAGGTATTAATTAAAACACCCCACAAGATCAGAAAGCAACTATTATGAATGTGTGGATGTGCTATCATGTTTATATGACATGTCAACTATTTTGATATGAGATTATAAAGGTCTATCACCATTAACAGAATATTTAAGTTCAATGATCACTGATAACACTGAATTGATAACAGCTCATATCATGCACACAGGGTGTGCATCAAACGAAATCTGGGATATGATTACAAATTGTCAACACTGCTTATGATCAAAATAGCTCAAGACCATATGTTACTTGCAAATTATGTAAATAATAAATATAAAAATAACAGACCACAAAATGGTAGAACACTTACAAAAGAGAGTCTGTGACAACCTCTTAAGTGAGTTGTCATATAAGATATACGTCGTTCTGGTACTATATGCTACTGTAAACAACACTCTTCTGATTACTAATAAGTGAATGTTACCATAACCTGCTGAGGTTGACTGCCGGGTGTTATGGAACGATACCACGGTGATTTCCACTGCGGGTCAAATGTTTATCAATAAGAAAGAATTCCAACACCATCGGCCAGTCTGAGGTAGAGGTGTATAGACATGCCTTCACCTATGATTGAATGCGCACGCGGCTCTTACGGCATCGTAAAGTTCCAGATGTGACCTACCTTAACACTACCTGCTTATTTTCATATACACTTCTGCGAAGAACGTCACCACTTTATGTTGTCAAGAACAGGATATTATTTGGGCCAATCAAAACAAAGATCGGCAATCTCTGCTCAATAATAATGGCAGCTTCCACTAGAAACGTGGATGTGTGTAAACAATCATCTTTGGTTGGACAGCCTGAAGTACATAGGGACTAAAATGTCTTCAACAATAGTCCAGTATGTTGTTGTAAGGGGTGACTTGATCAGTGCATTGAAATGGCCAACTGGGGCACTAATCGCACAAGCATGCCATGCCTGCACTGCTGTCATACACACATTTTACCAGGACGAAGAGACTCAACAGTATTTATCTGATCTAGATCGTATGCATAAAGTCATTCTAGAGGTAATTATATTCTATCTAAAAGCTGATGTTACAGTTTCATAGCTTAGAATGTAAGCATTTCCAACAATAGCATTGTGAAGCTATATATATCACCCGTGTGCGAGTCCAACATCTGGTCTCAGAATTGACCATGGGATAAGTCATATGGTCAATATTTATTCAAACAAAGCATGAATTAAGGCTGTTTCGAATAAGGATTGCTTGGCATTTTACAACCATGGCTGTGAGCTTTATGACCAAGTCATGATTAAGTTTTATCATTTTCGTAATATGGTCGCTATTTTGCCAAAACCAACATGGATACGAATGTTTTGAAAGGGTGCCAGTCAAATCGCCTCAGCTACAAAATGCCCAAGCAAATTTGATCAAGTTTGCCCCCACTGTCATAAATACCACAGTCAGTGTAAATTATTCAATATGTTCCTTATGAATGCATAGTTGTACATATATGTTCAATAAGTAAACTGAGTTCCTCCCTGTCACGTATTTCGTTAAATTGTGAATCCATAATTTGCACCAAAATGGAACATTATATTCCATTTCAGTTCTCCAATTCCAGAGTTTATAAAAGAGTAGTAAAATTGCTCGCCATGTGCTTAAAGGGGCACTGATGCGGAGCAATTTCCGTGGACTGGTGTAAACTTTTGTTATTGTTTTTCTCCCGTGAGTACCCGGATGATATCCCAGAATTCGTGACTGGATCGTGACCTCTGCTGCGCATTCCGTAAGCGCAATTGATAGTTTAATTATAGACAGATCAACGTAGGTGAAGTCATTTTTACTTCATAACAAATGTATGATGAAAACAAATGAAACACTTTGAAGGTTAATCATCTGCCAGTGGTAGAAATGGTAAAAAACTATTAGGACGGAAAAATAATGTACGCCAATGTACGTCTCTATATTTTGTCTCATAACCCTATTTAGTTTATTGTCATATTTGTTCTGAAAATTAATAAAAGAACACACGATCTGCTTATACTCATAGTAAATTTCTAACATAACAGCAACATTTATACATTGTATAGATTGCCAATGTGGATCCTATTTCACACACATACGCGATCTAGTGTGTGTTTTCTGTCATACAGATTCTCCTGAATGCTACAACAAATAAATTAAAACAAAATGCAAATAATGAATGTAAAACAGACTAATTTTATAGCAACAATGTCAGGCTACTACCTTGTTCAGGAATGTATCCATCAATATCCAGGTAAAAGAATTCGTATTCCATTCATCTGCAGCTGGTAAATAATCCTGCTCTATGTCGCGTGTCTTACAACTGTCTAGTTTGCAAAAAAAGTAACACATCGTTTCACGTCTTTCGTTGGTGAAAACCAGATAAACCTCTCATTGGTCTCCCAAGATAGCACACCTGGCAAACTAATTGTATGATGTCCACTATTCTAAGTAATTTAGTTAACCAATAATGAGCAATCAATCAATCAACGCAAGGGTGGTTAATTCTTTGAAGGGAGGATGCTGTTTTTGCACTCACTCTTTACGACAGGGTGTAGTCATCTACACACACTGCATTTTGACAAATCCGCTAGAAGATAAAAGTAATTAATCAATCAGTGTGATATCGGTTAATCCTTTGATTGATGTTTGTTTTTGTAACTCAGCTGATAAACCCTCTTGCATCACTTACATGCATATATTACATAACATACAATACATTTGCCATTACAGACCTTAATTTATAATGTTGAGTATTTACTCCAGACAGGAGAAATGCCAAATGGGAACCTTTGTTGAGTAACCGAAGTGGTGTTACTACTAATTATACCTGTTAGAAATTCATTAATTGACCATCCAGAGAATGATGACAAATAACACGTGTAGGTTTACACCATCAAACGCGAGTTACAGCAAGGAAGATGTAATCTCTGTGTCGCATGCAGCCTGAAAACACTTATGGGCCGAAACTGTTTTGAGGAT
Source organism: Haliotis asinina (assembly GCF_037392515.1). Classification (NCBI taxonomy): domain Eukaryota; kingdom Metazoa; phylum Mollusca; class Gastropoda; order Lepetellida; family Haliotidae; genus Haliotis; species Haliotis asinina. The sequence continues at coordinate 35,151,224 of NC_090282.1, read as the reverse complement.
ACCAATGGAATTTCGTTACATAAGGAATACACACAGGCATTTGCTGTGTGCTTGGGTAAATAGGTGAAATAAGGGTTTTTTTACGTAAGAAAATTTTCAGATTTCTCTACCAAAGGCAAAGTCATCGTTTTTTTTGTTTATGAATTCAAATAAATCAACTGTGTGTTTTTATTATCATAAATAATAAACCATTGTAGTTACCATAGCTACCAAAATTTACGTATGATATTTGCTATCACAGCTGAACCAACACTCAAAACTACCTATATATATAAAGCTTTGCAATCTTCCGTACTGAAACAAATGGCTTGCCTGTAGACATCATATTTTCATGTAACATGATTAAATATCAAGGTTAAAAACACAGAAATAGGATCAAATTGGATCAGTAACTATACCATACAAGCATCCGAAAAGAACTACACTGCTGGGATATTTGGTTACGATCAGACAAGGGATACCATGGATATTTTTAAACAAATGGCATATGATGGGCATCCGGCCTCCTGACTGTTTAGGTGAAGAAATTCTGCTAATATGGACAGGAGCCCAGTTCCTTTGTCCGTCACGGTCGAAGGAGCGGGCGCTGACCAATTTGCGGTTTGGTTTCTTAATTCGACCATTGGCGAGAAACTTTATTCGCTCCGCATCAGTGCCCCTTTAATGTTGATTTCAAGTGTGTCCTGTTGTTTAAAGAATGTGAACATAAAACACTCCCGTTCCTCATCCCAAATGTTATTTATAAATTAATACGTACTAAACTTGTTAACAAAATACTTGTTTACAATACATAGGGTAGAAGCTCTGTTAGTCTGCAGAAGAGAGAAGTGGTCAGTATGGAGTAATGAAAGGAACTCTTTCCAGACACCACTGTAATACCAATTATTTGCATGTTATTAATGCCTTTTTAAAGCATACTAGTATTACAAGCATAAAATGAAAATGTTTGTATAATATGCTCATTGCAGATAAATGCATAAATGTTTCTTTTAACATATGGCATTGTGTAATCTGTGTAATCATTGTTTAATGCATCTGGCTGCACCATAGTTGTACTTTCATTCTCCAATATAATCGCAGCTGACTTGAATAACCCCTTTGTGACATCTTCTTTCTTTTGATAAATAATTTATCATTATGCAATATTTGTTTATGTATAGATAACATTGCCTATTTATAAGAGTTTACAAAAGTACACTATCTTGCAAATTGCATTGTCTTCAGACAGCCTCCTGGGAGGGATTATGGGATTAACGAGCAGTAGCTCTTGATGGTAATTGGATTAATTAATTAAATAAACAATTAAGCTGTTAAGTAGGCTTAAGAGGCTCTAGATTGTTTTGATCAGTATTATACCATACTTGTTAATGAAAACTATGCATATATTTCGGCAATAAACATATTTTATCTACCATAGAGATGGATATTTGTTGCTTGTTTGGTCCTGAATAAAAAATCTTTTGATGATATTTATCATAGAGATGTGTAATTGTTACTTATTTGATCTTGAATCAAAATATTTGATGAAATTTGCCATGTTTACATAAGGCTTTAAATATAAACTAGAATGTTCTGATATATATTTTTAAATATGTGTTGGTAACAAATGTGTGACAAATACCAAGTGTGGTTACTATGAACCCAGTGATCTGATGTTGATTTTCTGTCCAGGTCTAAATGTGTCAGAGTGGGTTATCCTTAACACAGCCTGGATCGGCTGCATGTATGTTTACTATTATACTGGGTTGTGAATAAAAGCTTTGGCAGGACTGAGCTTAATTGACTATGCACTCATGAGCATTCCATGGCAGCCCTGTTTAAGATCTTATTGCTGTTCTGTCTTACTAACCTGTCAGGTTTGTTATATGTTGCACTAGGTACATTCTAAACAATCTCCAGTGTTTATGTTCAGACAAATCTCTACTGTAGCCTGGATGCATCTATGACCCAATGATTGTATTACCTCCCTTTGCTGGTTTTTTATCCAATCAGGTGTCTACGCTGGGAAGTACCAGTCACAACACACTTTCACTTCTTAAATCATCTAAACAATAAAACTTAGCAACACAAATGATGCAGGAGTACACTAAAAGAGATAGAATGAGTTCTTGCATGTATATTTTTAAAAAGTCTCAGACCTGTCAATTTGTCTGTATGATTTCCCCAAAATCACACTGCAAACAAACCTTCGCGACTGAGACCGCTATATTTGTTGACACTGGGAAGCTCGGTTGTTATGGCAACTTAGCTGATTGGCTACTGTGAGAATGTGGTGCCAGCAATGGGAGGTAATAAAATTATCACAGCCATAGATGCAACCAGGGTATAGTGGAGACTTGCCATAGCATATAACTGGAGATTATCGAGGATGTACCAGGTGTGACCAGCAGGTTTTACAACAGGTCTAACACCGGGGAGATAACCTTGATAGCAACTGTATGTAAATATTGAAAGATGCTCTGATTTCAGCTCCAGTTGAACGATGATGCATCAACCTGTGTTAGCTAATGTTTAAGATATTTTGTTTTTTCTGGTGTGATGCAACTAACATTATGTTTGGAAATTTGTTTTCAGGCTAAAGACGAAGAGAGTCTTCGAGAATTATCACGTAGTTTGACTCAAGATGGAATCCAGCACAAACTATGGATTGAGCAGCCAGAAGACATTGCAACATGTGTAGCAGCTAAACCCTATACAAAACAGAATGTGCAAAAATACTTCAAGAAATTCAAATTGTTCAAATAGTGCATAACAATTCTTTCAAGTTGTGAACTAATGTAATATTACAATCTGAGTGATATTTGTTGCTTGTATCAAGACTCATGTAACTGACAGAGTTAGAATGTAAGTAAGGTGTTGTATAAATGGTTGTACAGATCATCATTGTGATGCCATGCATTATTCTTCACAGGGAATGAGTTTTTTCTGTCATTTTAAAATAAAGTGAAAGGCATTTGCAGAATGACAAAGAACCTTTTCTCATATGTATGTTTATTTGCAAATTGTCTCCCATACATGTAAGTGAAGAAACTGTTGTTCCTACATAACTGAGGTGATGAAGAAATAAAGAATGGATAATCATTCGATAATGTAAGTGTACAAAATAGCCACTGTCCCACAAGCCCATAGCTAGTAAAATCACATGGGTCACAGTTGAAATTTGCTTAGTCATATGGCACACCCACCCTCATTCACTCCCTCCCTCCCTCTCTCACTCACTCACGTTTGCATTGAAGTCATCGAAATCCCTTCTTAGTCCCAGCACCACTGTCCACTCTCACATTGTCTCCTGATGGTCTGCCAAACTGTGCCCTTTATTTAACCCTCTATTTGTGCATTCATGTGCAGTTGTTTCTTGTGTTCTTGTTTTTTTTTGTTTCTTGGACCTGTTCTGAGATCCTGAGACAGAACTCTCAGTATGTGCTCCTTTCGCTTTCCAATCAGTCTTGACTTTTTTAATACCCCCAAATGAGCGTGAAACTCCACCATGACTCTTCCTCTGAAGTAGTTACTGTGATTGTTTTAAAGAATAGTGGACAGGTTGTCAAGTGTTCGATTTTGGGTGATCAACCGAAAACAGTCACCTGGCTACTTGACCAACTATCACTAGTTATAATGTTATATACATTTTTGCACATCACATGACATGACATGAAACAAGTTTCTTTAATCTATCGCTTTTTTGCTTATTTGACCCTTAAGATGAAACAAGGATTCTTTGTCATCATTCTTCTATACGGATATCAATCCATGCATTCTTCAAACACGATAATAGCCTGATATTATTGCTGTAACTTTTGTCAGTTTTAATTTTACTAGTTGTGTTTTGTTTTTATTCATTTGTTGTAGCATTCAGCAGAATCAGTTCCCCTCCATTTTCTTTTCCAGTGAAGTTTGATGAGAGACAACATGCACTGGGTCACAGTTAGGACGTGTGTAAAGTATTACTCATGTAAACAATGTATAAAATGTCTAGATATAGCAGTCATGTTCTCTAATACTGATGTGGTTTGTTTCATGAAGCTGCTAAGTGCAAGATGTACATAAATGTATTAAAAAATAATTAGGATTATATCATGCTAATGGTGATAAAAATATTAATGAGTAAAAAAGATATCATCTTTGTTGATCAATGTAAGGATATACATATCATACTTTCTCTACAAACTCGTCCAGCTGGGGGATTTCCAACAGGCTTTTGGAGAACCTATGAATATTTTCATCATAAGGACAAACGATATATATTATGAGCGCTTCACCCATTTTTGTGTTTGAAAATAGGTTGGGTTAAATAGGAGACAGTGAGTGAGTATGATTTCCCCAGCCTTTAGCAATATTCCAGCAATATCACGGGGTAGGATAACAGAAATGAGCTTCACACATTGCACTGCATCCATGTGGGGAATCGAACCTAGGTCTTCGGTGTGACCCATGAACTTGTTAACCCCTCGGCTGCAGTCCCAACAGGAAACCGGTAATTCACACAAAAACTGTCAAAAGTTTTATTGGACCTGGGTATCTGTCTCAGTATATGGACCCGTTATGATCATGTGACTTATTGATTAAACAATGTACTAAGTTATTCTTTCATAATTACAAGGTTGTATTGTCTTTGAAGACTTAGACATGATTTACTGTCACTCCATTTGAATATGATACATGGTTAAGAGTTTGAAATACTCAGAATTTTAGCCTATTTGAAAAATATATTGCCATTTCTTGCAAATTGGATATCAGGGATTACAATAACGGGTATCCGGTAGGGTAGGGTTATAGGGGGTGGGGTACTAGCTTTAGTAGCTTTTTTTTAGCAGGCACGGTGTTATTTTACTGCAAAATAAGTATCAATATACAAAAAAGTGACGTTTACGAATGGCGATATTTTAATACCTAGATGGTCAATGTCCCATGCAAAAGCATCAATGATGTTGCTGCCACATCACATGTGTCTCGGTATTAAGGATATCAGCCCACGACCTGTGGTTTTGAAAGGTCTTTACAGGCAGTCGGTTGTGGCCCAGAGTACGTCTTACAGATAAAACCCATCAGCCCTTTGTAGGCGCTGTTTTGTATGTTTGTGGTGTGCTGGCCGTTCACGACAATCCAGGGGACGTAGTGGACTTTAGCAGCTTCCGTTACCAGCGCCATCTCGTGCATGAGATTCCCGCCATCTTTGCCCTTCATACATGTCAGTACGTCGTCTTCGGACACGTTGTTTGAAGCCGCACACTGAAACGACGACAAGGAGGTTCTGTATTGCGTGACCATGTCTGAAAGATTGTGGCTGACTTTAATGTGAAGTTCTGCCGTGCTGTGACTGGACAAAGAAGACAGAATTATGAAAACACTCAAAAGAGCATTCGGACAATAGATCAGTAACAGCCAAAACAAGGTACTGGACCCTGCACCCTATCAACTTACTTCGTTACAACCATGATGGTAGAACTAACACTCAAACATTTCCTTCTCCATACAACCAGACCCGTGAAGGTCCGGGGGTAGAATAGGCCTTCAGCAACCATGCTTGCCATAAAAGGCGACTACCGGGATCGGGTGGTCAGACTCGCTGACTTGGTTGACACGTCGTCGGTTCCCAGTTGTGCAGATCGATGCTCATGTTGTTGATCACCGTATTGTCTGGTATTTACACCACACTCGGCGATATTCCAGCCATATGGCGACGGTCTGTAAATAATCGCGCATGGACCAGACAATCCAGTGATCAACAACATGAGCATCGACAAGCAAGAGTTACTGAAGATCAATTCTAACCTGTCACATCTACAAGCTGTCTTCATTGCAACTTTCCCTGAGTTACATGCACTTGCAACGGGTCAGTCAAAATGCATTGTCATAGGCACGAGGACTATTAGACGTTTTTGCCACCATCACTCGCCATGAGGAAGTTCACTTCTGGAAGGGATGGTGCAACGAACTGTCTAATAGGCAGGCCTGATCTGGCTGCATCCGCCTCCTGGTAACGTCTTGAGCGATGTGATGATAACCGAAAACAACATCCTAACCTTCGGTCCGAGACAGGTTCACAGGGGTGATCTGAACAAGGGTTAGGACGGGGTGGTACCTTGTGTAGGGCAGACAACTCTTGACCATGGGTCGTGCTGACCTCCATACAGTTGATGAACGGCATGTAGTCTTCAGCTTGATACGACGTATAGTTCAGGGCACATGCCTGAAGAAGAAATATGAAATAGCCAGATTATCATGGAAATAAATATATTCTTCCCTAACAAGGTGCTGAGAGATCACATACTCAGTTTCATCATACGCCACTGTGTTGTTACCGAAAAAATGAGATATACAGAATATGTTTTACAACTGTAATGAAGGCTCTCTGTAACTTACAGCAATCAGGTTACCAAGACACTCCACAGGGCCGTGCTGACAGGCGAACTCCCAGCTGCCGTTTCGCTGCCGTTCCTAAAATAGTTTGATATGTTCAATAGCAGATACATTTCTTCTGTTTGTGTGACACTCGTTCGAATTTGTTAACCTATAGGTATCTGTGACATATAATGACAAAACGCCTACCGTAGGGCACGGTTGTGACATTGTCAACACAAGACTGAATATACCTACCTTGACATTACCGTAGGGCACGGTTGTGACATTGTCAACACAAGACTGAATATACATTGTACCTACCTTGACATTATCGTAGTGCACTGTTGTGACACTGTCAACACAAGACTGAATATACCTACCTTGACATTATCGTAGTGCACTGTTGTGACACTGTCAACACAAGACTGAATATATCTACCTTGACATTACCGTAGGGCACTGTTGTGGCACAGTCAATACAAGGCTGGGTATATATACCCTGGCATTACCATAGGGCATTGTTGTGACATTGTCAACACAAGACAGAATATACCTATCTTGACATTAACGTAGAGCACTGTTGTGACACTGTCAGCACAAGACTGAATATACCTACCTTGACATTACCGTAGGGCACTGTTGTGACACTGTCAACACAAGACTGAATATACCTACCTTGACATTACCGTAGGGCACTGTTGCGACACTCTCAACACAAGACTGAATATACCTACCTTGACATTACCGTAGGGCACTGTTGTGACACAGTCAATACAAGACTGAATATACCTACCTTGACATTACCGTAGGGCACTGTTGCGACACTATCAACACAAGACTGAATATACCTACCTTGACATTACCGTAGGGCACTGTTGCGACACTGTCAACACAAGACTGAATATACCTACCTTGACATTACCGTAGGGCACTGTTGTGACACAGTCAATACAAGACTGGGTATATATACCCTGGCATTACCATAGGGCATTGTTGTGACATTGTCAACACAAGACAGAATATACCTATCTTGACATTAACGTAGAACACTGTTGTGACACTCTCAGCACAAGACAGAATATACCTACCCTGGCATTACCGTAGGGCACTATTGTGACATTCAGAACACTGGAAGGCAGTGCCGTAAAGGCAGGGTAGAGTTGGGTAGTAATGAACTTGCGACAGTAGGGGCACATGGACTCATAATACAACACGACATCTACTGGTTCCGCAGTGGTAGCGTCTTCTACACAATCCTGAAACAGAAAGTTTAGAGTGTAGAAACCGGGGATTTTCGTTTTGCCGGACGCAGGTAAAAATTCACGAATGCACGATAATCCCTTAAACAATAGGGAATAAACCTATTGTCTGTTTCGGCCTAACAAAGTACACACTATAACTTCATCTCGATTATTTTTCAGCATTTTCAGAAATGAGTGAGCGAGTTTTACGCCGCACTCGGCTATGTTCCAGCTATGTGGCAGTTTCAGAAAATGAGAAAATAGTAACTGAAGGCATAATAGATATACATAAATGTTTTTTTTTGTTTGTTTGTTTTGTTTTGGGAAGTTTTTTGTCATAAATATACATAAATATACATTTAACTCAAATTACTTACAGAAATCAATTCCACTCAAAACAAATTGGTGCCATGTAATTAATGAGTTCGAAGTCTGTTAAACGCTCATGTCCCCCAAATTAGATTATGGGTGACAGCTACTACTGAAAACAGACTAAAGCCGGCAAACTAGCGGACCGTTACCATTGCTGCTGCGGGGTGAATGTAACCCATTTCCGTTTTCATTGTTATAATCACAGCTTTCGTAATATACTGCCTTTGAATTTGTACTGAAATTATTATCGATTTATTTACACTTTATTATACTCTTACAAATTAGGGGAACTTCATTTTTAATTTACGATTGAAAAACAACATGAGATATACCTGAGTCAATCAATGCTGATATGACAATAATGAATGTTTTGAGAGTGCATCACTAGTTGCACTTCCTTATGACCACTGTTGTTCGCTTCTGTACTCACTCTTAAAAGATGATTGGTGTATGACGTCAAATTTGCATATCATATGCACGATTTTCATTTTCAAACAAAAAGAAAAAACCCGACCGAAACAAACACTAACAACTGTGTCATGTGAGGTGATTGTCAAAATTAATGGTCGACAGTGATTTATCCACTTTCCTGAAAACCGTCATAGTCAAGAATGTCACCCCTTGCACGTGTATCGGGTAATGCCTTGTGCACGTGCATTACATGCGTTGTGTTTAAGGGTTGTGATAAAGAGATATGGTGGCGCGTTCATAAGATGTCTGTCCTTGAAAGGTTTGTTGATGTACATATACTACTTCCCATCTAAATTGAATGTTCATGTTTCCCCACTTTGTTTAAACAGGATATTTTGTTTGAATTCATAAACTTATTGAATTTTAGAATAAATTAGAACATTTAGTTTCAACATGGGAATGAAAACGTGACAAAGACACGATGAATGTGGTAAATGTAGTATTAAAATGGCTCACTCACCAAACATGGAGCAGCAGCAGCGACTCCGGCGATACAAACCAATAACGATACAACACCTGAATACACCATCATGAACAAAACTGACACACTGAGACAGATTAAAAAACAATACAGGTGAATGCCCAACGAGCCATCTGGTTGTTCCCATAGCTATCTAAGGTCGTCGCAATGAACTATTTCAGTTTACCTGGAAACGTCATGAATTGAGATGTTTGCAACCGCATGGTGACTAAGGACATCATAGCTGTACAGAGTGTACGCTTTTCCAAATGATCATGATAATGTACATTTTGCATTTAACATACACTTTTTGCATTTAATATTCATATTTTGCATTTAACATACACTTTTTGCATTTATATTCATATTTTGCATTTAACATACACTTTTTGCATTTGATATTCATATTTTGCATTTAACATACACTTTTTGCATTTAATATTCATATTCTGCGTTTAGCATACACATTTTGATTTCAACACATACATAATCATAATCACACATCGCCGTCGTTGAATTGTACCAGATGCACTAGAAACCTGTTGGAACCCGAGACTATCTAATAATGATAACATACTACTGCTTGACAAGTACTGGTTAACACATATAAGATGATCCACGACCTGACAAATGACCCCAATTTGCATACTTGGGAACGCCCCACAGAACGATCCACTGGAAACAAGAGGGAGACAGGTTGTCTGATAAATATCGAGAAGTTCATTTTCCCCGTGCGTTTCACGCATGAATTGTTACAGCACACTCGATTTGGGAACAGGTACAATCCCAACGAATTGAATCAACACAATATACTGAGCAAATATGTTTAGGACCACCGATCCATTTCACGAAGCAAATCACATTTTCCTGGGGTTTTTTTTAACAAAATTGTTGAATATCTAAAATGCTTGTCAATGCCCCAATCATCTATTTGTCTTCGTCTTAACTAAAGATTAGCGTGGAATATCAGTATCTTATGCCTGAAATTGCAGTCTTATCATTCGAAGGAATATGCAGTGTTGTTTTAATGGGTAAAGTTGACTTTCCGTCTGCTAAATATTATATAGATAATAACTACATATAGTTAATTGTGTTTCATTTAACTTTTTCATATGTAAAAAGTTATCTGTTACTGAATGGTGGTAGCTAAATCAGAGTAGCAAGGGGGAAATATTTTTATCCCATAATTTTGTTCCAATTTCTCTGTGCGGGCTGATTTTCGTCCCTAATTCCGCTGGTGATCGACCGGGAATACATGTCTTGGAAATTTATATAACCGGTTCCAGAGAAATGGTTAGTATTCGAACAATATTTCCAAATTTCTGTTAAATTTTTATTATGGTTACCAAAATTGTGTACAGAAAACTGAAAATACCTTTTGACATTGATAAGTCAGTGAGAAATATCTTTGTACACAAATTTGTCGGTTTGGGGATTACTCAGTACCAGACTCAGTAGATTTATCAGAAACTAAAAAATTATAAAATACAGACAACTCACCAAAGATTACTCTTATCTATGACAAGTATGGGAACAGTAAAAACCTGATATAGTATGTGTCAATTATTATACAAGACAGAACATTGCTGGAAAAGTAGGCGGACTTACTGATTTATGCCTTAATTATCACTCTCTGAATCAGTCTCGGTGTCTGAATCACTTGCAAGTCCTAAGTCAATCACTAGTCTGTCAATTTCCCTTTCTACTGCGATTAAGCGTTGCCAGTAACCATCTTCAATTGTTTTAACATGTTTACAACATTCCGACCATTCTTTTGCACCGATTGCAGACAGCCTTTCATTTATGGCAACTCTTAAGGAACTTTTTGTGAACTGCAAGGTTTGTGAAGCGATATAATTTTTCACATTTGCCCAAATTAACTCAATCGGGTTTAGTTCAGCACGGTATGGAGGGAGACGTAGTACATCATGGCCATGTTGCTTCAACATCGTGTCTACTATGTAGACAGGGCCCGATTTGTTGGATTTTGCAAGAAACAATAGTTCGGCTTTAAGCATTTTCTCAGCAAATGAGATATTGTGTCTTTGTAGCCACGCTTTTATGTCATCCTTTCTGTTGGCGGTTGGCGGACATTTGTCCACTTGCTTGCTATGATATGGTGCATTATCCATAACGATGACAGAGTGCAGTGGAAGGTTTGGGATCAACTTTTCCTTGAGCCATTTGGAAAAATCATCAAAGTTCATCTCATCATGATAGTTTCCTGATTTGAGTTAGGAATCAAAAACAAGCAAAACATTTGGAACAAAACCATTTTCACCCCCTGCATGAACCACAATAAGCCGAGGTCCGGTGCCATTTCTTACGACTTCACCCTCAAGTTGCCAACACTTTGGGACAATGTGGTGTACATGCAACCATGTTTCATCGATAAAGATGAGTGTTCGATTTTTTTCTCTGTATTTCTTTATTGCACGCAAGTATTGCAAACGCTTGGAAACAATGTCTTTACGTTCCATTAAAAGTTTACGGTTTGACTGCGTTTTTCGCCACCTAAACCTCATGTCTTTGAGATTTTTTCGAAAACTTTCCTTAGAACCCTTGTAGTTCAACTGGCACTTTGCCATATCATACATCGTATCCAGAGTGGGTAGTTGCTTTTTTACGACATATGAACTTTGTACAGATTGACGGACTGCGCACCGGTCGAAATCATCAAGTTTGTAACTGCAAGTTTTGGGTTTGCGCAACTTGGTGGGACTGATAAATGTAGGTCCACTCGCACTCCTACCACCTTCTGCCTTAATGCGCTTTAAAGTTGCCGTTGAGAGTCCAGTAGCAAGGCTACTTTGTAAAAGAGAATCTGCTTTGGTTGCACAATGTTTTTGTCCATATACATGATAACATTGTATGCTATCCCCCTTGCTTGAGAATGAACTATTTGCCCATGTTTTCCTAACTTGGACATTTTTTACTACAACTGAAATCTGTTTAACAGTATTGAGACAGGTGTAAAACAGTAGCGAGACTGGTGTTACACAGTAGCGAGACAGGTGTTAATCAGTAGCGGTGTTGATTTCATGTCACGGTTAGCATGTATTGCACGTGTATAATCGTCAAGCTACCTGTAGCAGCCAAGTGTACTCGCCCAATTCGTTGTACCGCCTCTCTTGTCACAAATGCTTTTAGTGCGCAGGATCATCTAATATGTGTCTAGCAGTATTAGATGAGCCACGACCTGATGGCAAATGACCCCAATTTGCATATATGGGAACGCCCTCCAGAACATTCCATTTGAAACAAGAGGGAAACAGGTTGTCGTCTAAATATTCAAAGGTTCAATTTCCTCGTGTGAATCGTGTGGTGATGGTGTTTTGCTGAACTAAATCGCTCTGCGAGACACGTGTTAAACAGTAGCGGGATTGATTTCACGCCACGGTCACGTGCATAATCGCCATTCTACCTGTACTTTGTAGTTGTATGCAAATAAAAGCGTTTCTTGACATTAATAAAAGTATTGCTTTAATTACCAATCAACAGCATCATCGCTGTATTCTGGGTATCCATTTGGAGTGTCAGTCCCTGCCGTGAGCTGGATGGAACATTGCTCACCACTCTTGCATGATGTTGTCTGCGCGTCTTTGAGGATCGTTCCATTACTTAAACTTATTTACACATGTCTTTACAGGTATAAAGTAGGTATATAGACTCAAGTCATTTTCATACTCCTCAGGTTTGATCCTACCTTCCAGTCCAGACCTCTCTGTGTCTATCACACACTGTCAAGTAAAGTGAGTGGTTGAGTGAGTGGTTGAGTGAGTGTGACGGGTTGGACGTCCACAAACAATGCAAGTAATGAAAGTCCTCCTGGTCAGTCAAACCAACAAGTATAGTTAGGTGCTGCCAAACTTACAAACAGTATCTGGACAATCCAGGATTCAAACTCACTGTATCAGTTTCAAAGAAGCAACTCTTCACAGCTAATTGTGTCACTGACAGATCCACGACACACCAGTAATTCACATCACTATGTAACTGTGATTTGTTACTCTGGAAAAGCCTTGTATTAATTTCACCATGAACAGTATCATAAAGTAACCAAATAGAAATAGAAACACAATTTTTTTTCTCCATGTAATTTTATTACCATTGTAAAAATTAATGTACAATATGCATTACATCTATTCTCCCTGAAACAATAGGAATGATATGTACATATTGCCACAAGCTATTAATTGTGAAAAATATTATAAGTCATCTGCATCTTACCTCAACTTTAAGCCTTGTGTTGTTACACAACTCTCAAGACTGAGCTATTTTCTGTCATTTTTCAAGGTCTGAACAGTTCGTGGATGAATTCCTACTCCCAGAAAACAGATAAGATACTGGTTTCTAATTCTATGCATATAGAGGATACTAAACGACTTTCCATGTAATACCATGTTTATTAAACAAGTTTATGAATTGGTATCAAATGAGCGAAAGAGTTTAGTCTTCTGTTTATTACTTGCCAACATAAACTGGCAGAAAGTGCATTGAAATTGCCTACAGTGTTGGAACTCAGCTTTCCACAAGTCAAGCAAGGTCTAGTAAAACTGCAACAGGGACATAACCATTTTGACGTTATACGTCAAGCGGTATTACACTACTCTAATATTGCCATCTAAATATTACACTGCAGTATCTTCAACAAGTAATAAACCACATTTATGTATCTTACAGAAATATCAACATAGGACATTTTGAGGTATTTTGTACAAGATGACTGTATGTTCTTCCAAATGGCTGAATGTTCCGGGTGATACTACATGTTGAGGAGGTGGATGGAGATGACAGGATATCCACATAACTCTTGCACAACAGCAGGAACCAAATATGTCTAAACATCATCACATCTTGATTTCTGTGTTTCAATATCAACGAATCTGTTAACAATGGCATAAACACTTTGTCAGCAAATAAAACAAAGAAACATGAGCATGTATACTAAATGGTTTAACATTTTCCGATGTAGAAAAATATATTTTAATTCATCAATATTAAAACATTCCTATGATATAAAAGAATGAAATAATTCCAACTCATGTGTCTTTAAATGTGCCTATCGACTTGAGTATCATGTCATTTACAAATACAAAAATACAAGTTGTGTTCTAAAGTGCCATTTTGTGATCAACCCACCCCCCACCCCTCCAAACAAACAAACAAAAAAACTGAACATGAGAATTATGAGTATTTGTGTATGAAAAATATAAACAACTACAAATCTGGTATAGGGATCCCTGTCAATAAAGCAGCAAACACCCGGTTACAAATATATTTGCATAAAGAACCAATGTTCATGGCAATAAGGAATTAAACAAGTTATGCAGATTTGTAATGAAAGCATAAATAATGCCACAATACATTTCAGCAGCATTGGGTTGATTCTTGATATCACAGACCAAAGTTTACATGGTAATGTCAAAACAAACAATTCTGCTACATAAAGATGCAACATACTACAGAAAATACAAATGAAAAAAATTATCTGTTGGAAAATGGCGACAAAATCCCTATTTATCCCAGTCCCCAATTATTTCCATAATCTTTTTTTCTAACCAAAACTGTGTGGATTGTTGGAAATTGGAGTAACTGGAAAAAACATGGTTTTTTTTTAAATTGATTTCTGTGAGTTGACATAAGATGACATAAACATAACCAGAGGAAACATACGTTTAGATGAAAACTCCCTTGAAAAATGTTTTAAGAAAGGTCAGGAAGGCTGTTTCTGCCATGAATATTGATTTATTATTATTTTTTTTGCAGTGTCACTTTGAGTCTGTGTTGTGTCAGACTATATTACTTCCTGGTACAGTAAGTCGCCTGCCTCTGCTGGCATCTTGATGGTTTGGTGCCCTGCAACACAATAGAGTGAGTGAGACTGGCTTAATGAGGCTTTGAACATCATTTCTTGGAGCCATATTTCAGTCACGTCACTGCAGTCAGCTTGATACCAGAAGGAGAATTAAGTGATGTGATGTTGGCACTTTGATGACAAATATCATGGGTATCACGTTAACAAACCTAGAAAGAGAATTGTGATCGCAGTTGCAAATCAAGTTTCTGGCAAGCCTGAGGACACAACAGATTTGATAACTGGACTACATCCTGCCACACAGTGGAATACATGACAAGAATTATGGTACCACACAGTCAGCTGTATTAACACAATAAACAAGGGGTTCTGGAAGTTATGAAAGGGGGTTTTGTGGGGATAAGAGGGAAAGAAATGCTTGACAGAGGAAGCAGGGGGTTCTATAGGTAGTCTCCAGAGAGAAAGAGGTAGTCTCCAGAGGAGTAGAGGTGGTCTCCAGAGAGAAAGAAGTGGGATCTAGAGATAAAAAATAAATTTAGAGAGTAAAACTATAGTGGCTCAAGAGGGGAAGCAGTGGGCTCTAGAGGTGATCTCCAGAGAGGAAGAGGTGGTCTCCAGAGACAAAGAAGGGGGAAATAGAGGGGAAGAACTAGGCTTGAGAGAGGAAGCAGTGGGCTCTAGAGGTGATCTCCAGAGAGGAAGAGGTGGTCTCCAGGGACAAAGAAGGGGGAAATAGAGGGGAAGAACTAGGCTTGAGAGAGGAAGCAGTGGGCTCTAGAGGTGATCTCCAGAGAGGAAGAGGTGGTCTCCAGAGACAAAGAGGGGGGAAATAGAGGGGAAGAACTAGGCTTGAGAGAGGAAGCAGTGGGCTCTAGAGGTGATCTCCAGAGAGGAAGAGGTGGTCTCCAGGGACAAAGAAGGGGGAAATAGAGGGGAAGAACTAGGCTTGAGAGAGGAAGCAGTGGGCTCTAGAGGTGATCTCCAGAGAGGAAGAGGTCATCTCCAGAGACAAAGAAGGCAAAATGGGGATCTAGAAAGAAAGAAGTAGGCTCAAAAGAGGAAGAGGTGGGATCCAGAAGAGATGAGTGACTGAGTGAATGTTGCCGATCACTGGATCTGTGCCATCTGGGTAAAATGACCTACACAATCAACAAAATCATCTGACTTCAAGAAGTTAGTCCTATACAAAACTCATTGCCTTGCAATTTCTTTAGCATGTGTTTCTCATGTAATGTACCAGAAACCCTTGAAGAATACAACAAGTGCTACAAGCAACAAGAGTGTCCCAGATGACCGTTAGCGTGTCTACTTGCTGTGATGTTCGAGAGTAAGACAGATTTTAGATATACTTACTGTGTATGTGTCACAGAGCAGCTTGATAAGATTAGTTGTGGCTTCATTTTGAATCTTCTCATTGTGAACCTGACACCAAACAAACAGCTTTATTAACACAATGTAACGAATGATGCAGACTAGCTTGATAGATAACAACTTCTATATTTCATTAGTGCAGTGTTACAAACAGATAGAACTCCTGCTTGACAACGGTACCACAAATTGTATGGAAACGTCACACTCATGAAATATAGTAGTTGTTATCCATCAAGTGTGTCTATATTGTACTTCAGTGCTCTAAAATGCCAGTCAAAGATACCTGAAGGACATATGTATCAGTCTTGATGTCTCATGATATTCCCAGACTGCGTTGAATAAGAACACACTGTTCACTGTGATCCATGAAATTCAAGTCTTGAAATACTGGTTTGAGCATCCATAAAAGAGTTGATTAATACATTGTCTAAATATGGATTGAGGCGGTCAAAGGTAGTTTATCTATTATTCAGTTCATAAGGAAAATGTAATATGCCCTTGACTATGTAAAAATTTTGCTATGTAGAAACTATTTACAAATTTACAAGATGTGTATTGTTTTGCAGTTTTTTACCCTCTGTAAGGAATAAAGTTTCAAGATCCCATAGGTTAACTTGCTGTTACACCATCTGACGTGAGATTGACACAATACAGTTAAAAATCTTCATAAGCCATAGGTTTCGCATCTTGTCATTTTGGGAGATAGGTTCCAAAACCCGATGGGACCATGCAGTCTATCCCAACACTTTTTATCTCCCCCTGGAGAGTTTCAAAACACTAACATACAGAAAAGAAAAGAAGCGCAAGTAAAATGTGAAAAAGAACAGGGATTAGAATAGACAACAGAACAGTCATGAATGCTATGACCTTTAGTAAGCACAGTATGGAACTAAAGGCTGGAGATGATACGTCAAGACACATGATCCCAAACTACTGTGCACCTTCCAAACAAAGTATGTCACTTTACAATAAATATTTACAACAACTCCCATTTTGTTTTACGATGCTTTTAGCAATATTTTAGCAATATCACGATGGGGAACACAAGAAATGGGCTTCACACAATGTTTACCTTTTTGGGGGAATTGAACCCAGCTCTTCAGAGTGACGAACGCATGTTTTAACCACTAGGCTACAACACTGTCACTTCCATTTTGTGGAAGCCATAGTATCAGAGTGGGTTATATCACTGACTGTCTGCTGATGCATGGTTAGGTGCATGAGCGTGAAAGTTTGAATTCCCAGAGATAACTCAGTCTAACAACATGATATAATCTGTACTTTACTGAGAAAGTGTAATCCAAAATAACATGTTACATTTGCTAAAATGGCATTGTGTATTCATAATTATGAACATACAAAATAATTATGATAACAGTGTTCCTGGGAATATCATAATGATTAAATTCATCATAGATATCATCAATTAATATGCTAGACCTGCTTACCCCATTCAGAGTGACCCAGGGCACGTACTGATGCTGGGGGTTGAGAGCATCTGTCTTCATCGCCATCTCATGCTCCCACTGGTTGCCTTGGGAACTGTTGGCACAAGCCTCGATCTGACTGACCGGGATGGAGGGGAACTTCTTGGCACACTAGGTATAAAACAAAACTGACTCTACAGGATAACATTTGGTCTGTCATACAGACCCTGATAATAAATAAATAGATAGGCTGGTCAGGCTTTGAAGACTGCAGTCATTAGTTTTGTGATGGTGTGGATCGACAATCTTGATGTCATACACTGGAAAGTCTGACCCACACTTTATTATTTACAGATGACTGTCATATAGACAGACTACAGCTGGCAGTGTTACATACAAAACACACAACATCTTGTCATTTGCAGTGATTATGAAGCGAAAGTCTGTTTGGTGGCATATTGTGAAATATTCCAGCTGTATGGTTGCAGTCTGTAGATAATTGAGTCTGAACCTGACAATCCAGTGATTAACAGCATGAGCATCAATCTATGCAATTGTGATACGATGACGTGTGTCAACCAAGTCATCCAATCCCCTTACGACAAGCAGGGTTTCTGAAGATCAATTCTAACAAGGACCTTCACAGGTATGTGGTATACTGCATTTACCAAAATACATTATCGTTATCTGAACATCATCAACAAGTCCTGACTGAGTCAAATATCTAAGTTGTTTCGTCATCGATGAGATACTCGTGTCATAAACACATTACTGACCTCACGGAATGCAGCTTTTGACCTCTCTGGACCCTCTTCCATGCAGTGAATGAATGGAAAGGCCTTGTTGATATCATTCACTATCTTGAGCAGGCAGGTCTGTAAACATACAAAGTGGCAGTGATAGTATGTACAATGCTGAGTGGGCATGACATGTCAATTCACTATCCTTAACAAAGAAACTTAACAAAGATTGCCCTGAACAGGTGACTAAAGAAAAAACCCAGTAACATGACATGACATTTGTATTTAGCTTGTTCCCACCTCCCAAATTCAAGTCTCTCACACTAAGATCTCTGCACTAAGAATTAGAGAGTGAGTCAGGGAGTTAACTTTTCCACTACTTTTTACCAGTATTCCAGCATTATCAGAACAAAGGATGGAATAATATGCTTTTGTACCTGTGAGTGTAATCAAGAGAGCATTCTCAGTGTGACGAGCAAACACTTTAACCACTAGGCCACCCCACTACCCCTGGGCCTAGATTTTCGAAGCTCTCTTAGCGCTAAGATAGTCGTAAGTTAATGTTAATGTATGGCACTTACGACTACCTTAGCGGTAAGAGAGCTTCGATAATCTCTGCCCTGTAATCTAAGAAACAAGAGAGGACTGGTGATATCCATCCTCGATATCGCCAGGGTATACGTTACGATAAGTCTCCACTATACCCTGGACGCATCTACAGCTCAGCCCGATAAATTTATTACCTCCCTTGGCTGGCGTTTTATCCAGTCAGGTGTCTATGCAGGGAAGTTGATCGAACCAATCACTCACTTTCGCTTTTCAAATCATCTAAACGATTAAACTTGGCAACACTAACCATGTAGAGGTTCTCTGAAAGAGGTAGAAGGAGTTCTGTATGATTTCCCCAGAATCTTAGGTACATGGCGACTGCCAGCTTTGTTGACATTGGCAAGCTTGGTTATAACAGCAGACTAGCTGATTGGCTAGTGTGAGAATGCAGAGCCAGCAAATTGATGTAACAAGAGTCATCAAAAGATGACATATCCCTCCCGGTCCCCACATATTTGAAAGGACAAATCATCGGACAGTTACTTATTGTGTTTTTAGACCAAGTCTGAATTGTTTCCATGGAATTCATGAAAAATGTAAATGCCATATATCTGTAATCAGAAAAAGTCACCATTTCAAGATCTGTCTCCGATATCTGCCAAGATGTTTTGAAAGACATGAAATGCTTTTCGAGTTGTGCTCGAAATAAGCAACGTGTTCATGGAACCGAGAAAATAATACATCATAAAAACCTGTAAATAGCAAAAGGCACAACTTTGGGGTCTGCTACACATATCTACCGAGTATTACTGACAGGTATTAAGAAGTTTTTGAGTTCTGCTCTGGAAACGAAACACACCTCTCACTTTTGAGACTAAGTACGAAACGCTTCCAAGGAAACCGAGAAAATAAGAAATCACAAAAACCTGTAAGTAGCAAAAGGCACCACTTTAGGTTCTGATTGACATTATTTACCAAGTTTTGCACAAAAATATTGAACGTTTTTTGAGTTCTGCTCCGGAAACAAAGCCCCTCCCTCCATTTTGACACTAAGTCCGAAACGTTTCCATAGAAACAGCGAAAATAATAAATCACAAAAACCTGTAAATAGCAGAAGCCACAACTTTGGGGTCTGCCACACATATCTACCAAGTTACACAGACAGATATTAAGAAATTTTTGAGTTCTGCTCTGGAAATGAAACACACCTCTCACTTTTGAGACACAGTCTGAATCGTTTCCATGGAAAGCGAGAAATTCAGAAATCACAAAAACCTGTAACTAGCAAAAGGCACCATTGCAGGTTCTGATTGGTATATCTACCAAGTTTTGAACTTGAAACATATTGAACAGTTTTTGAGTTCTGCTCTGGAAACGAAGCCCACCCCATCATAAGACTAACACCAAAATGTTCCATGAAAAAACAATAGCAAAAGCAAAAGGCACAACCATAGGCTGAGATTACTATATCTATCAAGTTTGGTCTAAAAATATTGAGCGATTTCTGAGTTGTGCTCCGGAAACAAAATGATTACGGGCAAATGGACGCACAGATGGACAATGGACGGACAAATGGACGGACAAATTATCGGGCCGATTCGTAGATGTATCCAGGGTATAGTGGAGAATTATCAGAACATATACCCTGGAGATATCAGGGATGGGTGATATCACCCTAAGGTAACTGTCAGTGGAAATGAAGGATCAAGATATTATGGTGTAACAGCTAGTCAGTACCACTTACATCAAGCAGGTTCTCAGCACACTCCTCTTCTCCATGTTGACACTGAAATACCCACTTGTCACCGACTTTCTTCTCCTGAAATACATGGGGTGAGAAAACATGCTACAATGTCATACTCTGAATAAGCTGGAGTATACCTCGTAGTGGGTTCTGACCTTGATGATGCTGATGGTCAGGAGATGAAAGGTACTGCAAGTAGATACAGCATTTGGTTTCCCTGTCTCTAGAATTTTTTAAGAAAATCTGTCCCCATCATCTCAGACAAAAGGACGAACGGATGAAAGGAGCTCAAAGCTATGTTCCCACTTGGTGACAGGGGGTAATACAATCTCAGTGGTGTTCAAATGTAATAAGGAGGGATTATCAGCTGTAGTAAATTTTGCCCATTCAAGGGTATAGTTCTTATGTACCAAACAACAATACTTTCTCCATCAGGGCCCTCTTACGATACGGATACGATGACATGTTTCAGCTTTATCAGCAAGCCTGACCACCCTATTTTCACGGATGTAAAATTTGAAAGAGTCAGTGACTAAGGTATGTCCAACAAAACTGCATGTTACGAGGTGAAAAGAGCCTGATTTCTTCATCTTACTTAATTCACAAGTGATGACATGACACATTTACCATAACTTGTACTTCTTCTCGTTGTGAACTTGATATGAGCCTTAAAAGGTCATGCAAAAGAATATAGTTAACTTACTAACATATTTTTACTTCATAGATCACACTGTTAAATCCGTCCTTGTTCAAATTTAGCATGATTAGTACTGGGTTAGAATAGTTTATCATCATATGCTGGAGGGTGTATATTTGCATGTCAGACCTCTGCATTCCCATATGGGACCAGGGTAAGATTGACGATGCTGCCAACTGCAGTGAAGGCTGGGTATAACTGTGTTGTGATGAAGTTTCGGCAGTCTGGACACAGGGATTCGTAGTACAGCGTGAAGTTGACGAGGGGAGCGGAACCTCGCACTGGTGTCCACACTGTTCGCCTGCACTGTTCAGTCACCTGCAACATGGAATCAGGTTAGTAACTCATTCACGCAGTAATGACAACCCTCACATTGACAACCTTGGCAAGGAACTGTCAAAACCTGCAATGACAGTGGAACCATAAACCCCTTGTGCTACATACAGTGGCTTAATGGTCACTACATAAAAAGTTTGATTACCTTTTGCCACATTGCTCCTGGGAATGAATATTATTGTGATGGTAATGATTAAGATATTAAGATTGTAGAAACACTGACAGAAACTACCAGGGGGTATCCTGAATCCTGAACTATAAGGAAAAAATTTAAATAACAATCACCTTTTGTTCAAGTTTGAGATATTGATAATTCACTCAGTGACTTCATAAACAATTAATCCTAACAAATATCCCCCTGCCATGATGTTTCTGTAATAATGCTACAAGTGGCATAGAACTCACTCACTCACTCACTCACTCAGACCATGCATCTGTCCCAGCATTAGTTTGTGTATATACTGCACTGCCCAATTTCTCAATAATGACTGATTACCTAGACACTGATATAAGCAATATTATCTCATGAGAAACTGATTGTCTAGTCATCGTGATATTGTCGATCCGTATCTCATATGAAACTGGTAGTGTAGACCCTGGTATAACGGGCGTTATCCCTCACGTAGGATGTTCTTCAACAACTCATGCTAGTATGTTGCAAGAGCAGACTCACATTGAGTAGTATTAGGCCCACTGACTAAAAAAAGCTGATGCATATGATCACATTCCTTATGTGTACATTGATGTTGATGATGTCAATCACTGGACACTGGAAAGTCATTGTGCAGCAGATCTAGATATATTACTGTGTGCACACTAGACAACAAACAAACTTTCTTTCACTTGGACCCTAAGACAGTCAAACCATTTCTAACTGGACACTAACTGCCTGGACCCTGAGGTAATCAAGCGAAATCTGACTGGATACTGGTTGCCCAGGCCCTGTGATAAGCAAGTCATATCTGACTGGGTACTGGCTGCTCAGGCTCTGAGGTAATCAAGTGGACACAAGCTGCTGGACTTTCAGATATCTCACTAGGCACTGGTTGCCTAGACCCTCACAAGCCATGGCTACCAGGGCAGTGACCATCTGTACCCTTAACATATAATCAAGCCATAACTTATGTGTACAATAAACTATGTGCACCCTGACAATATCAGTGACATATTCTGCCCATGTGGTACAGAACTATGAAATAATCAAGCCATATCTCACAGAACACACTCGCGGATGGTGATCATTTAAATTTTGTGATAAATTTTATTTTAAGTATTTCGTCTGTGTCAGCAACATTCAACTTATGGCACAATTCATTTTTTTTGCATTCCACAGCCATATCATGCAGCAGAGGCTCATACCCTCCCACCACTTCCAGTAGTATCACTGGTCAATTGTTGGTTTGCTAATTAATTTTTTACCATCATCTCATGCACTCTCTTTGGCATGCTGCCAAATCTACACCATGCAACTGAATATGCACTTATCTCATCGCTAAGCAATTTTGTATTGTTTTATATCAAGTAAGTTTAATGTGTCATATATCAGGTTATTCCTCTTAATGGGTCCCTCTTGTCACTGTGGAGTTTATTAACCTGGATAGAGTCTTACTTATGTATGTTTTGGGGGTTAATAAACTGGACTACCTCACCATGATCCATGCGTCACTGTCTGAAATACAACGCTGATCATAGACCCTAATGGACACTCATACACAGCTACTTCATTACTTTACAAATACCAACCTTGCAAGCATCCGCAACCTCGTAGGAGCTACACCACAGTGACGGGGGGTAAGAGCACTGGGACGCCTGAGTCCCCACCACTGAGCACAGCAACAATGTAAGAGCAAAACTGACCTGCATACTGTAAGAGTTCAAACAGAGAACTGACAATTAATAACTCGGATATTGTACACTTATACGTAGTCTAATCTGCAGTAGCTACTTGTCAAAGTGACTGGCATATTCCGAAAAGTTATTCTTTATCGCTGAATGAGATCACATGATTTTTGCGGATCATGTGATAGATCACGTGGGATTAGCAGACTATAGTGTGTTTCACAAATGTTGTCTGTAGTCTATCAAGTGTTCGTGAAGGAAACAGAAAGCCAGATCATGGATTCACTGGGTTGTATAGTCCAGCTAAGACTCGAATGTTTACAGACTGACCTTGCATATCAGCGCATGGTTAACTGACAAATAGACCTGAATTTCTGGTTTTACTTAAACAACTTAAACAGAATATTGCTTGAACATATCATGATTCTAGGTTGAGATAATATAGTATAGTCAAGCAATTGCTTCTACAAATAAAAAATATGAGGAATCCATGTCAAAGGGTTTTAAAGAGAAATGTGGTTTCTCACAGTTCATTTATAAACCTCCATTTAGGAGGGTCGATCGGTAGCCTCGAAATCTCTTTTTGTGTACAGTTTATGGCGCCCTTCACTCCTTGAAATATTATTATGAACAACCTAAAATCAAACTAAAATATCAAAATCGGTTGTAGCAGTCTCCTACCGAACCTATCGTCATTAAGATGACGGTGTTTGTGTTATTCACGACTACAATCACACTACTTGAGTTAATTTAGTCTTTCGGACATATTCCCTAACATACAATTTTGGAAATAAACATAACCACACGATGTTAATGAAAATAGCCGATCACAATTTCTTCCTGCAGCTGATCTGGTCGATCATGTGTAAAACGTGAAAAAAAGCCGACCAACTGACTCGCTCCAAGTGCACATCTTGTCATGAGGCATGTGAGCTTCCGTGTGATGACTCACCTCCCAGCAGTCATCAGACATAGACGATAAGTTGTAAGTAAAACGCTCCATGTGACTGACTACTCGCTGATAGCAACATGACAAGGTTTCAAATAAATCAGCATGAACACACGTGACGAATGACCCTGTAGGGGTTTTTTTTCGTGACAACGATTATGACGTCAGGTGCGTGGTACAGCCAATTTTTTATTTCGAGTAACCCCGTTAGGTTGTAAAACTTTATATTTAGATATTATTGAGTGTTTGCCGAAATGTTTTAGCAGCAGTCATGTCAAAGCCCGTTCGTTATAATGGCAGCTACGCCCCTGCACGTAGTCATATAATCGTTGAACTTCGGTTACCGTTAAGACGTTGTATTTTGATAACGATTGTACTTTTGCCGGCATTACATTGTCAACCTACTGCATGTTAATTCAGATAGACATTCGTACATTTTATTTCAGTAATGTAGGCCACTGGCCCATAATACAACAAATATAAGTAATGCATACATATACCGGATGTAGCATAAATAAATACAGGGCATTGTGGGTTGTAGTAGTGGGTTTACTTATTTAATTTCCTTAATGTTTTTCCATGTAATTTATATTGTTACACATAACAAAACGTACAAAGGTTCATTTTGGTTATATGAAGAGCAATGTGTTATACAACCGGCACTAGTGGACATTTATCGGAACATATACCCTGGAGATATCGATCTCGAGATGTGTGTTTAAAAACACCACATTAAATGACGATTGGCTAAATATGAATTATATATAGGATATTTTTCTGTTGGTTTTGGAACGCAATAAATATTGATTTATGTGATGAAGCATATGGATAGTAAATAATATGACTCCAAATTGATAAGCCTCAAAGCCTCATTTCTACTCAGGTTTCAGTACTTCACTGGTCAGACACTTACAATGTTCGATGACAACGTAATTTCCAAGCATTTTGTTACAAGTGGTTTTGCAGCTGTGACGCGTACATTGCACCAGATAGGTATAAAAAATGAAGCCATAATGACAGTTATGTGTTAATCGAATCTGCAATAAAATATTGATTGCGAATAAACAGACATATACTGTTACTTTTCTATGTTGTTGGGTTCTAGTGCTTCTTTTGAGATCATTCTAAGTAAACGTACAGTTTACTTAGTTTACTAAGTTTAGTAAGTTTGCTTAGACTACTTTTACGATGGCGGGACAACCTAGTGGTTAAAGTGTTCGCTCGTCACGCCAAAGACCCGGTTTCCATTCCGCACATGGGTACAATTTGTGGAGTCCATTTCTGGTATGCCCAACAGTGACATTTCGGGAATATTGCTAAAAGCGGCGTAAAACTAAACTCACACTTTTCAAGATAATCCTGCCTTTTGTTGACCAATGCATGGGCCCCGCAATGAAGACATGCATGGCGCTTACTGGAAATGTGTCAGTGAAGGAATCCACGATCGTGAGTATTGAGAAAATCCACCAACCTTCCCCAAATCCGAAAGGGGTTATTAGTATTGAGCAGGGGTTAGTAAAGAATCTCGGTCATAGTGTCATTAATTTATGCTGTTCAAGGTGGTCTTTCCGTTTAGCCTGGTGGTAACAATGTTCGCTCTTCAAGGTCTGGATTCGATTCCGACTGTGGTGTCCCCTTCTGTGATGTTGACTATTGCTAAACCCATTCGTGTACGAGAGTACCAGTATATTACTACTGTTGCCCAAAGAAACATTGCTCTTCTTAATTATCAAGACACTAGCATTATAACAAACAAAATGAATCACTAACTTGTAAAATCAATACACTCCTATATAAGATATCCGACAGATGTCACTGACCTGAAGGAATAAACGGCAGTACAAAAGTAACATTTAAAGATCTTGATACGGAAGGTAAATATTTTCTACGTTGATGCAAGTACTATCTCACATGGCATAAACAATTATGAGGAGGGCGCGAATAGGCTTCCATATCCTGAAGACAGACCTGGTCTTAGGTAACCCTCGGGTGGTCAGGCTTGCTGATTGGTCGGTACATATTATCCAGTCTTAACTGCGCAGAATGATGCTCATGCTGTTGATCACTGGATCGTCTGGTTCAGAGTCGATTATTTAAAGACCACCGCCATATAGCTGGAATAACACTGCTCTGTACAGCAGTAGTGATGGGTTTTACGACGCTTTTAGCATTATTCCAGCAATATCCGGTTGCGGATCCAAGTACTTTCTTCACACGTTGCACCCAAGTGAAGACTTGGAAACGGGACTTCGGGTGATAAGCACACTCATCGGGTCATTGTTCCGGGAGATGTGTATACTCATCAGGTAATTGTTTGGTGAGATAGTTATACTCGTCAGGTCATTGTCCCGGAGGATATCTGTCCTCATCAAGTCATTGTTTCGGAAGAAAACAATACTGACCAGGTTATTGTTCTGAGGGATAACTGTACTCATCAAGTCATTGTTTCGGGAGATAACAATACTGATCAGGTTATTGTTCTGAGGGATAACTGTACTCATCAAGTCATTGTTTCGGGAGATAACAATACTGATCAGGTTATTGTTCTGAGGGATAACTGTACTCATCAAGTCATTGTTTCGGGAGATAACAATACTGATCAGGTTATTGTTCAGAGGGATAACTGTACTCACCAAGTCATTGTTTCGGGAGATAACAATACTGATCAGGCTATTGTTCTGAGGGATAACTGTACTCATCAAGTCATTGTTTCGGGAGATAACAATACTGATCAGGCTATTGTTCTGAGGGATAACTGTACTCATCAAGTCATTGTTTCGGGAGATAACAATACTGATCAGGTTATTGTTCTGAGGGATAACTGTACTCATCAAGTCATTGTTTCGGGAGAAAACAATACTGATCAGGCTATTGTTCTGAGGGATAACTCTACTCATCAAGTCATTGTTTCGGGAGATAACAATACTGATCAGGTTATTGTTCTGAGAGATAACTGTACTCATCAAGTCATTGTTTCGGGAGATAACAATACTGATAAGGCTATTGTTCAGAGGGATAACTGTACTCATCAAGTCATTGTTTCGGGAGATAACAATACTGATCAGGCTATTGTTCTGAGGGATAACTGTACTCATCAAGTCATTGTTTCGGGAGATAACAATACTGATCAGGCTATTGTTCAGAGGGATAACTGTACTCACCAAGTCATTGTTTCGGGAGATAAAAATACTGATCAGGGTATTGTTCTGAGGGATAACTGTACTCATCAAGTCATTGTTTCGGGAGATAACAATACTGATCAGGCTATTGTTCTGAGGGATAACTGTACTCACCAAGTCATTGTTTCGGGAGATAACAATACTGATCAGGTTATTGTTCTGAGGGATAACTGTACTCATCAAGTCATTGTTTCGGGAGATAACAATACTGATCAGGCTATTGTTCAGAGGGATAACTGTACTCATCAAGTCATTGTTTCGGGAGATAACAATACTGATCAGGTTATTGTTCTGAGGGATAACTGTACTCATCAAGTCATTGTTTCGGGAGATAACAATACTGATCAGGTTATTGTTCTGAGGGATAACTGTACTCATCAAGTCATTGTTTCGGGAGATAACAATACTGATAAGGCTATTGTTCAGAGGGATAACTATACTTATCAGGTCATTGTTAGGTGAGATAATTATACTCATCAGGTCACTGTCCCTGGAGGTAACAATACTAATCAGGTCACTGTCCCTGGAGGTAACAATACTAATCAGGTCACTGTCCCTGGAGGTAACAATACTAATCAGGTCACTGTCCCTGGAGGTAACAATACTAATCAGGTCACTGTCCCTGGAGGTAACAATACTAATCAGGTCATTGTCCCTGGAGGTAACAATACTAATCAGGTCACTGTCCCTGGAGGTAACAATACTAATCAGGTCATTGTTCCGGCACATTGTTTCGATTATAAACACAAAATAAACAACACTCACAACACAAAAGACCAATGCATTTAATGCAAAATATAACCCGCATAAAAGTAAAAGTTTAAAAAATATATATTTCACAAATATTAGTATCCCGAGGAAAGTGCTCACCACGTGAGACGTAACACGTAGACATCAGCAGTATCGACATGAAGGTATGAGTAGAATCGCATCTCAACCGTTTGTAAATCATACTCTTAAAGAAGTAGGGAACCCGAACTTTCAATTTAGATAGAAAGTACTGGCGTTAACGAGACTTTTCAAAGACAGACATCTAATGACCGCACCACCATTTTTATTGATCACCACCCAAGCACAACGCATGGGAAACACGTGCATAACGCAGTAGCACCACATACCTGCATGGGGTGTCATTCCTGATTTTGACGTTTTTCAAGAAAGTCGATAAATTACTATAAATCATCAAGTTTGACAATCATCTTGCATCACACAGGTGTTAGTCTTTGTTTCTAGTTTCTTTATTAGTTTGAAAATGAATATCGTACACATGTAAATTTCACGTCATACGCCAAACATCTTTCAAAAGCAATTGCTGTACAAACAACAACCATAAGGTCATAAGGTGTTGCAGCCCTCTCAATAGATTCATTATTGTCATAACCACATATATATACACATACATACATACATACATACATACATACATACATACATACACATATACATACCTATATATACATATACATACCTATATATATACACACACACACATACACACACACACACACATACCTATACACACATACATATATATATATATATACATATATATATATATATATATATATATATATATATATACATACATACATACATACATACATACATACATACATACATACATACATACATACATACATACATACATACACACATACATACATACATACATACATACATACATACATACATATATATATCGTAAATTAAAACTGACGTACCCCTACTTTTTAAAAAGAGTATGTTACTTGGTTAGAGGAACAAATGTTAGTCAACCGGGGCAGTGCTTAACAATTATCGTTGACGTATGTTTATTCGACTCTTGATGGTATAACCATATCCTAATTCATGTTATGCAGTAAACTACGGTTGTATCGAACTCAAAGGGACCACTAATTTTAGTTCGGTATAACCATTGTTCACTATAATTTACAGGTGCGCGGAACAGAATAAGTTTGTTATATACGTCAGTTATGAATGTTAGAAACACAAACAGGATTAAACCTTCGACACACGGGTAACAAGAATTTGTTCTCTGCTGTTACAAACTGGATTTACACATGCTTCCATATCACGGGTTCACAATACATTAGATTTTACACAGTGGTTTGTGTAAACATGGAAATACATAGAGATTCACATATGACGTTTTACATCCATTTTAAATCATTTGTAAAACCATTACTCTGAGCACAACTCAATATTCTAACAAGAACACCACTGCATCCACACACATGTTCTATGCATATTCTGTATGAGATATGATCTGATCATTCAACATCCATGTCACAATGAATGAAACCACTGCACAATTTAACATGAATGAGGTTTTTTAAAGGTATGCCCTTTATATGGGAAAAAAGAATATGTACATCCCAAGTTGTCATGTAACATGTATTAATCACAAAATTCGATCAACTTTTAAAAAAATAAAACGTTATCCTCATTCAGCACATTGCTAGATATCTGAAAAGTCAACAATCCATTTCACACTTAATAAAAGTTATAACATAATATGCAGGATATAACATTTGTCCAACAGGACAGTGTGAAAAGGGTTAAATGTTTTGTAAGCTTCGCCACGTGGGTGTTGCTACCCAAAACGTTTCTACTTTACAATCAAAATGCCCGGTAAATATAAACATACATTCCACCGTGAATTCACACAGTACCATGATTTATGTCAGGGGAAACACAAAGTACGTCATCTAGACAACCAGTTGACCAACAGGTAGATACTCAGAGGGTCTCATATGTGTCATATTATCGCAATGCCTTCCTGTTAAGTTTATGTCACTGCATGCTTTTTTCGTTATTTCATATTCGTCTGCGTCGTGATATCGCAATATCACATCACACTAACGCCTTGTCGCGATATCGCACGAATATCTCAGGGTCATGTGCAATGCTATGACCCTAGTCAGCCGTCATACATTAGCGCTGACCATGTTTCTCAACTACCGATATGTCTTAAAACCCAGCTGAACCTCACTGAAGACGTGATATAACAGATGTCATTCGAGTACAATACATCGCGTATTCCTTTGTTAAAGTCCCCTGAGTCGATATTCATCATGCAAATCTATGAAAGACAAAAATGCTTAAACAAAAATACCAGCATATCAATACAATACACCGACGGCGGCTTGTCATGAAGACATATGAATAGCAATGCAACAGTTGTAATCCATATGAGTGAGACAGGTGCGGGTGATGCTACTCAGAAAAGTATATCAGTGCGACGCTGAGTCGATGTCCAAATATTAGATGACTGAGCATGGTGCAGAGATTAGAACCCACGATGAACGGATCCTGCTTCGACTTGCTAGAGGACGTGCAGAGTGACTTCCGGTTCCTCCACCTATCTGGCCAACCAGTCAACTACTATATCGTACTAGAGGAGAGAGCATGAAGAGAAAGGTAACTGCTAAACAGAAAAGCAATGACCATTACTGTGGAACGTCTTTCCGATCCCTTGTTCATACGTATTCATTCATAATCAACAGGTTCTTCAATCATAATCAGACATCCTTCACTGTACAAATGAACAATAATACCAATCGGAAAAGCGTAATAAATATGCCATAACAGATTCCCACGGGAAAGGGTTACCTTTCCCAATAATCTATACAGACGACAGCACTACAAGTGTCATTTACACTATACCTTTGTGTGAAATTCAAACATGTATATGTCTCCCTAGAGCCACCTGAAGACCAAATGCAATCGCTGCAGCAGCACCGACAACGACAGCACCTATGACGGCGTATTTCGCCACCACTGTCAAGTCCTTGGGAATGAGAAATGAACTGAACTGCGTTGTTAGATGAAACAGAACGTAGGAAATAAACAGGTAAATGATGGTTGCCAGGGCAAAATTCAGAAGAGGCAGATCTACAAGATAACCCAGCAAATCCTTGGCATTCGACTGCAGGTATACATGGAGCTGCGAGAGATACGTCTCCAGAGTGATCTTGCCTAACCAGGCGAACATATGGATGTAATGTCGCCGAAGGATAGGAAAGCTGTTCCGTAACACAATGAAAACCAGTATCGGGATCATGGATGAATAACAGTGGGTTCTGTTGTATGCGTATTTGTCTTTACCCATGAACGTTGTGTACCACAGTACACCCACCGCAAGGGAAACTACAATCATGAGAGTCTTGATGCCTATTTGAGTGTATTTTTCTACCCTGCTCGTCGCTTCCTTCTCAAGGCGTTTCAACAGGGCCTCAAAGTGTGGGTAGTTGTAGGCGCACAGCATCCCGGTCAGACATGCCCAGTGGTCAAGTCCAGCTCTGAATTCCCATTCATGCATGATGTCATATTTCGTTTCGTGCAGACCAAATATGAACCACAGTGGTCGGAACAGGGTGGAACATACGCCTGAGATTTCAAATATTAAGGCGTTACAAATTATATAGGCGGCAAACTTGACTGCCATCTTGATTCTGTCCTTGTTCCAGCTATTGAGAACGCGCATGAATACATACACACTGATGAACCAGTACGTGTGCATGGCGCAGATGTAATACAACATGTACTCGTTGTTGGTTGTCATGAGGACGAAAATGACGAGGAAGTTCAGTCTGAACATCATTTTTAAAATTCGCCATAGGGAAAAGTCGTTTCTGACCCAGAAGAAGGAGAAGTTGCCTGAAACACAGAAGGTGAGCGTTTTAGATCTCAACTGTCAAGACAAATACATGCAGTTTACAAATGATGGATTAATATTATAAGTACCTTACAACTTACTGTTTATACTAAATGGAAGTACGTTGAAATCGTATTGAATATGTAAACAGACCAGTATTGGAGTCAGATATGGTTTATGTTTCATGTTGTTACCCCAAACGGACACTTTTGAATTTAGAGAATCGCCCGATGAACCAACACAATACACACCTATTTCCACTTAGCAGCATTATCTTACTCTTACTCTATCTTACTCTCATTACATCGGTAACAACACACACCATTCCACCCAGGCTCGTGGAAATAAAGCAGTGCCCACAGCAAGTAAACATTCATCAACCGTAGCTTACAAATGGAACCCCATCCACTCATAGATACTAGAACCGCCCCTCACTACCTAACGATTCCTGTTATAGATATGGAACCGCCCCTCACTACATGACGATTCCTGTCATAGATATGGAACTGCCCCTCACTACATGACGATTCCTGTCATAGATATGGAACCACCCCTCAATACATGACGATTCCTGTCATAGATATGGAACTGCCCCTCACTACATGACGATTCCTGTCATAGATATGGAACTGCCCCTCACTACATGACGATTCCTGTCATAGATATGGAACTGCCCCTCACTACATGACGATTCCTGTCATAGATATGGAACTGCCCCTCACTACATGACGATTCCTGTCATAGATATGGAACTGCCCCTCACTACATGACGATTCCTGTCATAGATATGGAACCACCCCTCACTACATGAACGATTCCTGTCATAGATATGGAACTGCCCCTCACTACATGACGATTCCTGTCATAGATATGGAACCGCCCCTCACTACATGACGATTCCTGTCATAGATATGGAACCACCCCTCACTACATGAACGATTCCTGTCATAGATATGGAACTGCCCCTCACTACATGACGATTCCTGTCATAGATATGGAACTGCCCCTCACTACATGACGATTCCTGTCATAGATATGGAACCGCCCCTCACTACATGACGATTCCTGTCATAGATATGGAACCACCCCTCTCTACATGAACGATTCCTGTCATAGATATGGAACTGCCCCTCACTACATGACGATTCCTGTCATAGATATGGAACCGCCCCTCACTACATGACGATTCCTGTCATAGATATGGAACTGCCCCTCACTACATGACGATTCCTGTCATAGATATGGAACCACCCCTCACTACATGACGATTCCTGTCATAGATATGGAACTGCCCCTCACTACATGACGATTCCTGTCATAGATATGGAACTGCCCCTCACTACATGACGATTCCTGTCATAGATATGGAACCACCCCTCACTACATGACGATTCCTGTCATAGATATGGAACTGCCCCTCACTACATGACGATTCCTGTCATAGATATGGAACTGCCCCTTACTACATGAACGATTCCTGTCATTCATATTGGAACCACCCCTCACTACATGACGATTCCTGTCATAGATATGGAACTGCCCCTCACTACATGACGATTCCTGTCATAGATATGGAACCACCCCTCACTACATGACGATTCCTGTCATAGATATGGAACTGCCCCTTACTACATGAACGATTCCTGTCATTCATATTGGAACCACCCCTCACTACATGACGATTCCTGTCATAGATATGGAACTGCCCCTCACTACATGACCATTCCTGTCATAGATATGGAACCACCCCTCACTACATGACGATTCCTGTCATAGATATGGAACTGCCCCTCACTACATGACGATTCCTGTCATAGATATGGAACCGCCCCTCACTACATGACGATTCCTGTCATAGATATGGAACTGCCCCTCACTACATGACGATTCCTGTCATAGATATGGAACCACCCCTCACTACATGACGATTCCTGTCATAGATATGGAACTGCCCCTTACTACATGACGATTCCTGTCATTCATATTGGAACCCCCCATATCACCTACCGAATCCTCTCACTTATAATGAAACCCCCATTATCATCTAGCGTATCCCGTGATTAAGAATGAAACCTTCCATATCACCTAGCGTATCCTGTAATAAAGAATGAAACCCTCCATATCACCTAGCGTATCCTGTAATAATAAGAATGAAACCCTCCATATCACCTAGCGTATCCTGTAATCAAGAAAGAAACTCTCCATATCAACTAGCGTATCCTGTAATTATGAGTGAAACCCTCCATATCACCTAGCGTATCCTGTAATAATAAGAAAAAAACCCTCCATATCACCTAGCGTATCCTGTAATTAAGAGTGAAACCCTTCACGTCACCTAGCGTATCCTGTAATTAAGAATGAAACCCTTCATATCACCTAAA
Source organism: Haliotis asinina (assembly GCF_037392515.1). Lineage (NCBI taxonomy): Eukaryota > Metazoa > Mollusca > Gastropoda > Lepetellida > Haliotidae > Haliotis > Haliotis asinina. Next base: position 35,116,651 of record NC_090282.1, on the reverse strand, counting down.
AAGAATGAAACCCGGATCCTGACATTTACAATGGACCCTTCCCCACTGCCTGACTATTCCTGTCACACACTGTGGTACCACTTCCTGCGACGTACCGAATCCTGTCATCCAGACATAACAGGCGATGTAGACTCGAATCCAGTTATACCACTCTTTGGCCGCGAAGTAGTGGTACCATACAAACATGACCTGCATCCAGCCCTTCCACTCCTCGGTCTGCTCCCTGCACACAGACAACATAACCAGTTACAATATGTATTGTTTCGTCTTTTGCTGGCGTCATCTGTACGCTTGCTGACCTACGCTGGAATCCCCAACTGGGAGCCCCAAAACTGACATGTTTAAATTTGGCATATTATGTTATTCATGCATTGTCAGTTATGTGTTAGTGTTCTACAGGTACATTCAGCTCTCTTTCGGCTGTATGACGCACCCTGGAAATATTCGAGATGCACCAGACAATCCAGTGATTGTTCTTTAAGACTTTAACACCATACACAAGCAAAGGAATAAAGAACTAATCGTATTCAGTGAGTGAGATGACATTAATTTTAGCCTCAGAGTGCAATATTTCAGCCACATCGTGACGAGAACGATCTCTGTTTAAAGATCCTAATCATTTCAAACTTCAAACTTGCATTGCTTTGAAATTGTGGAGGACAGCTCCCGTATGTAGCGCAAATCTGTCGCTTATATGTTGTAATAAATCTGCATGGATTTTTCAAATTAAAGCAGATTTTTGCGGGAGTAGTTTTTTCTTTTTTTTGTGGGGAACTGATCTTTTGTAACTGGGGGTACAGTAGAGAAGCCTCACCTGTTCAGAATGATATCTTTAGTTGGCTTGATGGTGAACACACACGCTATGAGGAAGAGAAGGAACACCAGGAACAGGAAGGTGTCCCGATTGTACACGCGGGGCATGGTCGGGAACACCTGCAGAAAACACGTGATTTAGTAGGTCCCTTTAGTGTCAACATATCAAATACAAAATACCGGTAGTAGTTAGTGAGTAGGGTTGGTTCAACGCCGCTTTGAGCAGTGATGCAGTGTTGTTTCATCGCGTTAGCTTGATGTGCCTAAAGCTGAAGTGATGCAGGTATTCACAGTTATCTAAAGGCACGGAATGACCATTCCATTATCATTGGAGACAAATCTGCAAAGCGAATAGTCACCTCTTGACGAATGGTAACGTGTGGGAAGAGAATCACGTTGAATAAAGCGTCATTGATTTGTCAGGACAAATATTCGTGGAGAAATAATATTTACCTCACGTCATATAATCTATGTTGTAGTCTCAGCACATAAGGAATCAATACTCGGTGGGCAAAGGAACGTAATGGGTCAGTTGGGTTGTGTTTAACAGATTGAGCAGCATTTCAGTGGCCGAGTTGACGTTGTAACATTACCAGTTCATCTGGCAAATTTACTAAGGAGGTCTTTAATACCTCTGACAGCCATATAGCTGGAAAATAGCTGAGTGAGCCGTCAAACAACGAACCAAAATTTCTGGTGGGTATAATTAGTTCGTTATATTTTAACTTTATTACAATGCAATGTGTCGCGCCATTTCCCGGTCAATGTGTGATTGATATTACGTGGCACAGCTGTCAATATCAATGTCATTTTCATGGTATAACTCCATATAAATACTTGTATCCTACAACAGTGGTTAGAATTAGCAACGATGTGCATCGTCGGGAACGTATGCCTCCAATTAGACAGGCCCTATCCGATTTATATTTACGTCTACTTTCTGAACAAGCGTACGGCAACCAAACGATCCCAAAGGTGAGTTGTGAGACGAAAAACATGCTGAAAATTCATTAGATCATTCTACTTCGCATGGCATCCTTTCCTTGTTTTGTTTTGTTTTGTTTTTGTTTTTTGTTGTTTTTTTTTTGGGGGGGGGTCTTTTTTGTTTGTTTGTTTGTTTGTCGTTGTTTTGGTTTGGTTTGTTTTTTTGGGGTGTGTGTGGGGTTTTTTTGTTTTGTTTTGGTTTTTTTTTTTTTTGTTTGTCGTTGTTGTTAGGGAGCCTGGATTCAAGAATATTCGAGCTAGAGGACGCTTTTTATATTAATGGACATATAAACCAGTGGTTGGCATTTAAACCAGCGTTCCTTAAAACAGCTGACACGAAATCTACCTCGGACCGGAGCATGGTCATCCGGTTTGTTTAAGTGGTTCCCATGCCAAACATGAGTTGTTGGGAACCTATTCCAACCTGGCCTCTCTGCGGTTTTACCATTTAGTGAATATCTAACTACTGAGCATATACTAGCATGACGTTTTGGGAGACAGCAACGGACATACCTTCATGTAATCGCAGATGAAGTAATACCCCATGATGGCACCAAATACAATTACATATTTGAGGAAAGCGTCAAACGTTGGAGGTGGCGGAGGTGAGGCTGTCTTCTTTGTTTGGACACTTTCGTTCTCTTTGTCAACGTTTGAGCCATTACCATCTTTCACCTCTACTACAACGTGATTGGTCACTGGCTTGGTGTCATGCGTTCTTTCCACATCCGGTTCCGGTTGGGCTTGTTTACCTCTGACGAAGGAGCGTGGCAGTCTGACTGCATATAGGAACGTCACGCCGACGTAGATAATAAACAACGTCATCTGACACAAAGTGACTTCGTGGTGAGGCTGTCTGTGATCGTCAAACACAACGCCCTTGTCAGGCGTGAGTCCCGCCATGCTGCTTTTGATGACTCGATCGACGAAATGACTCCTCATGGACTGAAACAGATAGCATTTGGATGATTCATTGATTATAGTAACTGTATAGAATTATTTCATGGATTCGAATCCCGGAATCTACGTGTTTTCAGCCGTAAACGCATAGCCTGTACGTGGAATGACTCTCAGTCATACGCCCTGCCCAACACACTGATACGTGTGAGTTCATGCTTAACACAAAAACTGTGTTTGTGATTTGAATCCTTACACAATTCTCAACACATTGTCTTTGTGGTGACTTTATACCCTACACCCTGGTTCACATAATGACCTTGGTTTTGAGTGAGTTTTGTTTCACATCGCTTTTCGCAACATTCCAGCAATATGACCGCGCGGGACACCGGAAATGAGCTTCACGCATTGTGCCCATGTGGGAAATCGAACCTGCGTCTTCGGGGTGACGAGCGAACGTTTTAACAAATGAGCTACCCCCCACCGACCTAACCTTGGTTTTGAGAGTAGTTCTACGCCGAACAGCTGTACAGCTTTACCTCTTCATCATGGTGTTTGCGAGTATAATTTTACACCCTACATTCTGCTCAACACACTACCGTTTATTGTTGACCTAAACCTTGGTTCACACAATAACAAAGGTTCAGAATGGAATTTCTACTCTACTCCCTATTTATTATCTTCATCCTGGTCAACAAATAACCGTGTGTATCGTTTACACCCTCCTGTCTGCTGAACATACCACCTTTCTTAGTTGAGTTTACACCAAACTACGCAAAAACAATACCTGTGCTAGTGAGTTTATACCCAAGGTAATGCCCCAAAAAAATACCTGTGCTAGTAAGTTTAAACCCAACGCCCTGCTAAATAACAATGAGTGTTAAAGAGCTTACTCCCAAGATCCTACTCAAACACAATACCTGTGTTAATGAGTTTTAACCGAGTGTCTTCCTAAAAATACCTGTGTTAATGAGTCTAAACCCAACGTCCTGCTCTAACTAATACATGGGGTAGTGAGTTTAATTCCTGGACACGTGAGTTTTATACCAAAGAGGAAAATGATTACACGCCATTGGTTTCTTTGTATCTCATACATTAGGTTGGGGATTTCACAGCAACGGATTGCACCTGGCGGTTTTGCGGGTACGGCAGTTAGTAGGGGAACATCCGTCGTGTTGTCCCGCTAACGTGGCGTGTGGTCCCAATCAGTTGTAGTTGGGAGCAGGAGAGTCTTTGGATGAGTGACTATGTGTGACATCTTGACTCCTGAGATTTTCTAGGACGTAGTCCTGTCTCACAACGAAGCACCTGTGATACATGTCGTCTCGTCTTAGACAAGCGGGCGTGTTCAAAATTGCCTCTGTTCACCTAGCAGAAAATGGATACCCAGTGAAATATGTAGTGACCATTAACCTTTCGCCTAGCAGGCAACTTGGGTTTTCCGGGGTGATAATGATGAGATAGTATTAATGATCTAGCAGGATATCTAGACTGGAAAAGGCGAGTTATAAATCAATTAACCAGCAGGTGACCATGGATCATGGCCGGAGAGGCTAAAATCGTGACGCTTGTCGTGTCAGTGAGAGTAGCCTTCGTGGTACTTGCAGTGCAATGTGCATTACAAACATTCCACATTCAACAATACAGTTTTCGTTGTGGTAACCTGGAGCTCGGAAGAAGTGTATCATTGCCTATGTAACTATTGTTGAAAATCTTTCATTTAATCGACATTAAACATATTTTCTAAAGAAACATAGACTTGTGTGGAAGCAAAACAAGCTATGCAAATACGCCTAATGAAAATATCTTCACTACACCTTGTTTTTTATGAAAGATTGTACAGAACAAATGCATTCAAAATTCAAAAATGAAATACGTCCATTAGAGTGTGCTTAGAGCTATTGGACCCTTTTCCTTTTGATAGTGAGTGGCTGAGTGAGTTTAGTTTTACGCCGCATTAAACAACATCGCAACTGTATGGCGGGGATCTGTAAATAATCGAGTTTAGACCAGACGATCCAGTGATCAACAGCATGACCATCAATCTACGCAACTGGAATGCGATGACCCGATCCCGTTAGTCGCCTCTTAGGACAAGTATGGGTTACTGAAGACCTATTCCAACACAGATATTCACGGGTCGCTTTTAACATCTATATCCATGTTTGAAGCAGGTCTTGTGGGTGAGTCCACCTGTTAACGACGTTTTATCGCAGGTACTCCCTATGTAAACTCTCTCTATCGAGGTGAATGCGGTACAATGTATTTGTTGTATGGAAGGTTTCTATACACGGTTCCCACAACAGGTGGTTGAGGCTGGGAATCGAACACAGTTTAACACGTGTACAAGTCATTACCAGCTCGTCCCGATATCACAATAACTGTTATAAGATATCCGTCTGATCTTATTCACACCGGAGTAGCATCTGGTTTAAAGAAGGCTTGCGTTAACGATAACACTAAGATAGGTATGTAATACTGAACAACCGCTGTCCTCTGCATATTTACTTGGGGTAACGATGCGTATCCCTGGGTGTCACAGAAATGATAATGATAATTATACTCCGTTTACATTGGCAATTTATCCATGCACATTACTTGTTCAAAGGGTTGGCATGTTACCCCTGGTCAACGAGTACAGAAGACTCCCTGTGCTGTCAGTATACCTTCATATCAAACCAGGTACTTAATAAACTGCTGAGTGGACAGAAGCAATTTTCAACAAACTCATTTGCCTCGGACGAGACCACGTGCATCATGGGATACTTTTCAGGAAGAACTATCAGACTAACAACTATTCTTTGAAAATATACATAACGAAGACAGAAACAAACAATCACTTGTAAACGGAGAAGGATCATCAATGGGGTGATAGGTTTAGAGCATGTGGAAAATCTAGACTTGCTCTAGGATAGGGGCCTTACAGTAAAGGCTGGTTAAAGGGGCGTGTAGTATATATGGCTCGTGGAGAGGTGTTTCTAATCATTTGTTGGTACCAAATAACTCTGAAAGGTGATCTTCGGTTAACCCCGGGACGAGCAGGCAGCAGTCGACCAGTATTCATATCATAACGAACGGTGATCCCACTCTAGACTGGCACATGTCTCTGCGGTAGTAATTGATAGGTTAAATGATAATTCCTAACAGAAATATAAATATCTCTCTAACAGACTGGTGTACTTAGACTGTCCGCAGATCTAAACTTGCCCCTTTAAAGGACAGAACCACTCTACATTCATGAGCTTAGCCTTCAGTCCAGCCTTGGAGGAAGGCTAATCCTACCCTAGAGCGGAATTTACCCAGTGTCCTCACGTCCTGGTTTCCTTAAATACATATTGAATATTTATTTAGACTTAAAGTTTCATAGTTGTTAAAACTGGTAAATAATGCAGAATTAACACCAAGAGGAAAGAAGTAGCCAACTGCTGGGATCTTCTCTACCACAAAAATATCGAGTGACAACTTTAATGGCAGGCTCAATTGAACATTGCTGATTTTTAACATAAAGTTCAGATTTTTTTTCTTTTTTTTTTTTTTGTGTGTGTGTGTGTGTGTGTGTGTGTATTAGGCGAATGGATGGTTGGATAGATAGACATATAGAAAGATAGACAGATAAAAAGATAAAAAGACAGACAGAACTAGTATCCCGCATTAGTTATGACATAGCCTTATTAACATACCAACATTCTAAGACTATGCAACAACACCGTCACAACAACTGTCACTTGACGAAAACACTCACCTGGAACCTATAACCTAGCAAAAACACTCACCTGGAGTATGCGCGTTCACATTAACAGCATAACACCCCTGTTCATGTTCAGGTAAACGTATGTGGGCACAGACTGTGTATCAGGGCCCGATCGTACCTGCACAAACCTGCCACAGAGGAATATTGATCAGCACTATCAACGTGGCCGGTAAACACTAAGGTATATCCGCAGTCAGACGAGGTATATATCCATGTCCTCATGTGTCTCGTTCTGAGCTCCAAAGAAACATCTTACTACCTACCGAGTTTGGAGCTGTCCCCTGCGTAAACTTCATATGCAGTCTTGCTTGAATGCTGACAACTTGTCCGAAGTCACCTGGAAGTCTACGTCTTTATGTACCGATGCCTCGGTATAACGCGACCCCAAGGCCGTGTTCATGGCTGTGTGTCATCTTTGTTGCCAAGCATTCAAACCTCACGAACCACACCCTAAGCAGAAATTAGGTCACGGGTGGCTGGTTCACCGTCTGTGTATACACTGGGACTTCGTTATAACGCTGTGTATGTGTATTGATGCAGTTTCGCAAGCTTCTATGATGTCTTTGTTTAATAGCCGTAGGGTGCACCTTAAAACAATTGAAAGAAACTAGATCTCGTCTAATTAGCTTTCCCTAAAGATTTTAGATTAACACTGTGCCGGTGTCAACAAAACCGGTAGCTTACTCCTGTGTAAACAATGCACTAGGAACAATAACTTTTACCTGTTGGCATACACCTGTTGACAAACTAAAGTGGATTATCAAAATCTAAGAATCACAGCACTGATGGATGGAAAACAGTTAAACCTAGCATGGCAATGAATATATCTTACAGAGAAAGCGTTGTTTTGCTAAAATATACTAGACAAAAATAGTTAGGAATATATGTAAACTTTGAAATTATGAATAATGATCTATCCATTCATTGACACACTGATTAAATATAAATAATAAAAATACCAATATCCCTAACTTATTTTGTCCAGTATACAATAAAAAGAAGGAACATTTTATGGCTGTAAACTTCTGTATTATGACCATATTATGGATGCCGACTTTTACATGAATTATGAGAAACACTGTACTCCATGATACTTACCTTGACATCCATACTATTTCCCCCTTTTGTGTTTATCACCCCTTATTGTCATGCAAAAACTTGTATAATTCTGGGATAAAATTAAACAAAGATGTGGTTCAATACACGACGAAACTGCATATGAAAGCTACATATATTGTTATTGATTGAATGAGTAATTGATAAACAAGCTGTTGCAGATTATACAGACATTCTGCCCTAGCACAAGTAAATATAGCATGTTGAACAGATACGCACTATCATGTCCACAGCTGATAGGCGTGGGGTGTAATTTCCTGATGTTAAACCTTTATAATGTATTTGAAGGTTTCAGTAAACTTGAACAAATGAAGAAAATATGAAAGTATTCTTCGTATTCATAGCTACAGGAGCGGTATGGATTCTAGCGACGCCTCTTTCAAATTCAGGGTCGTTTAAATCACTACTGCCTAGAATGTAAATTTTGGCAGGAAAGACTTCCGTAATTTAAATAGAACATTATACAAGGCTTGTTTTTTCATGATTATTGTTTGGGAAGTTCGTCCATCGTTTCGTACTATCGTATAACAGATATTTCATTATAGCTTGCCCTGGACAGCGTTTTACAGTTCTAGCGGTTAGATTCGACCACTGCGGGTGGAATACGATCACTGGAATAACCAGGCTTTGATTTGACTGTCATTTTAATATATTTTCAATATATAGCCTCTTACTTAGATGTTGAAATCAGATATTTGGCTATGGTTTGTTCCACAAGTTCACATATTGTCCCCAATGCATCCGGATGTTTATCAAGGAGATGGCATTGTTCTTTTGTACATTTGTTCAAGATATGGACACGAACATATTACCTTCGCACAATGATTCTTCCAGTCTAATTGAATGTATTGTAATTATCATAAAATATTCAATTACAGATTGTTCCATATCTTCATGATTGTTCTACTGTCATATTTATGATGCTATTTTTAGGGAGACGTACGTGTTTATACATGTTCATATACGCCTATCGGCTAATCCCTTTCTTTCTGAAATACATATTGCTGACACCAGATCTGATTAATGTTAGTACAATGATACAAGACCTGCAGGTCAATAGTGTATAGTGGACATTTACATGTCACTTGTAGACACGTGGCCTGGGGTCAGCTGATGCATGATACACCGCTACTGACCACTGTTTATCAAACACCACCCCGAGGTCATTCCGATTGTAAAACGATAGGACACAAATGCGAGAGAAAAGGCGTGTGTTACCCGAGGGCTCCTACTCGAGGGTTTATAATGTCACATGTAACCAAGATGGACACTTCCTATCTTGTTCTGATCAACTCTGACAAGCAATGATCAAATATGTCACAACTAACTGATATGCTATAGATAGTGGAAACCTCCACTATTCAACCTTCCCGAGGTGGCAGACCCACTTAAAGAAATCTTTTAAAGGCGAACAGGTACACATTTTCGCTAAATTTAACTTTTGACAGCTCAATATTTGACAAGATGGTCTGTATTTAAAGGTCACACGCAACAACAAAAATCAAACATAATTGAAACACAGGTATCAAGGTATCACTTATTCATGATATATAAAATGCATTGCTGATTAAGAAAAAGCAAACGAACAAAATTATTAGCGTAAAATAGCAAATCAAAAGCGCTATCCTTGTACTTGGGTATACCTCCTTCGAAACGAAGCAGCCGCGATACCGAACCCAGTCAGACCCGGTGTGTGTGCACTCAAGTGTTACGAAGCCTTTTCATTGACCACTGGTTCATTTGCCGATACGCTTAGTCGGCTCTTCGATTATGGCTTATAAGCCCGATAAGTGTTAATTTCAAATTGCATTTGGTCAATGATTGAAGTTGGGCATTGCATTTTGTTATTAACAGACCGGCAGACAGACATGTAGGTGTCAATAAACGAGACACTGAGTTTTCTTTGTGACAGAGTCTGCTTATCACAATCAACATGTCTCTCTTTATTTTACGCGTAGAATTTACTTCGTTTGTGTACACGATTTGTTTGATTGGCATTACTAGAAGCTGGTAAGTGATAAGAGGGTAAGATTCTTTATGGATAACAACTTCTTTATTGCATATGATGACCACTGCTCATACTCTGGGCTTGCATACTGGTTCAAGCTCCTCCAACCTATTCACTGTGCATGTGTTTTGAGCACAGCACAGCTGTTGAAACCAGCTTTTCCCACAGCGAAGGAGGAAATTTAGTAAATCGTTTGAACTCCGATTCCGGGCGCTTTTTTCATCGTGTTTTTCTCAACTTTATAGGTTGAAGTGGCATTTTTGATGATTTGTTTCGGAAAGTGCAAACAGAAAGGTGTGAGAATCTGCAAAGTTGTGCTTTACGTTGCATGTGACCTTTCATAATCACACAGTTTGAGAATTATCTGCAAGGATTAACAAGAACAAATTCTAAACCAGGGATACTCAACAACTCTATATAGGCTCCCCGTCCAAACATACTGCAAATGAAAGAGAAAACTTGTCGACAAATTTCACACCGATGTAAATTAATTTAATAAAATTGTGATTATAATTGTGATTATTATGAATACTATTAGTGTAATTTCCAGAGCAGATCCACATTTTTTTTCTTTCTTCATTAGTTTGGAAAAGAGTTACCCACCGAGGACAGCCACCGGGCATTATTACGTAACGGAGACACCCTCAAGACCCTGCTGTATTGTGTTGAGTCATGGGAGCATGTCAGCCTTGGCATCCAAATTCATTTATCGACCGTCTTTTCATCACCGATGTGATAGCACGGTCGCTCCTAATGGGTTCATAAAAAAAGTACTGTAATCATCACACATGCACGCACGCACAAACACGTAGCCTGTAGTGAAGACAACCTAAATAAATTATATTACGATTATGGTGGGTTCTTTTTCAAAGAAAGAAACATATACCGTTACTTCATTTGAATAGTTTTGCTAATATAACTGTACTTCTCAAATCATTTAATGAACACCGCCTAGTAAATTTCATGTGTATTTTTCCTGGAGTCTCATGTTTAATTAAACTGTTCAATTATCCCATAACGAGGCTAGCCCCAGGGAGAAAACCCTTCATACATATGTGTAAAGAGGTTTCTACCATCACACTATTTCAGTTTAAAACGACAATTAGAAACATTATTTCTTTTAAGAGATGCAGGGACACAAACGTCAAGAACGACAAATATTGATAGACTACGGTGACCGACAAGGGCCATCGCTTCCTCAACACAACTAAAGCTTTGCAAAATCAACGCATCTTGGTGCCCGAAATACTGAACCTTGAATTAGAGGTATGTTTTTTTAATCAGTACTCCCGATATATCACAACTCTTTTCTTAGGCAAAAAAACCAAACAGACAACAACAAAAAAAAAAAAAAAAGAAGAAAGAAAAGAGTAAAATAAAGAAAATATATAGCTCCACCCTAAAGTACAATGACAAGCGGTAAGATGTATACACGATCCTCATTTGTCAGTTCTCATTATCTGTCCCAGTAACTGAACTGCAATATGTTCCCTTCTGCATAGTACTTTCTGTAATGCTAAAGCAATGAAAGATGCAACTCTGGATTTCTTCTCTTATCGCTGGGATTAGGGGCAGCTTAATGGTTAAGGCAGTCGCTCATCACGCCGAAAGTTCCATACCCTACGTGGATACAAAGTGTAAAGTCGACTTTGGTGTCCCCCGCCGTGATGTTGTTGGAATATTGCTAAACGCGGCGTGAATACTGACTCACTAGCTCGCTAGGGTTCCCTTTCACTTAAACAGGAATTGTATATTCTATCAAAATTTATGTATTCATAGACTGTGAGAGAGTCTAGGCTTTCATGAGTGGGTTTTAGGAATCTTTTATTTCCGAAATCCCACGAGGCTCAAACCGCTTCAAGTCCCCATCATTGTTATATATCCCCATCTATTCGATGCATGCGTACACTTACAGACTATCCCATATGTTACTGCCACATGCTGTACATGCTCCTCAGTCCCGGATTAGCCTGGGCGTACACTTCCTGGAGCTTTTATTCGTCTTTCAGTGCGTTGTGGACGGATTACGGCCAATATGTGACCATGTGACGACCCGTGAAGCATAGCATTTCGATATATTTTTTTATAAATCACGATAATATTTAGAATTTCTAATCATTTGCATTCAAACACTTATTTGTACTTTCATTCTTTAAATTCTTTAAATGTTTGATCAAATTTATCAGCAACTTTTTCAGCAAGTTAAAATCTCACAAATTATGTTTGACATTCGTATGTCATACACAATATGAATACTCGATATTTTGTTATTAAACAATAAAGATTTGCAATCTGTGGTGGTTCTAAAGGAGAAATAAGGTTATATTCTAAGGATTTTGCGGCAGTGGTGGGAATTTGGAGAGGTGACCGAATTGGAGAAGCCATTGTCAGGGTGAATATGAAGTGTAAGTTTTTGAATCAACCTCCCCATGTACGGCCTGCTTAGCACTACTGGTGTCCTGCTTAGCTCTAATGTCGCCCGACGCAGCACTACTGGTGTCCTGCTTAGCGCCAATGTCGCACGACGTAACACATCTGGCGCCCTGCTCAGCACTAATGTCGCCCGACGTAGCACTACTGGCTCCCTGTTTGCACTAATGTCGTCCGACGTAGCACTACTGGCTTCCTGTTACCACTAATGTCGTCCGACGTAGCACTACTGGCTCCCTGTTAGCACTAATGTCTTCCGACGTAGCACTACTGGCTTCCTGTTAGCACTAATGTCGGCCGACGTAGCACTGTTGGCTTCCTGTTACCACTAATGTCGCCTGACGTAGCACTACTGGCTTCCTGTTACCACTAATGTCGTCCGACGTAGCACTACTGGTGTCCTGCTTAGCACTAATGTCGTCCGACGTAGCACTACTGGCTTCCTGTTAGCACTAATGTCGTCCGACGTAGCACTACTAGTGTCCTGCTTGGCACTAAAGTCGTCCGACGTAGCACTACTGGGTTCCTGTTAGCACTAATGTCGCCTGACGTCGCACCACTGGAGCCCTGCTCAGCACTGATGTCGCCCGCGATAACAATACGGGCACCCGACGGAGAACTCCCGGTTCCTTACTACGAACTATTCACTGTAATTTGCACTTAACCCTTGTTCAGCATCAAGCACAGAGGGTCACAGCCACTTTGCCAATGTGCCTGCAAAATGCAGCTTCAGGTGCGATTGCGTTGATGATGACAGTGGTCACAATGATCTGACCTCACAACACAGAGCTGTGGTTATCGGGATAATTCACCTCTGACGGCGAATAGGAACGCGAGGAGTCACATAAAGATTAAAATACATTTCTAGCCTCCACCCATAGTGACTTGAAAGTTAACGTCATGAGTATTGATCAGAGACAGGTAAAATAAAGCCTCTTAAAACGTTAATGACATACAAAACAACATTTAAATCACGCACCGTGAATGTCACTATATACACCGCACACCCTGTAATAAACCATGCGTCATGACCCCAAGTGTCATTAAATCCGACATCAAACAATATTAAGGGCAACGTTAACCCCTACCCGTGAAAATGTGGTGCAGTCCTGTCGACCGAATGGGATGTGATTTTTCACAATCAGGAATTATTTAGCTTTGATTTAAAGTCGGCTGTCATCAGCTACCGTGTGTAACTACCGTGCAGGGACCCTTTTGAGGTGCGGCATGTCATGTTATGGCAATATTTTAACCGATAGGTAGATGGTTTAATTAAACTCAATATTGGATTGACCAATTTTCATGAAAATAGTAGTTTTGGAATGTTCAGATTATGATTTAAAATTGTGGATTACACATATACTCACAGCAAAAATATTTTGGAAATTTCAAAGGTCAATTTTAATAGAAAGGGTATTTGATTCGAAAACATGAGCTTAACTTAATGGTACTTTTTCCAAAATTGTGTTTTTTATGATTCAGCTATATTATTCGAAGATCACATATATATACCTTTAATTTGCACTGCATGCATGGAAAACTATTTCGAGGAAACCCTTTTTACTAAAAATTGACCTTTAAATTTCCAAAATATTTTTGCTATGAGCATATATGTAATATTATTGTCCACAATTTTAAATCATAATCTGAACATTCCAAAACTACTAGCAATATCTGATATAATGATATACACAAAAGAGTTACACAAAACATGGTCATGACACTATGAGCATCGATCTTAACAAGTGGGATGCGATGCCATGCATCAAACAAGTAAGTGAGAACGACCAAATGACTACACTAGTTCATTCTGACGACTTCAGAGGTTGCCAGAGAAGATCGATTTTGACCCAGCATATTTTGTGAACCTGTGATAATGGCTAATGAATAAATGCATAGTCAGTCTCTTCCTATGGATTTTAGATCTTTCAAAATGATATCATTAACAACACGATGGATATCACCAATATCAGCTAGTCTCTGCATAACACCTCCGAGAACCAATTGTCAAGTTGTATTTAATTACTATCAGCTATTCAATACAAGACTAGAAGTTGGCATATACGTTGACATAAACATAGATTTATGTTTTTGCGCGGAAAACCTTGAAATCGTTTATAAATATTGACAGTCGTGGGTGAGCTCGCCTACATGGATGCTAAAAGACCAACTGTCGGTCATTTCCCAATTTTAGTATGCCGCATGACTATGTTGCCCTTTAAGCAGACAGTTACAGAATTGAGACATTATCGTATCATGGAATCGGATCACGCGAATGACTATCTTCATCAGCTGATAAACGTCCATCATTCAACATCAGTTATAAAAGATTGACAGACCTCATCTGTTATCAACTGCATTGCTCCAGCAGATATTATGAAGCCACCAGCTGTGATCACAAGAGCGTGTGAAGGAAATCGTCTGCTTGCTCAGATTTGTATAAACATTTTCCGAAATACGAATGCTAATATTACTAGGAGATTAGGTTTTTGTAAAGCCTTTACCTCCTTGTAAGAACCACATTCTATCTGTACTGCTGGGACATTACACATGCCAGTTGTCTGTCTCATACTCAAAACTTTCGGTCAAACCCTTTCTGTAATACAACAGTCCAACATGAAGCCAGTCTAGACCCCATCTGGTTCTGAGTTTCCCAGTTCACCGGGGCTAATTCAGTACATATGGAATTTACATTTCAATCAAAATTTCCTGTTTTCAGAGACAGGGGCTTTGTATAACGTGCCAGGATGCTGTAAATATGGATCCAAACATGCCCCTGATATGCTTATTACGATTTCAACACCATATTTTATTTTTGAATTTCTCCCACATTAATTCACACAAATCAACGACTGTTGTCAGGTCCAGTGTTCAACTCGCACGCTGCCACTCCGACGTTTTTATGGCATTGGGTTTTGTGGACGTGTTTCTTTCTGTGTTTGAATGTACGGCTGCTTGTGCGATCTTTAATTAACATGATTATTTTCTCCAGTTACCCATGGGTTAGTGGAAATAGAGGAAAGATGGGAGTATCTGTTCAAGGCTTTAATACATCTGCATACGCCGCGACCTCCAGATAAACTGAAGAACTTTGAAAAGTAAAAAGACACAATGTGAAAGTACTAGTGAGTAGTGCATCTTTAACCAGGTTCCCGTCACGATCATTTTCACAGATGTTGTGTTATTGAATGATTCATTTATTCACTGCATTGCCTAATGGGTTGCCCCAAAACATGTCGCAAATTGTAATGTTGTCGTCAGTTAACAGGGTGGCCCAATAAACCAGGCGGGGGTAATAAGATGTTGCACAGTCTAAACAGCAATCAAACCTCAGTGTGAATGACAACATTTAACACTGTAACTACCGTAGCCCTTTTCTCATATTCACATTTGTCTAAAGACCTGGAGAGGGTTGAAGCGAAGTGACCACTGTGCTTTAGTACTTGTAACATGAGCATATAACAACCTTCAAATGGTGTGTGCGTGTTTGTGCGCGTGTGCGTGTGAATGTGCGCAAATTATCAGTTGCCTAGACTTACACAAGTTTCTACGTTATACGTAATAGCATAAATGAAAATTCTACAAAAAATATTAACAACAGACTGCACTGTACTGTCCGATTATGTGGACTTGTCTCCTTGAAGGAAAGGACTACTTTTTCACCATGGATTTCGTATTCAGTGCTGCCTTGGAACAAAGTTATCAGTTGCCTTAAGTAGCGATTGAAGGAATCGTATGGCTCACTGCCATGGCTGCAGTTGTGTCCCAATTACATAGATCTATGTTCGTGATATCAGTCAACAGATCGTCTGGTCCAGGCTTTGTATAGACCCGTGAAGGTCCCGGTGTAGAACTGGCCTTCAACAACCCATGTTTTGCCATAAAAGGCGACTATGCTTGTCGTAAGAGGCGACTAACGGGATCGGGTAGCCTGGCTCGCTGACTTGAATGACACGTCATCGGTTCCAAATTGCGCAGATCGATACTCATGTTGTTGGTCACTGGATTGTCTGGTCCACAATATTGCTGAATGCAGCGTAAAACTCACTCACTCACTCACTCGTTTGTTTAGTCTGCTGTCATGACAACCGGTTGCAGCATTACAAAACAAGTCAACGTATAAACGCATAAAAGAAACACTCTTAAAATCTCTGCCAACAGAAGTTATCTCCCTTCAGTCATGTCACGCGTGATCATTTTGCCATACTCAAATGAATAAAGCGTTGAAAGAAAGCATTACAACCTGCTTCCGAGTTTCTTTGTATGCATTATAACCACTGGCCCGATTGGCTGACTACTCTAAGGCAGGAGGGTCGGGTGGAGGTTGAGGTCTGTAGAATCTATCATGTGTTTCCGGTACCCACTGTCCCCACCTATCCCATTCTAAAGAACTCTTTTTCAAGCCCCCTCTCCCTATCGAAATATCCAGTCTTCATATAGTGTTAAAGTGTGTGAATTGAGTGGAGAAAACTGTAATTGTAATTTGTGATCGGTAATGTAAATACTTTTTATTTCGTTCACAACCTTTGTCCAATATCATTCAACAAATCCTTTCAGCTGCGAAATATTCTTCACATCCAGACTTAGGCTACATTAACGCTTGGGCACACTGGTGAGTTCCCAAGAGACCATACGCTAATCTATGTATCTGGTGATTTGGTGTATGGTGATTTCGGAGAGTATGCTTGCTCCATCAGGTGAATAGTTCTAAATGCCCTTCAAATATATGCAATATTAGTTTACTAATTTATACATATTTCTTAATGCAAACTGCATACTTAGTACGTGTGTACGAGTGACTGTGAAGGTAAGAACTCCAACAGACTGCTCTTATGTTATATTTTTAGGTTCACTCTGTTGTCTGACGTTACGGACGCTACGATTGGCCATTCGTAGCTGATCATAGAACTTCTCTGAAATTTAGGTTTGGATACGAGGTGATGCGAGCCGATACGTTCTCATACGAGCTGTTGCGCGTGGATGCAAAATTGACACGATTGGTCACTGAATTCAACTGTTCTCTCGTTCAGATAGGATCACATACGTTATATTAGGATTGTCCCGATCTGAAACGATCATCACGATCGGGGTCCTTGATTTGGTCCGATCTGGTACGAGCGGGTACGTTCCCAAAGGTTCATAGCGAACAGATGCGCTATATGATACGATTATGGTCGCGATGTCTTTCAAGATCATGACCGAATAATAACGATTGAACAATACAAACCACCACCATTCTGATGTTTGTCTTGTCCACGACTGCTTCCGTTTAACTTGTCCTCGACTCCGTTCCACACGGTTTTGAAGTACGATTAGATCGGATACGTTGGGCTCTGCTACGATGCAATACGATTTGACACCGCGATGTTCACCATTGACAATAATCGTGTTAATCGTAGAATATTTTTGAACATCCAAATTTTTTCTTTGATCAACACGATTCCCATGACTGACCTCAAGATCAGAATAGATGTCTGATAGGATCACCACGATTTCGACGTGAAGCGCAAGAGTGCGAACATGGCATTACACAGGGGCCTTGGTGCTGTTCAGACAGCGCCTGATACTATTCAGATGGCCTATGATCCTGTTTTGACAGTCTATGATGCTGTTCAAATAGCCAAAGACGCTGTTCAGACAGCCAATGATGCTGTTCAGACAGCCAAGACAATGGTGCTGTTCAAACAGCCTATGATACTGTTTTGACAGTCTATGATGCTGTTCAGACAGCCAAAGATGCTGTTCAGACAACCTCTGGCGCAGTTCGGTCAGCCAAAGATCTTCAGACAGCCAAAAATACTGTTCAGACAGCCTATGATCCTGTTCAGACAGTCAATGATGTTCTTTACACAGTACATGATGCTGTTGAGATAGCCAAAGACGTTGTTCCAACAGCCTAGGATTCTGTTTGAACAGCCTATGACGCTGTTCAAAACAGGTTCTGTTCTGAGGGTCTATGATCCTTTTCAGACAGCCAATGATGTTGTTCAGACAGTCTATAATGCTGTTGAGATAGCCAATGATGTTGTTCAAACAGCCTATGATGCTGCTGAGACAGCCAAATATGCTGTTCACACAGTATGATGCTGACAACCTCTGATCCTGTTCAGACAGTCAGTGATGTTATTCAGACAGTCTATGATGCTGTTGAGATAGCTAGAGATGTTGGTCAGACAGCCTATAATCCTGTTCAGACATCCCATGATGCAGTTCAGGCAGCCAAAGATGCTGTTCAGACAACCTATGATCCTGTTCAAACTACCAAAGATGTTGTTCGGGCAGCCCTTCATACAAAATTGTGCTCTTAAGAATTCATGTATACACAAAGAATTCAATTAAGCACCCATGTATATATTTAATGATTGCTTTTCAAAACGTGCATGTACAAAACACTTCTTGTGGTGACCATGATGAAAAAGCTTGACATGCATGATCCTTAGACTCACTAAAAACAACAAAATGATTGGAATCCATATTAACTTTATGATGATAATTGCTCATTTTAAAAAAATACTGACAAAGGATGTCTGCACAAGTATGACACTGGAATATTTAATGTTGAATTTATTGGTAAAATGTTTATATTCAAATGTCATTTTGAGTGTCTTACACGATTCAAGGTCAATACCAAGTGTAGCCTCCAAGTCACTATTTGACAGCCAACATTCTCCTCCTCATAGCCCCTGCAAGCCTCCTAATTCTATGTGAGGCAGTCTACACCATTCTTTGTGTAGAGCAGCTTCCATTTGAGTCAGGTTCTGTGTAGGAGGATCCCTTTGTGCACATGATAACCAATCATGCCTCACATATGTTCCAAATGGTCAAAATCAGGGCTCATTCAATCGGAAGTCCAAACCAAAGCGGTTGTACGAAACATCCAGTAAAATGTGCAGAATGGTTTATTCCTTTACGGAATAAGATCAACATATAACAAGTAATGACGTGAACAACAATTTCTAAAATTCAAATTTGTACAAGTAGTTCAAACATTAGATTTAGCACATAAATAAAAATTAATCCATGAAAATAGCATTTGTGAGTCTGATGAAGATGCTCAAAGTCTTTCAGACATCCCTGTAGAACAACGGTCAAGTAATAGGCACTACAATATTCAAGTTATGGGCACTACTTATGTTAAGAAGCATCCAAGGACCATCATCATCCTCAGAAGCAGCAGCAGCAGCTCAGTGCTACAGGTACCTTCAAAAGCCATTGTTTGATTCTAAGTAGCACTATTATGACCATAGAAGAAACTATACATCCAAAGATGCACTTACTATAAATCAGTTTTAAGACACAATCACACAATGAGTGAGTGAGTTTGGTGTTCTGCCGTTCTTCACAGCATTCAAACTATATTCGAGTCATCCTCGATATCGCTAGGGTGTATGTTCCAATAAGTCTCCACTACACCATGGATCCATCTATGGGGGCCTGATAATTTTATTACCTCCCTCTGCTGACTCCACATTTCTCGCAGTAGCCAATCAGCTAAGCCGCTGTTGCAACCAAGCTTGTGTCAACAAAGATTGTGATAGGGCTGAAACTTACGAAAGAAACACTCTGAAAAATATATGCAAGAACTTCTTCTATCTTTTTCAGAGAATCTTTGCATGGTTTGAGTTGCCAAGTTAAATCGGTTAGATAACGTATAAAGCGAAAGTGAGTTGGGATGAGTGGGTTCGCATGACTTCCCAGCATAGACATCTGATTGGATAAAAAATCAGCAAACGGAGGTATTAAAATTGTAGAGATGACCCGTAGATACATCCAGGGTACATTGCAAGTTATCAAAATGTATATCCTGGAGATAATGAGGACGTATTCAAGCAGGAACAAAGATTGCTAGTGTACCACCTGTTAATAACAATATATATTGCCATACTTGTAAATATCTACGTGGGATACATTTCCCACAACAATGAGCACCATGTTTTCATGTTCTTGTGCTTAAAGCACAGTATCCAGTTTATGTGACATACGTTCTGTTTTCTGACAAAGCCATTATCATACCCTTCTCAAACCAGTGAATATTGGCACTGTGATTATACATTTTGTTGTTAAGCAATACATAGGACCATTGAGATGTCACAATGTAATACATTATAAGGTACACCAACCTTTAACAAGTACAATGTAGAGTATCCAACTGAAACGATATTTAGGACCTATGTCATTCATGAATAAGTGGTGTGAGATTATCATATTGTATAGCATTCTTAATGTCATACACCAAAATGCCAGCCACAAATGTTTGCAAATATTAGTCTCAGGGATCAAAATTAGTAGTTTGGTCATAAATTAGTAGTCAACTAGATGCTTAAAATCATGATGGATTCTGAGAAAGGTAACATGACACTAATCAAGAGTGAAGCCTTAATTTCACATACCTCCAACCCAAGATTTCTGAACTATCAGCATTGCATTTCTTCTTGTGATCTCTTTTTTGCTAAAATGAATTTAATCAATGAAAACATAGGTTTCTGTTCATATATCCAAATTTCAATGAATTTTCTTCAAATTTCGTAGAATTTCTAGTGCATTTGTATTGGCGTAGTTGAGGCTGAAATTCATAGTGACTAGAGGTTGGTATCTCTGAATACATGATCAGATCCCTGAAGACTGCTGAGTGTGGCGTTAAACAAGAAACCAACCAACCCACTACATGACCAGGACACAGTGTAACATGACGCAAAGAGTATCGAGTGAATCACTCCACTGTCACTACGTCACGATGTATTGTCACTATGTCACGATGTATTGTCACTATGTCACTTGACATATTGTACGATCCCTGTACTGCTCCACAAGTAACCACATTGATCCCGTCAGTGTGGACAATTCATTCTCATCAAAGCACTTGCGCTGTCATGTCACAATCACTTCAACACCTGTTCCATGTAATGAATTTCTTCTTTTTAGATAGAAACAATTAAAGGCACACAATCTCCCCACTATTCCCCAAAAATCAATAATGCATTTCTCTCATTAATACTAACTATCAGTCCCCAGCAAAAATACCATTTAATATATTTCCCCTCCCCCTCCTCTCTCCAATTACGTATTAAAGATTACCGTATGAAAATAAAAATATTGCACGAATTAATGCAACGTAGCATCAAATCGACTCTCATGCCCTCTACCCACTGTACTTTATTTAAAGTGAAACCCCATACAGTTGTGTCCATTTGAATGCCCTTTACGAATATCCTATAACGCAACATGTGTTTGCGGCCAGTTTGGCAAACACTGACACATCACCGCATGTGACAGTTTTCAATATATGGAGCAATCATTTACATTCCTTATATGGCAAGTGTTATATGTTTGAAAGCTGTTCATCATGAAGTTCCAATTATCAATTTCAGGCATGTTGTAAGGGAATATATATATATTTATATATATATATATATATGATTATTTGATTATTTTTGTTATCTTCTTAAAAACGTCATGACAATCATGTGACCAATTGTTCTCCTCAACCCCGTTTTTCATCACTTCTGTCCACACAAATTTACATTTGAAACTCCATCGAAGAATAATCATTGGGTCATTTCACTGAAATCACAAATACTTTCTCACATTATCATAAATCAGCCTTTAAAAATACAAATTGACCCTCAGGCCTGAAGCTGACTGAAAACCCCTAGGACCCACAGCTTTTGTTTTCTGCAGGTTCTTATGACTGACAGCTTTTTCATCCACAATAAATACACTCAAACAAGGGTAAGTCAAACCAGTGCAGAGAAAGTGTTTACGAAAAGTAGGCAGTGCACAGCAATCAGGTAACCCTGTTGGTTTGTGAAAGGTAGAGTAGATGTAAGCTATGGCACATACAGTGCAGGACGATGAAATTGATTCCACAGTTATGAGTTTTCTGAACCAGGTCATGCACTCCACCGAGCGCACTACACTTGATCGCAGACAACATGGGGCAACTTAGCTCACTATGGCAAACACTAGTGGCCTGCACTCATACATGCATATATGGGTAAATTGGCAGGTTGGTGCTCAACTTGTTTCCCAGTAGGAGTATTATCATTGGGCCTACACATTCTTATCAGGACCCATAACTTTCTATGGTTCTGGGCTCTTCTTAGTTTTTCAGATTTCAGGGCAAATACTGTACATCAACATCACTGTGTATCAGTAAACCATTGTCAGAAACACTATGCTTGACAATGACTGCTAATGGAATAGTCTAATCTATGGCATGTCAGGAGTGATGAGATCATACACAAACAATCTGCCTGATCCTGTTGCTACAACCAACACCTCCCCACTGGAGGAATACTGTCTCTCTGCCTCTGCTATCACAATAACTTTGGGGTCACTTGGAATGTCCAGGGTTAACAGCCCCAAGCGGGCTCCAGTTGACGAGGATATCACATGAATCTTCTTTGTCTTCCTATCTGCTATGTACAGATTGCCCCGTCTGTCCTTGGTAGTCCCAACAGGTTCTCGGAGCACTCCTTCTCTCCCTGAACCCTTATAGCGCAGCTTCTGAGTGAAGTTGTTCTGGTCAAACACAGAGATCTCCTTCAGACTCCAATCACAGATGTAGAGGTCTTTATTCAGGGTAAGATCCATGGTTCGGGGGTAGGTCACATTCGACGGGAGTTCGCGGAGAATGTTTGCATTATCAGTGGAACAGTCCAGGATATGAACACGTGGATTTCCAAAAGGTTTACACACACCAGCAGCAAATCTATGTCCATCTAGGTGGGCAACTGCTGAGTAGCCGACCAGAGTTTTGATGAATCTGCTGATATCCATGGTGGAACTGGTCACCGAGATGGTGAGGATGTAGCTGGTGCTGGGGCAGGTGACGGCAACGCTGTCCTGACTGATATATGTCACATCCCATGGCTCCTGGGTGTCGGCAAAGGCATAGACTATCAGACGCCTTCCCCCCACCTGAATCAGCTTCAGCTTTTTGTTCCACCTGTCCACTATGAGAAGACAGTTCTGTCCAAAAGGACACACACCCACGTAACTAGCAGAGTGGACATCATTCGGGCACAGACCATTAAAGTCATGGGTGGGATTCAGCTGGAATTCTGTGCTTGAAGCTACAGTCCTATCAGTTGAGTTAGACACAGCTGAAGCTGTTGCTTGAGAAGAATTTTCTTGCTGGGGTGAGTTTGAGACTGTGGCTGAAAGAAAATCCCTTTGCCTTGGATCTGGTTGTGTTTGGAACACCTCTCTTCTTGGGGACACAGAGGGCTGAGGTTCCACCTTAGGACATATAACTTTTGTTTTAACAGAAGCATCTTCAACACAACGCTTCTTCTTTAAATCCCTTCGTTCCTCAGTGGAGAGTGCATCTACTGATGCTCCAGCTATACATGCTTCATTTAGGGGTAACTTTTCAGCATGATTAGAGCCATCTCTTTCCAAAGATGATACAGGCAATGACTGTATGGCAACTGAAGGTGCTGTCTGCTTATTTGAAGATGGAAACAACTGAGCATCTGTTACCTCATCAACAACATCCTCACCAACCTGAATTCTGCCCCACTGCATGTTCTTCATAGCTGTAAGATAATCCTCTGTTTGATGTAACTTAATGTCTAACTTGTCACAAACTTTCTCAGCCTTCATTGTGCCTCTCTCATATGTTGCTAGCTCCTCCTCAACCCTGTCTGCTAGAGACAGAGTCTTCACCGGTCTACTCTGAATTAGTTCATCAAAGAGCTGACCAGTGTTTTTCAGTGATCCTGAAACAGACGTTGCTTCAGCTTTTGCCTCAGTTACTTTCTTACTTTCCTGATCGATTACATTTGTTAGTTCTTTGATGGTTTCCTTCTCTTTCTGAAGAAGCAGTTTGTTTATCTTTGTCTTCAGATCAGAGAAATGTTGCGAAATCTCAAGTTTCAGTTCCTCTTTCTTATATTTCAGTTCTTCTGGTTTTGAAGACAGCTTTTGATTAACTGTTTCAATCCTTGAAGACAGGGCCACAACTCTCTTCTTAAAATCTTCTAAACGGTTTCCAGCAAGGTTTTGAGCTTTGTCTAGAGTCAGATGACTTTTGGCACAGTCATCATGGATTGAGCTCTTCAGACACAGTCCACAGGCTCCTCCCTTCCTCACAGCACAGTATACCAAGACATTCTCCTTCTTATGCCATGGGCAAGTCTCAGCTTCTACAACAAGAGACTGAAGCTGATCCTCCACTGTCATAGACCCAGTAGTCCGAATCTGGGTCTCATAAGTGTCCATCAGATTCTTGATGAAGAAGTTATCTGGGAAGGAGTCAACCCACTCCATGATCTTTGTGGGGTCAGGATTTGCAGGCTTACACATGTTCCTGCACACAGGACAAGGAAAGGCAATGTCACCACTGCCTGCCACCTGTTTGAGGATGTGTGTTGACAGGCACTGCTTGCAGAAACTGTGAAGACACGGCAACTGTTTGGGGTCAGTGTACAGCTCCATACAGATGCTGCAGCTCAGATGCTGGTCGGACAACGCCTGTAGGACATTCATGGTGAACAATAGGTGGTCTAGGAGGTGGATCTAGTATAGACGTAGGTGGTTCTGAGTGTTGCTCATACAGATACACTGATGCACCTCCAAGAATCAGATTAACATCCTAGTGCAAATGTGTTCTTAAAGATGTTGTGGACTGCCAATACTGCACGCTGTTTCCACTAAGTGGTAGGTGCTGTGCATTGTTATGGGCTTCAAGGATGTTGCAGATTGTCCTTCATGCAGCTCAAAAGGTTGTTAGTGACACACTAATATCTTTCAAGGATGCTGCTCACTAAAACTATCTAAGTAGATGATTTCGAGTTGGTGATACATGATTCTTGTAGAGAGAGATTTGATGAAGTATATTTATTAACTGAAGAATTATTCCATAGGTGTTTCTCAAGTTGATACTTCCTCAGTTACTTCTCTCTCTCTCTTCTAGTAAGTAAACATTACTGTATGATTACAGTCTGAAAAATGCACTTTACCACTTGGTGGAGATGGAGTCATTACTTGTAAATGTTCACCTCATATCATCGATGGTTTGGAGAGGATGCATGCTGAGTAAGAGGTCACCACCGGCCATGCCCTCTACCTGGAACGAGCAGGCTGCAAGGTAATACCAATTACCACAGATTAATCTCCACTTTCGTTTGTGGTTTATATATATTTATATGTGTGTGCAAGTGTACAGAGATGCCAGCCCTGGATCAAAAGAAAGCAGAGTCATGCCTTGCCCAAAGCAATTCTCGAGCCCTGGTGCTGCAAGTTGGGGTGAGCGTGAGCGGGGGATCAGGACCCTTTTGACTGTGGGGATCTCCCCTACAGAAATAGATTTAGTATGGTGGAAATATGCAATTTCTGGGCATATTTAACCAGAAAATACTTCACTCAGAGTAACTCCTCCAAAATCAGAGTGGTTGGCATTTCTGT
Organism: Haliotis asinina; assembly: GCF_037392515.1. NCBI lineage: Eukaryota > Metazoa > Mollusca > Gastropoda > Lepetellida > Haliotidae > Haliotis > Haliotis asinina. Next base: position 35,091,242 of record NC_090282.1, on the reverse strand, counting down.
GTGTACATGCACATGTTGGTGTGTGTATGTGTATATGTGTGTGTGTATGCAAGTGTTTGTGTGTGTGCATGAGTTTATGTGTGAGTGTGCATGTGAGTGCATATTTGTGTTTAGTTGAGTGTGTTCCACTCATTTGTTCCAGTTAGATTAAAGCAATTTGTTGTTTCCTTTAATATCCCACTTACCATTATTCTACCCATATGATAATGTTCTGCAAAAAATTAAATAACAAATAACTTGACCAGGAAATCCATTTCAGACTATATTCTTACTCTTTTACAGGATGAGAATATACTCTGACGCTCCAGTCCTTCATAAAAGACGCACTAACATCCATAAATTCCCTCACCTCTACATGTATCACTTTTAAATGCCATTCATAGAATTAGAGAATGCATCTTTGATTTTTATAACATGTAATGTGTGATAAAAGAGCGATAATATAATGTTGCCCATAATTCAGAGGCTGACATCCACATGCTTCCCTAAAAGAGTGTCACTGCAATGTTTTGAAAATGCAATGTTTGACGAGGACATGGATACAAACTTCATGACTGTTATGTGTAAATGTCAATCTGTGAAAGGTCTGCTTGGGTGTATATGTCAACGTGTGACAGGTGTACTTGGATGTATGTCAATGTGTGACAGGTCTGCTTGGGTGCATATGTCAAAGTGTGACAGGTCTGCTTGGGTGCATATGTCAACGTGTAACAGGTTTGTTTGGGTGTACATGTCAGTGTGTAACAGGTCTGTTTGGGTGTACATGTCAGTTTTGTGAAAGACCATATTGGGTGTGCAATTTAGCTGTCTGTACAAGCACTTCAGCAGAGTGTTGGTGAAACTGTTTACTAGCCAGTTGGGGGGGTTTAATCCCTTACAATGCTAAAATGTGAAAGGGAAGGAGCAAATAAAAGCTCTGAAATTATAAACTAAATGTAATATCCTGATATGGAACTACATTTGGAGCCTATCCATAAAACCAGGAAGACGATAAAATATCATAGTTCAAACACATAATTGCCACAGTAATACCTAGACTAGAAAATGATGAGTTTGTCGAACATGTGCCTGGGCTTTTGGCACTTGAGGACTTGACAGTTCAAATTGAACGACAGTCATTATCAGGTACAAGGCAGAAGTGCGCTAGCCTGTACTCGGTCTGTCATCTTTCCACAGACATGCTCCTGTCACTGACCGTATCAGCCAGGCAGACAATTACGCCTCATCCGGATTTTCTGGAAACTTTCATGTAGTACACAGACTTGTCTAATTGTCTCCCCTTGCAACACACCCGGACAAGTTACAGATACTTGAGAAATTTGCCGAGACTTACAACCGGGAAGCCTTAGGTAACGCGTCACGTAACCAATGCCTTACTTTCTAACAGTCTCTGGCTCTGTCAGTGAACCAATCGTTGGTTCTCTCAACTGCTTACACTGTGTCACCACTCGCCATTTCCTGAAACGTTTATCAAATGACCTTCACCTTCCTATAAAGTTAAACCTTGACCACGTTTGGATATTATCTATAGTGTGTTTCAAAATAATTACCTTAGCAGCAACGCGGCACATCTGTCCAGGAAAACCGCATATAGTATTTTCTTCACACAAAAATGAATATGATCATATACATACGAACAGGTAATGTCTAAAATTTGTATAGACAAAAAAGATATTTAATACATGACAAAGGAATAGTTACGTATAATTATTACGATGGATGTCAAATGTGATATGATTGAACATAGTTTGTCAACAAATTAAATATTTCAGGACATACGTCCATAGAATGTTTTCAGCGCTATCTATGGTGGGCTGTAAGCAGAAATAAGGGTTACGAAAAGACAATAATAATGTTAGATTTGTCCCACAAAAATGTTACATTTTTACGATAAAGGTAATTATTTACATTTCAATAATGAACATCATTTGAATCATAAAGCAAATATCGATCAGTGAATAACATTGACAAATCGCATCGGTAGCATAGAAAAGGTGTGATATTTCTGAAAGAAAGAGCAATGTGTATTAATCAGAGAAGGACAGAAGAAACACACGAAATCCTTCGAGCAACATTTACATTTGTGAAGAATGAGGATATTTTATTGATATACAACTTAATTAATTCTCTATTCTGTGACAGGGGGCGTTTCCACATAGATTCTAATGTCTTTGCCAAGCAGGTTGTCATCACTTGTATATATCCATAAAACTATCACCATGCGCCATCTCCTCAACTTCGAAAATCCCCAAATGAATGCCAAATAGTGCTGCAACTCGTACGGGTTTTTCTGACAATCTGGTTTCTTGGATATTTTGTATTGGTGCTTCACTGATAAAGTGATTGTCACGTAAACGCCTTGCCGTGTAAATGCAACCACGTGGTCAAAAATCACAAACAATGACAAACCCAGCAACCTAACAACCTTCAACCTAACATCCTTCAACCTAACATCCATGTTACGGACAGAAAGTACTTAATTTATATAGTCAGAAATGAACATATTTCAACGAAAAAAATAGTTCCTAAATTATAAACATAAAATAAGATAAAAAGGAGTCCAGAGACGTTCTGCATTTTCAGAAACAGAAACAGCGGTAATCTAGACATATTCTCATATGGATTACTTGGGTATATTTGCTTCGTTACTTGGGTATATTTGCTTCGTTACTTGGGTATATTTGCTTCGTTACTTGGGTATATTTGCTTCGTTACTTGGGTATATTTGCTTCGTTACTTGGGTATATTTGTTTCGTGGTCTGTATACAAGCCAATACGGGCGTTCAGTTACTATATATACTGGACAAAATAAGTGAGGATATTAGTACACTGGCCCAAAAAAGAAACGCATAGGTGAAAATCCAATGTTATGAGAGATGATTTATTAACTTAAATTGCACAAAAAGTAATGGAACTTGAGCAATGATAATTCACACGGGTATTAACAAATGTGTGTCAAGACATATACAATCATTCACAGTGGTATTAAGCGTCTCTATTTTCCATGGCATAGTGAGAAAGTCAGTATCTTGTGTGACCACCACGGGCATCAATCACTGCTCTGCATCGCCTGGGCATTGACTGTATAAGACGTCGTATCCGCCTTTGTGGGATTCTTCTCCACTCATCTCGCAACGCATTCACCAACTGTAGACGTGTCTGTGGCTGCGGCTGTCGACGTCGTAACCGTTTACCCAATTGGTCCCATAAATGTTCAATTGGGTTCAAATCCGGCGATTTTGAGGGCCATGGAAGAACTGTAATGTTGTTGTTGGCAAGGAAATCCGTGGTAATGCGTGCTGTGTGCGGTCTTGCATTGTCGTGCTGGAAATTTTCCCTTCTAGCGTCAATTGTAGGAACAACATGACGGTTCAGAATTTCATCCCGGTAGCGTACAGCATTGAGATTCCCTTGCACATGCACCAACTGTGTCCTGCCGTTCATAGATATGCCTCCCCACATCATTACACCTCCACCACCGTCTCTGTTGACCTCACGAACGCACTGTCGAGCATATCTCTCATTTCGACGTCTGTAAACACGCATCCTTCCATCATGTCTGTACAGCAGAAAACGTGACTCATCGCTGAACCAGATCCTCCTCCAATTCAAGAGGTTCCATGCCCGAACGTTCCTGCACCACTGAAGACGTGCACGACGGTGATGGGGATGCAGAACAGGTCCTGCATGAGGTCGCATAGGTCGAATTCCATGCTCTCTTAGGCGATTCCTGATGGTTTGTGGAGAGACTCTACGCAGCCCAGGAACGTGATCAGCGGTATACGTAGCAGTGACGGCCCGATTACGCAGATGAAGCACCCGGATGTAGCGGTCTTGTGCTGGAGTTGTCACCCTTGGTCTCCCACTCCTTGGACGGTCTCTGGTCGAGTTGTGTTGCGTGTATCGTTGACAGAGACGGGAAATCGTGCTCTGCCTCACATTCAGACGTCTGGCAACTGATGACTGACTTTCCCCAGCTTCCAGACGTCCAATGGCTCTATTTCTGTTTTCTTCATTTAACCTTGGCATTTTTCGCGTCGCATAGAAAGAAATTCGAAGAATGAATCGCAACAGGACCTGTCCCCTTTTATAGCCATCATAATCAAGATTGAGATCCTGCATTTGCACGTGCATAATGCTTTCAGAGTTTCCCACGTGCAGATTATACAAAGCGTTTTCAAGGTGCTGTGGTGTGGCGAATAATCACCAGAGGTTGTGTTTGTTTGTCTGTTTTGGTTGTATTGACTATAAAAACACTTAATATTTACATTAATTGTCATTCCATTCCATATTTTCCGAAAAAATCTACTTTAAAAATGAGATTTCAGCTATGCGTTTCTTTTTTGGGTCAGTGTATCTATGTGACTGGCATTTTTCAGTATGTCAATAAATGAATAAACACATCATTGTTCATAATTTTAAAACTTACATATAACCCTAACTATTTTTGTCCAGTATACATACAATAGCAGCAAATGGGGCTATGTAATCGACAATACGATTCAATAAATTTGCTAAAGTAGATATGAGGGAGAGAGAGAGAGACAGACAGAGAGAGAGAGAGAGAGAGAGAGAGAGAGGTGGGGAGAGAGGACGAGAGAGATTACATGCTCGTCCATATAACGTCGACTTTCATCTCTTTAAACTCCTAAATCAACTTGTTCCTTCTCGAAGAGCAACGATTGGCCTTATTCTGGTGGTGGATGATATATTATAATAAAAACCTACCATTCTTGAATATTTCTATAGTTATTAAATGGCATGGCCCCAACATTTCCTTGCCGGCGAAGCCCCAGCGCAGCATACCCAGGTTTCCAGACTGGGTTTGGTATTTAGCATGACACATGTGACGCATTCGCATATTCAAGGATATTTGCCTGTTAGTTACAAAAATGATGTGACAGTGCATGTATGAAGCGTCCTTAAAAGCTACACCCTTGCACATTGCAGGAATTTATGGAAGTATGCAAGCTGACTGAATTAAGAAGCACATCCGCCCCTAGCAGCTGCTATCCATCTGGTACTTGTCCGCATAACACAATATATGTAAAATTGGAATTTAATGACCCGGAATAAATAGAAATATATGATATGTTATGTCGGGTTTCTTCTTTTTTCGGCGTATGTATGATAGCAATAACCTATTTGTGCCCAAGTATTCTCGGTTAACATTATGTTTTATCCAGGTTTCTATTCGTTGTTCATTTGTGGTGTTGCCAGAGTTGGTGTCCCCGCCGTGATGTTGCTGGAATATTGATAAAAGCCACGTAAAAGCAAACTCACTCACTCACTCACTCACTCACACACTCAGTCACTCACTCACACACTCACTCACTCATTCACTCACTCACTCACTCACTCACTCACTCACTCACTCACACTCACTCACTCGCAACAACCTAACAGACCCTGAATAAAAAAACCCCCAAACATCCATCCATATATGTAACCTCTCCAAGACCTTGTCTGTTGTAAGTTGTAATTAGGCCTCCCGCTTCGTATATGTCGCCACACTTTGACCCGTGGTTGACCCGCTGTTGCTATCTCAATCAAGAGGAATCGATAGTCGGCGGAAGGTCACGATAACGAGATGGCGTTTCCGCCGAATGTAGGCGGAAAATAACGAAAATATAACCAAGTAGTTTGATGTTATAGATAACGTACGATAACAAACTTATGTATACTGTGTACGCGTAATTAAGAGCTGAAGTTCACACGCGACCCTAAATACACAACCGGTACGCATATTGATAGAAATGACACGGATAAAGGTGTGCGAACTGTTTATTAAACACAATATGTTTATGAATGCTTCATTAATGTAGAAAACCGGAGTGTTTATGAGTGAGTGAGGTAGTGAGCATACCTTTAACTCACGCTCAGCATTATTCCAACTGCATGTATATGGCGACAGTCTGTAAAAATAATCCGTAATTTAAAAAACGACTACAGAATAACTATATTGGCTCATCGAAGCATACCTAACCTACCCACACCCGAAACATACATCACACTTAACGATACTTCAAGCAGGAGTTAAACATATTTCACTGCATTTCCAAAATAGTTTCTAGGTTGGGTGATATCCGGGTAATGTCATGTTCAATGTTTAATATAAACTACGACGCAAAAGAAAGTGAACACACTCATTAATATTCGATAAAATCAAAGCAAAACATAAAATGGTTTTAAGTTCTAGAACATTTAAAGAAGCAACAGTGTCTATGAGAAATTCATTACAGATGCAGAGCACCTGTAATGTAATGGACAGAGGGGTAAGTATAGCACAGTTCACAGATACAACATGAGTCAGTCTGGAATGTCTCCGTCATTTCATTCATACACATCCGTAGTAACGAGTGTGACCATCTGAAGCAGCAATACACGCTCAGAGTCGCCGTCTCATCGATGTCGTCAGTCGACATATGGCGTCATTCTGAATCCTACTCCACTCTACAAGTTGTTATCGGTTCGCTAGGGACCGTGGACGTCTTCTCATCTCACGATTCACGTGATCCCACAAGTTCTGTATGTGGTTTGAGTCCGATGATCGTGCTGGACATGGAAAAACTTTAATATTCTTGGCGTTCAAGAATTTCAGGACAATTCCTGCTGTGAGGTGCTTGGTGTTGTCGTGCTGCAAAGTGTTCCCTGTTGCTGCTGGCAAAGAAATGTTATTGCCACGGGTTGAAGAATGTCATCTCTATTTCTGAGAGTTCATGTTACCACTTATTATGACCAATCGTACACCCTGATTCCCACAAAATCCTCCCCACAACATCACATTGTCTCCTCTGAAAACGATGCAGTTCTTTGACGCATTTCGGCGCTAGTCTTTCTCCATTTCGATGTTTACTCGCACCCGGATCATTCCACGCAGAGGACGTGATAAATGCTGCTCGTAGACCTTGCAGCAGGGTACGTCGACTGTTGATATGTCCTAGAGCCCTTACCGCCTTTTCTGTTGCCGTGATGACCCGGCTGCGCAGGTGAAGAGTACACAGGTAGCGGTGTTCTTGTAGTGTCGTCACACGTGGTTTGCCTGACCGTGGCCTGTCTTGGGTGCTGCCAGTCTGCCTGTAACGTCGGAACAGCCTGATGGTGGTACGACTTGTACAGTTCAGGGCCCTTGCAATATGGCTGTTGTTGGCGCCCATCTGTTTCATACCCATGCAGATGGGCGCCAACGCCGGAAGTATACCTACCCGGATACTCAACACAGGTACACAGGGTTTCAATGTTTTGCTTATTCAGTTTTAGCGATACCCGATCCCGCCAGGGTCTTGGTTCGGGTTTTAGGTTGCCCCATTCATATATCTTGTAACTGTCGATATTGTTCAGCTTTAGGGCCCGCTGTTTCCAATTTATTGGAATGAAATGTGAGTTAGTGAGTGAGTTGGATTAACGCCACTTTTGACTGTATTCGAGTTAAATTGCCACATGTACGTATGGCGTAGGCAGAATGCCCGAAGTGATGCACCTTTTAGTGTACAGACCTTCATGGAATGCACGACCGTCACTTCTTGGTGTACATAAGAGACTTTATGGATTGCTGGAATTGCACAACGAATTTCGGCGTCTTATACAGCTGGGGTAACCTTGTCCTCTTTGACCAAGTAAGGCGACTTATACATCTGGGGTAACCTTTCCCTCTTTGATCGACTAAGGCGACATATACATCTGGGGTAACCTCACCCTCTTTGATCAAGTAAGGCGACTTATACAGCTGGGACGCCTTACCCTCTTTGACCAAGTAAGGCGACTTATACAGCTGGGACGCCTTACCCTCTTTGACCAAGTAAGGCGACTTATACAGCTGGGACGCCTTACCCTCTTTGACCAAGTAAGGCGACTTATACAGCTGGGACGCCTTACCCTCTTTGACCAAGTAAGGCGACATATACATCTGGGGTAACCTCACCCTCTTTGATCAAGTAAGGCGACTCATACAGCTGGGACGCCTTACCCTCTTTGACCAAGTAAGGCGACTTATACAGCTGGGACGCCTTACCCTCTTTGACCAAGTAAGGCGACTTATACAGCTGGGACGCCTTACCCTCTGTGACCAAGTAAGGCGGCTTATACAGCTGGGACACCTTACCCTCTTTGATCAAGAGAGGTTAGAGCGTTTATGAATAATTAAGGTGCACTATGCATGCACGAGTTCAGCTCAATACTACTGCATAACAACACTAACTAGACTGCGCACCACCGTGCTTATAACTACTATGTAACTGGCACTTTGAAAGGAGCAATGTGGCACCACGAACGCAAGGTGTTAAACTAATCCGTAATGGCATTTCCATAATCACGGTCGTAATCTCTGTGTAGCAGCATTAACAGCGTCACAGGATGTGCGTACTTGTTCCTTTGTCACGTGCAGCGGGTTGATCGGGTTGCAATGTGTATACTGGTTCTGAAATTAATAGTGAGTGAGGAAACAACGACACACGTCATCGTCGTACACATCGAATGATTGTCCTAAAATGTGAGGTGAGAAGACCCGCTTCCAATTAAGTGTGTAAGGTTAGCGCTTCTTATACAATATGTCAGTTACACCATACAGTGTCAGCCTCTTTTCATTCAGGACTTAAAGCTTCAACCACTGGTCTCCCACGAGGACGGGTATGGTACTGACAAACATCGGAATATAATTAGTGTGGATATTGGCATCTAGCTTATGGTCGTCCTTCTCTGGAACCCCCACGTTGCGCAACCCTGCACGCCAACGAGGACGCCACAGAGTCATTCTAATGTTAATGTTTACAAGGGCAGTAAGTAATGACCACCCCACAGTAGGAACTCATGTATTTTAAACCAACGAGCATCATCTTGATTTTTAGAGCCCACAAACATGAATAACTAGGTGTTGTTCGAACCTTTATTTTCTCAGGTTAGCCTAGACCTAGACACACCGAAGGCCCGGGTTCGATTCCACACATGGGTACAAAGAGTGAAGCCCATTTCTAGTGTCACTCGCCATAATCTTGGGTGGGATATTTCCCAAACTCACACACTCACTGTATTTACTTCAACCTTGCAATACTGCGATATTTGTTCGGGGAATTCGACGACGTATGAAGGTGCACGCCAGATACAAACAGTGTGTGAGGTGTCTTTTGTGATATCACGGCATGATTCAGCATCACCTTCGGCATGATTCCGGGCTTTTATAGCGTTTATCACGTTCGTGAAACAAACGATCACCGATATGGTGCATCAGAACCGATGATTATAGCTTGTGCGAACCAGGGAGTCGAACCCACAGTCATAGGACCACCATATCAAATACCGTAACAACAAGCTCCGTGCTTCAATATCCAACCTCCCCATAATGCAATCACTCACAGACCCGTCCTTTCCAATAGTATTTGTGCTTCTGTGAGTGTTGGTTGGTTTGTTGTTTAACGTTGCACTCAGCAATATTACAGCCATATGGCGACGGTTTGTAAATAATCTAGCCTGGACCATACGATCCAGTGATCAACAGCATGATTATCGTTCTACGCAAGTGAAATACGATGACATGTGTCAACCAAGTCAACGGCCTGACCACCGTTAGGCGCATCTTAGGACAAGCATGGGGCACTGAAAACCAATTCTAACCCGGATCTTTACGGGCAGTGTGAGTGCGCGATTGAGTGTGCGTGTACGTGTGCGTGTACGTGTGCGCGAATTGGTTGAATGTGCAAAGTAAACACTTTGGTGAAACTCAGGATCCTCTAGGAAAGATTATCAACGCAATACTGGGATTCGAACTTGAGATGACGGTTTACGGTACGCCAAACGAACAACCCACCATATGGCTGAATAGTATGTTTCACAAGGACACGTCACCCTACCGAGAAAGCTGGCCAAATAATCTAAGCAATTACTCCGCTGCATATGTTTAACATTCTCTGACGTATAATCAGTGTGCAGCGTTAATTGGTGACACAGTGGTTCGGATACGTACAACTGACCAATGAAGAAACTAAATAGTGCACTCCTAATGGGGTATCGCTGTTCTCGTGGCTGGGGGGTGGGCGGTATGTTCCGATTGTCGGACACTTCTCTTTACGCCCAGATAGTCAGCTAATGACAGGGATGAAACCACTCAGCTCATGACAGGGATGAAATACGTCATTATGGGACCCGTGAAGATCCGGGTTAGAATTGATCTTCAGTAATCCATGCTTGTAAGGTGCGAACGATGGTCAGACTCGCTGACCTGGGTCTAGGGTTTCGAAGGTCTCTTAGCGCTAAGTTAGTCGTAACCTCATTGATAGTCGCGTCTGTCGTTGTATTAGGCTGTTTTCGAAACAATCGTAAAACTTAAGCATATCTTAGCTAAGATTATTATCTGGTTGACACTTGCCATTGTAACTTAATTGATGCTCATCCTGTTGATCACAGGATTGTCACACGTTTAGACACAAAATTAACAGTCTTAATACCGTTTTGAACAGGTGTGTTGATGAGTCCCCCGTCGTGGATGATTTCAATATTTCATGCCCTGGTAAAATTGCGCAGACACAAGACGGCTATAACCTGTGGCTTCAAGTTATCAAAATCTGAACAAATTGTATGCACTTGTGTCGTAAATACAAACCCCAAAAGGACCCAGACTTATTTTTCGATGGTACTCCCATCAAGGCAGAAGAAGAGGTCAAATGTCTGGGACTCATATTCGAACGAAGTTCTCTGCATAAATGAATATTGACAACGGTGCTGTGGCGGTGTTGTAAAACACCCATTAAACATAACAAGTCCATGTTATGGTTAAATCCTGTTTATATATACAGTGTGTAGATAGTCCTCAGTTGGTGGATGGCTTTTCAACACAAGCATTTTCCTACACATAATTAAAGACTGTCTGAAGCCGTTGCATACGCCCCATACATACCGTGTCCGCACATACACTTGTCACCACAGTTTGTCACGTCCTTGACATCGACGTTTATAACACGGCAGTGATCAATTATTTAGCACACACGCGTATATACTCACCTTCTTGAAAGTCACGAAATCGACCGACAGCCTCTGCATCCAAGAATGAGTGAACAATTCGTTACTCAGGGGAGAACTTAACTGGAATCACGGGGTGCTTTGTATATCAGTTTGGTAAATTTTTATGTGCTTTCACACTTCGTTTTGTTGTTTTGATCGTGTTTTTCAGCATTTTAACTAAATTAAAATAATAGCACAAATGTGAAAAAAGTTTCGGAATATGTATTGTTGTTATACTTAACTAAAAGGAAAAGCGTGGGTCCTAAGCTATTTTGAGGAAACATTTGTCCTAGTAATGAATTTGTAGCTGAGTCAAAAAAGAAAAGAAAAATCGCTCGAATGATATCACTAAATCACTGTGTCACCTCTCGCTTCATTACATCTCTTTATAACTTCCGGTGGTCAATATGAAATTATCCATACCTAAATGCGATTGCTGGAAGTTAGGGTCATTAGGTCTCTGTAGTGCACTAAGACATATGAGAATGATTAGTATTGAAAGACTGTAGCTGCTTCTCCTCATCCAGCATTCGTCACACGGCAGCAGGCCCGTATTGACGAGCGACCGGCGTGTCGTAGGCAGTTGGTTAGCACCACCGTTGATTGCATCTACAATAGCCAAGCGAGAGGGAGAGGTGTCTGATGTACGAGCCCAATACGAGTTCCCACTGCCTGTTCGGTGAGTACTTTCACTGTTCGTTCCCACGAGCAATGCGCTCTAATGCTTGATTTGTATGACTCTCTTTGAAATCCTTATAGGAAAGGCATGATGGCTTGCATCCCAAATATTATCAAATGTAAAGGCTGGAGTTGTCCCAATACTGCTTAACATATATGGAAAGCCGAGTACTGAAAAGTCGAATTTATCCCTGTTGCCATAACCTGTTGAAAGTGTTCTTCTCTCCGAATATGTTTTGGATAAATTTGCATATGAATGTCTGTATTCCTAGTTCAGTTGGGTACATCGGGGGAAGGGAATGGTTATATGGTGGTTTCTGAACTACACGTATATGAAACAGTTGATACATTAAACTTCGAAATCAGTTAAATATCCGAGCATATTTTCCGATTAATGTACGAGGAATGATGGTTTTCCTTTGGTCCGCCATTTGAGTCAGTAGTGTATGAAGTTAAAAGGATAAGGGTTGAATTGGAACTTTGCAAACAGTCAAGCAATCATCTGAGTTTTTGGCGAATTCACTTTTCATGAATACTTTCTATGAGCATAACAGTTTGCCGCCCCCTTGGATTAAGATTAATGTTTGAGACAAGGCTTTCGTGGAAATTCATGGTTTTAGAATCCGTTACAAAGGAGAAATTTGACATGTCAGCAGGTTCAAGAGGCGATAATACTGATACCGATTTATACGTGGCGTTATTTAATATGCCTCTTGTACCAAGTTCTGATATCCGTGAACATCCTGGTTAGAATTGGTCTTAAGCAATGAATACTTGACGTACAAGGCGACAGGCATCGGGTAGTCAGTACACATGTCATCGTTTCTCATTTGTACAGATCGATGGTCATACTGTTGTTCACTGGGTTGTCTTTTCCAGCCTCCATTATTTAAAGACCACCGCCATGTAGCTGAAATATTGCTGTGTTAAACCACCAGCATGCCAAGTTCTGAATTAATGTGGTGATGTGATAGTTGCTTCTATCTGATGCTAGTAGGAACAAATACACACGTTTCATTTAGGGAAGCGAACTTTGGATGACAGCTAGATGGGACAGATTGAGTTAATTAGTAACTCAGTTTGTGTTCATACATGTTATTTTACACATGCCTCAGTACTGTATCCAACAAACATTGCATTGCTAGCTTATATAAATTTCATAAAGTTAGTGTTCACACATAGTGTAACTATTGATACACTACCAGTTTAACTGTACACCTGCTGAACTGAAATGAATAGAAAGGTTTTTAAAAACAACTTAGTTTGTGTATGGTACCAATGACAGTATCACGCACTCTGAAAAACATTCAGTGGACTCCTGTTCACCCTTTCTCTTTGAACTCGCCGTGTCAAACGGCTGTGCTCCTGTTCGTTTGTACACGAACCACAGATAACTCGATGTATACTGACCAACAAAAGAAATGGAATTTTCGAAAAAATGATATCTCATCAAATTAACAGTTCATGTTTCTATCTTTTACGTAAAGACGTACCAAAATACCAGAGTTACGTTTCTTTTTCTGGCCAGTATATTTACGTAGGTCACGTACACGACGTCGCTTATACGTCGAGGGCAGCCAATGTGATTTTATGCCTTATTACCCCAATTAGAAGAAGTGAGTGAGTGAGTGAGTATGGTTCTATGCCGCTTTTAGCAATATTCCAGCAATGTCACTTCGGGTGTCACGTTGGGCTTCAGTATGAACACCACCCCCGTATGAAAGCTGCCAACGATACAACATGCCAACATCTGTGATCTGCTGACATTTGTCGTTCGTAACGAATGTGTTTGATATTATTCTCACATAAAGGTGAACAATAACAAATATATGAATCTCCTGTCTATTGTCCATTGGGCAAAACTACATAAACGTCAACTGATGTGTCTGCTCAATTGGAACTTAGTTCGGCGGTCAACCGTTAGCAGTGTACAGTGTCTAGTTCTGAGTCTTCCCCATCCCAGGAAAACGTTGCTGAAACCTCGTCAGGCAGAGAATATATTGCCCTGAAACAGAAACTAAAGACACTTCACATGTCATTTCCAGTAGAAATATACAATGTATATACCACGAAGAAGACGTCATTTAGATATGTTCTGGACGAATTAGACAAAAGTAACCTTGGACAAGAGTGTCCTTAGGCGAAAATAAGGTTAAACGGGGTGGTTGGGTAGTATGGTGGTTAAAGCGTTCGCTCGTTACGGCAAAGTCCCATTTTCGATTCCCAAATTTGTCTTCAACAAAACGTTCAAAATTTCTACACCAAACTTGGCGCTTAGATAGGTCTGGTTGACGAACTGGTGTCTTTTGGTAGTTTTGGATTTCTGAATAAAACATGTTTTGCGTTTCCATGGCTATAAGCCAAACTTTCAGACTAAAACAAAATCAGTACTCTCCTTTCCAACAGTGCCTCTCTACTTCCAGTATCAGCATCACGGAGGTTTAACAAAATGTGGCAGTCTGGCAGCATGTTGTTGATAAAAGCATGTTAGTATGTGAATAGTTTTCATCTGTATGTTTTTGTTGGATCAAGGGAAGAACAATGCATATATTGTCCTACAGATTTATGTGTACATGTTGACATATTCATGGGTATTTTACCATTGCCGGGGACATTGATGACTCTCTCTATTTGTGCCTTGTTTCAAATACCTAATACCAAACGTATTATGTTTACAGATTCCTAATAGATTAACCATAAGCCACTATGTCCTCAACAGACCCGTACGTCGGATACGAAATAAGCCAGGAAGCTAGAGTCGTTTTCATCGTCATCGGTATACTCTACGTCGTCACGGGTACGTTTGGAAACCTCCTCATTATTGTTACCATGACAACCAATCGTGTGTTCCGAACCCTCCACGGTATCTATATTGTCAACCTTGCTGTGGCCGACTTGATAATTCTAGGATACGTGGTGTCCTACCTGCTGGTGGATCTGCTAACGGGGAGGTACTCAGTAGCTGGACCTGGACACTGCATCTTTAATGGGTTCCTTATCGTGTGCGCCTACGTTGCGTCTCTCCTGACCCTCACCGTCATCTCAGTAAACCGCTACCTCAACGTATGCCACAGCGACACATACCACCGCGTCTTCACGAAATACACGACTGTTACAATCTGTGCTTGCATATGGGTCGTTGCCGCACTCATGACTCTTCCCCCGCTAGTTGGTTGGGGCCGCTTCCGGTATGACCGGAAGTTGCATTACTGCGGATATGACCGAACAGCTAACTTCGGTTACACTCTTTTTCTCCTCATTGGCAGCATTGCCGTTCCTGCCATCATCATCTTCATCTGTAATTTCTTCATCTACCGCTACGTCAGGAGTGCCAAAAACAGGATCAGACAGGCAGGACTGTCGTCGAACAGAGCCCCCAAGCATTCTGAGATAGCTCTGATCAAGACACTGTTTGCTGTATTTCTCTGTTTTGCGGTTCTTATGAGCCCTTACATGATCACTACCATCGCTGACAGAGACGACACATGGCCTGCTACCGTTCACATCGCCTGCTCATACACATCCTTCACCAACTCATGCGTCAATTGGTTCCTCTACGGTATCATGAATCGCAGCTTTAGAGAAGGCTACAAGAAAACACTGCTCTTCTGGCGTCAACCTTTGCAACGGTCTTCTTTCTCTAATCATGGAGCAAACGTGTTCCCCAAAACGTCCAATAGCAGTAACCGAAACAGATCGGCAGAGGAGGGTTCCTGTGTCAGCCACATTGCACATTCGGATAACAATTTTCTCACTGTCAAGCCATACAAACACTGTCCTAAACGGGAAAACACAAGTATCTGAATCATTGGACGTACTATACAATGGTGCCTTATCTTTAGCTTAGTCTGTGCGACTACGCGCAAATACAAGACAGTTTGTGAATTGTTGTGTCCTGTTAAATGGAACATTTACGAGTTCTCCATATTGATATATTTAACAGTAATGGGGCCTTTAAATCTCGCGATTCGCTACTTCCGGTACTAAGCTGGTTCCTTTGCGCTCGCAAACGTGCGATATGCGAGACGGGGTCCAGCTTACTCCCGGTACCAGATTTCTGGTGGCAATTGTATATTCAAGAAACAGTTCTGGTTACAAATTGCGCGACCGCTGTTTGTCACCTGGAAGTGTCGTGACTTACTTACGTTCCCTCTTACTGAACGCAGCCTTGCTAATTGTGGGTGCTCTTTAAAGTGTTTTCTTGGTAGACATTCGTATATGTACATGTTCATTGGTGAATACCATCACAAATGGCCTGTGTCGAATGTAAGCAATCAATCTTATTTGAAAGTCCTAAAACACACCAGTGGTAGTAAGTATTGATGCAAGTGAATCGTAATATTCTCATTTTTTAAGACGTTTTTTTTTTAACTCTTGGAATAACGCCTACAAAAGAAACACTGGCCCACAACAACAATGAATGAAGATTGGGTAAAGAGCAATAACCAAATTATTTTTGAGATGTTTAAATACAATATATATCTGGAAAACAAATGGTCCAAAAACTCTCGGAACTGTGGCCATCCTCAAATAAAGGATTTGACAAAACTGAACACGCGGATATATACAAAGGATGAAAATTCTGATTTTTTGAAAATAATATTTGGGAAAACACAGCACCACACTACCTATCGGCGAAACAGAATTCACCAGTGGACGAGAATATTGATGCTTACACAAAACACCAGATTCTTTTAATGTATTTATTGGGTTATTCACACATTTCACCCTTGGTCGGAAAACATTATCCTAATTCTTCACATTGCTTTAAGTACTTAACCCATCGCCCTGCTGGTTTCGTGTGTGTGTGAAAGTATGTTTACATGCATAATGACACAAAACTAAATCTAAATCGACTAATTTATAGCGTTGCTAAAACATATTGTGAATTTGCACAAATCTAAGGGTTCTTTGTATTGCAAATGTATAAACAGAGTGCAGAGCGAATAAAATGGGCCAGCAAAATTGTCCTTTCCTCGAAACTCATTCTTAATTTCAGCAGTTTGAGCTTTATTACCATGGAAACATGTAACTTATGTTTCAGGTTCTAACATGATCGGTACGTTTACCAAATGATTATAAACACTTGTACTAACCTCCATGGTACACAAGCAACGAGATAGTTATGCAAAGAAGAGGGTATTTCAGTTGTACTCGTGACATTACCTCTTCAAGTAATAGTTTAATGTGAAATCGCTATCGTCAGTTCTTCACGTAAATTGATGAACTGCGCCTGTAATGTGCAGCTAACAGACAATGAAGAAAATCAATTACAATCGCACCTTGTCAGGACCCACATAATTCATTTTCTGCATATAGGGGGCGGCGAGGTAGCCTAGTGGTTAAAGATCTCGCTCGTCACGCCGAAGGACCGGATTCGATTCCCCACATAGGAATAAAGGGTGAAACCCATTTCTGATGGCACCCATCGTAATATTGCTCGAATATTGCTAAATGCAACATCAATCCCAACTCACTCACTCACTTACAAACCCATTCACGCATTAGTAGGTTAAAATCAGACTCTGCAATCCACCCCGATCCACCTATCAAACGGTTATAAGAAGTGAAACCGCAGGATATGATGATCCTTCCAAGGGTTCAGTTGCACCATTGTTTTCTGAATGATCCATTCAGACTTTTCACAGTTATTGTCCTTTTTACCACCAATAGAAGCTGGGCTGTCCATGGTATTGTTCTCTTATGTCCATGTGTAACCAGCTGAAATGTATGAACTCGTACTTCTAGAGAAATTGTACAAAACGCAAAGCTTTTAAACGACCGGACATTGCATTTATGTTACTTCATTATTTCCAAACATCCAGTAACACTGCAGAAAGCTTGACATAAGTTGTTCACTGGTCCCGAGGTGGCCATGGGCTCAGGAAAAATAAACAAACATCGAGGGTGCATCAACCCATAGACCCCGGGTGGCCAGTGAACAACGTATTTATTTTACCGAACACCTCAACGTTAATTTTGAACTGTTTGAAGCATAGGTATTGAATTGTACTCTTTGGCCTATCTGCGTGAATCGGGGCGGTGGGGTAGCCTGGTGGTTAAAGCGTTCGCCCGTCACGCCGGAGACCCGGGTTCGATTCCCCACATAGGTGCAATGTGTGAAGCCCATTTTCTGGTGTCCCCCGCCGTGATATCGCTGGAATATTACTAAAAGCGGTGTAAAAACCAAACTCACTCACTCTCTCACCTGCGTGAATCAAATTATTCGAATCTTGCATCTTCCTGCTTTTCCCTCATGTATTGTCTTAGTAAAGTGTCCGCGGTGTAATCTACCGTATGAGTATTCACAAGGACTACATTTGAACGTTTGTTAACATTTCCTCATTGGAATGTGAGGTAAATGTTTCTTAGCCATCGCTAGATTTTCCATGCGATACAAGAATATCAAATTTAGATGTACATGTATATCCCCTCTATCGATATACATTCGCAAAACATCGGTAAGTTCCGTATATGATTCAAATGCTTTTCGAGATAAAGAAGTACTACCACGAAGTACCAAATGGGTTCGGCATTTCCAGCGGGGTACATTGAAATGCACCTCGCTTGTAAGCGAAGTACATTGAAATAATAGAAGATCGCTCAGCCAGTCAGGAAACGACATTTATGTGTGAGGTAAGATAATGTTAATTATCTGAATCCCAGTTTGATGTGTAGAACCAGTTAGCAGTAAAAGCTCAACACAATAACCATGACACATGAAGGACCAGAGAAAAGCTTAGCGTTTCAAGGCCTACAGAATGAAAGATGAATTAAGGTGTTGTTACGGTGCTAACTGACCTAGAAGCATATAGCACGTGTACACCTGCGTGTATACTAAAATAGCCACGTGGCGTTGTCGCCATTATGGTCTGCCTCACTTTCAGCCAGCTTTAATGCACTTCCGGCTCTCAAGGTACGAAGGATTGGGAGATATCCAAAAAGAAAACCCTGAAACTCTGTCGACTTCATCAAGTCGATTCATCAACTGTATCGTACACAGTGTTTTATCTATCACTCTAGGTCTCTGAATCACCCCATGCTGTATGTTACACCCTTGCTCGCACATTACGATGAAAGACTGACTGACACTATGTTACCATGCATGCATCCATACATCCACCTATCCATCCATCCATCCATCCATCCATCCATACATACATACATACATACATACATACATACATACATACATACATACATACATACATACATACATACATACATACATACATACATACATACATACATACATACTTGTTGGACTCGCAAGAAGGTGTTTGCATGTATTTATGTGGCTACCATCTGTTCATATACCAACGGATTCGTGGGTTCTTTCAAATACACAGGGTTGTGTACTGTACATTAGGGATTGTGTCAATACGGAAATAGTCTGCACTCAAAGCTGACGCCAAGGTTTTCACACCCGGTCACTGACGGGCTCAATCCCGACACCTCAACCTTGCTGGGTCACTAGCCTGACACTTTAGCCAGCTTGCCAACCGTGTTGGCGATCAAACCAACTGACAAGTGAAAGGTGTTGTTTACTGTTACAGTTTGCTCAGTTTTACGTCGTACTCAGCGATTTCTCAGCGGTCTGTAAAATAAGCGAGTTTGGACCAGACAATCCAGTGACTGGCATTGTGACTATCGACCTACTTTTCTGGGATATGCTGACGTGCATCAACCAAGTCAGCAAGCATGTCCACCCACTCGCCTCTTACAACAAGTATTAGTTCCTGCAGACTAGTTCTAACCCTGGTGAATGTAACAGTACTGGTCATCAGGCTGATCGGGTCCACTTTGCAAAGTTGGACCCGATCAGCCTGATGACCGAATGATTCCTTAAGATATTGGCAACTCTTATGACAAGCATAGAGTGAGTGAGTCAATCCTCTTCCACGGGTTCTGCTCATCGTGAACACGACTCACTGGCGTGAACTGACATAATGTCACAATGATTGATATGTACTGTCTGTGTTCATACAAAAAGGTGAGTTGCTCCTATATCCACTGGCACAACTCATGAACAAATGTGTTCCTCGTTCCCAGAGACGCATCATGTCTAGGCCTGTAAACGAAGGTTATAATCTACAACTTTCTAAACTGAACATTTCGGAACACTCAACATTAAATGATAGTTACTTATCTTCAACAAAAAAAAAAACTTACACTTGCTATTGAAATAATCACAAATACGATCTTCTTGGAATAATACTGTATTTCCCATGCAATTTCTATCATAATGCCATGAGTAGAAGTTCGCAATTGCGTTATTAATTTCCTGTCACTATGATTTCTTACTAGATTCAAATACAATTTAAACTAAACTGAAACTTTCCTTTATACATTCTGGTAAAGAAATAATTTAACTCTGTATTCCTGAATTTAGATATCAATGAGACGCTGCTTAACAACTTTACAAAAATTATCAACATTTACAACTGGAACTTCCCAAACATGTCCAAATATACGTTCATACAGAAACATTTTAGCACTACGTAACCATGATTTATAACCATTTTATACCAGTTAAACATAAATCGTAGACAACCCGCTGTGTACTTTTTTCACTGTCTTATAACTAAAGCCAGTAACGTAACATACGGATATACCTGTTTATATTATAAAGAATGCCTCCAGAGTTCGACGCATACAGCAATTGTAGACGATTTTGCATTGATCTGCGAAATACGCCTGTTTTTGGGGTTGTTTGGGGTTTTTTTATAATTCAGTACATTTAACGATACCCCTCACTTCACAGCCAAACACGACAGCAGAGGTAACTAAAGTGTCGAATAGTTCACACAAGGTTCTCATTGAAATGTTGTAACAACAGACATTGTTGAGTAAAAGCATTCTTTGCTTTAAGACCTTTGTCTGCTGGAGTTCTATAAGCGTGTATTAAAGAGCCTGTTTAAGAATAATCGCTTGGAGAGTCTGCATCTGAGCTTCAATACTTATGTATTTATTCTTGATAACCCCTGATTATAAAGACATCTGTTTGAGAAATCTCTCGTTTGTTATTGAGTTATGGTTTAGTAACATTTAAATATTTTTCTTCCAGCATTCTAGAGTCCAATCCCCTTTACACCAAGTATAACACTGCGTTGTCAATGAAAGTTACACAATATACTTCTGTCAGTATAACAAATGAAACTGTGCTAGCATAATGATCATATTCAAATAAAACCAATTCATTTGTGTATCTGAAATGATGCTTGACTGGTGTGCGTCGCTAAGGTCAATCCATCAAAATGTCATTATGGATCACCACAGTAGAGCATGCACTTTAGCAAACACACTTTGACGACACGTTTCCGCGGCGTGTCTTGAATGTAATGCGTATGATCAGCAGGCGGTATGACATTGTCGGGTCCCTTGGGTGTAGACAATAGTCCTAACCAGTCCACCTTTGATATCTCAGTCGGTTGATTATCGTTGACCAGAGTCCGTCTACACCAGGAACAAAGAAATATTTGGACAATATTTCTTTTCTGGGGAAATTTCTCTCCAGCTATGTACTTCCGGTGCCAATCGTTAGATTACCAACGGACAGTATATTTTCTTGCGTGTGTCACACCATCCGTGCATGGTATATTTATTCTAGATGGTACTCCACAGAAATACAGAATAGCGATGACATCGTTGCAATCACTGTCTATAGATCGTCTATGTTATTGTGTGCATATCTCAGCCGTCTCTGGTCCTAAATAGTGTTATGACTGTTTAAGAGATCCGTTTCCACAGCACAGTATCATGTTATTTACGTCTGAGATAATGGTTTGTTCGTGTAACTAGTGTCGTCGCAATTCAAAACGTCAATCGGTTCTAAAAGTGTTTGCAAACGTGCATACAACAGACAGCTGTTCACCTGCTTTCTCAAACCAGTATCTTTGTTTACATTTCCAACACTAAAGCATCCCAAAAGGCTTAAATATGAAACGAGCTAAAGAAATGGAATGGCCATAGAAACGGTCGATATATATTATTGGAAACTCTACTGAAATACTTCCTGTCACCAAGCACAACATGAGAGACCTTTGAAGATCCAGCTTAGAAATGATCTTCAGCAAGCCATGCTTGTCATAAAAGGCGACTAACGAGATTGGGTGGGCAGACTCACTGACTTGTCTGACATCTGTCGTCCTATCCCAAGTACGTAGATCAATGCTCATGGTGTTGATCACTCGATTGTCTGCCCCAGACTCGATTATCTACAGACCACCAAATAGCAAGATTACAGAATGCAGCGTTGAACAATAAACCAACCAAATGACAACATCAGTACTCTTACAAGTTCCATAGTTACGACAAGCATGGGTTACTGAAGACAATTCTATCCCGGATCTTCACGGGTCGTACGAATTTTACATCAACCGAAATTGGACCCATGTAATGTAGACCGATATTACGTTTCGGACGTCACCTGACCTGACATGAAAGTCAAGGAGGCCAAAGTCAAACCTCCCATAGCTGTTACATGTAATACAAGTGAGCACGAAGCTGAATCCTATCAAAACATGCAATTGTAAGCAAGAGATTATGGATAAGGGTGGGGCCATTTTTAGAACGATTCCCGTAAATCTGACATTAAATCTAACACTAAATCTGTAGGTTTCACGAAACCAATATCTTTTCCCACAGACTTCCATAGTAAAGTTATATTGTTTTAAACGTCACCCATGCTGTCAATAGTCAATAGCCATTTCCATGTACACACTGGTATAACCTAGTGTTTAAACGGCATTAACAACACAAACACCGGACAACCTATCCTGCCTATTTTCCGAGCATAAACAGTAATCATGCTGAACACATCAACCCGGGCTCCACACCAAATGTCACCTACTGGAAAATATCTGTACACACAAAAAGCAGAACTCATGGTGATGAAAATGACTGCATTAAATACATAAAATTATAGTCAGTTTTAATTACTGGATGAATGTGCTTTCGAAAAAAACCATCAAAATCTTGCACTATTTCATCCAATCACAGCGGTCACATGTCTATCTGGCCAGAAGTTTCAGCACCACTCACAAAGTAAGTGTTTTGACATTGTGTAGTAGAACCCATAGCCGTTGGTAGAAACCCATGCAACGACATCGTTGACTGGGTGGGTTAGTTTGTGAGAGTGAGTGAGTGAGATATTACACCTCAGTGCCCCTATGTCAGCTATAAGGAGCTGATTCAAGATTGTTCGCGACACCTTAACACAGCCATGATTTAATAGATTAGGGTAATTGGAGCTGAAAGTGCAGTAAGGTGCTTTCCCCAGAACTGATTTACGGACGTAAACTCGTTTCTTTACTAGGGCAGTCTCACTAATCATGCTTATTACACATGCCATCAATGGCGCTTCGAGCAGTAGCTCACTTGAATACGGATTATATGACAGTCACTTGAATATCTTCAAATATCAGCCAAGAAATGAATTTTGAACAGCCGTACTCAATCTACTTCATATTCAGCACAATTCAACAATCATGATACTCTCTACTTGGGCAGTGGGTACTCTAGTTATTAACACGTTCGTCCGTCCCGCCGAAGACCCGGATTCGATTTCTCAAATGGGTATGATGTGTGAAGCCTATTTCTGGTGTCATTCGCCGTGATATTGCTGGAATATTACTACAAGCGGCATAAAACTAAACTCACTCACTCACTCACTCACTCTCTACTCTTAACAATAATATGTGCAAAATTATAATCTCAAGTTACATCTTAGCTTAACATGTCATTTTTTCTCATCATGTCACGACTGATTATTCTAGAACATAATTAATCAATACATGTGTAATTTCAGAAACTACTTTCCATATACTTTTATTCTAAAAAAACAACATTCTGTTTCCAAAACTAAATAAGCTAAAACGGGATGATAGCGAGTATTTTGGGGTGTGTGAATAAGTTTATTTTACTCTGCACTCAGAAATATTGCATCTATATAGGGACGTTCTGTAAATAATCGTGTTTGGACCAGACAGACCAGTGATCAACATCATGAGCATCGATCTAAGCGACTGGGATACGGTGACATGTGTCAGTCAATCCAGCTAGCATGAACACGGACTGCTGACGATCAGTTCTAACCTAGATTTTCACGGGTTGAGTTCTTTTTGGAAATGTTACCCCAGCTGAACAGAATGGTAGTCAAACGTTGTCATACGAACTCTACAGTATTTGTCATTACCATTTACTGCTTGTTAACATTTTCCATGCCTTCTTGGACATCGCAACTAATGCTGTTTACATGATCTTTTGGATGATTTTCAACGAGAAAACTTAAAATGTTGACATTTCAAAATTATCATATGATAGTGATGTGATTTTAAGTCATAGCTTCAAAAGTGCGATGGTTTCAAGGTTGTCCAGGGTGTCAACTCTCAGCGGCCACATCTCCTTGACCAGAGTGAGTGAGTCTAGTCTTACGCCACTTTTAGCAATCTATCAGCAATATCACGACATCTTGACACTAGAAATTAGCTGTGGGGAATAGAACCCGGGTTTTCAACTAGGCTACCCCACCGCCTCACCATGACAGGACCTCACTGTCACCTTTGATCTAGGTGAGCTAAAGATGACACCTTTGATCTAGGTGAGCTAAAGATGCAACGTGACTGGTAAACCATCCTCCGGTTAGATGTGCTTGGTCCGGGCGTCGTTCGTCATTTGGAAACCGAGCACAACATAGGTTATATAGGGAATAATTGAGCAACTCGACCAGTTATTGTATATAGAAAGATTCAAATCAAATTCGTTTGACGCAATATTGTAAATCCAAGCATTGATTTATCGTATCCTGCCCAGGGGCCGATATTCGAATGCAACAGATGTTGTTAAAATTTTCCTAACAGGAAGAAAGAAATGTGTGTTCAAGCATATTGGCTCAATGAAGACTGGGGTAAGGAATTAATTTATATCACCATGAACACGAACATGTTTGCAAATTTATGTGTTGTCAAAGACAGAAGTCAAACATACATGAATCAGTTTACATTATGAGATTTTTTAGAACTTTATAAAGCGTTTTGTGTAACACATGACTTTTTCTCGATACTATGAAGCCTGTCATAAAATCATTTGAGATATGTTGTACATGAATATTTTTTTCATTTGTTTGTATAGTTTTCATTAAATGCATTGCAACTATCATGCGTAAATATAGTCTGGTTCATAATTATTGAGAATTTTTCTTCTTACTTTGAGCTATCCTAACACCTCAACTGATTCACTGATACTTAAAACTAAGTAATGGTATAAGGGAGGTAACTCATCTTGGCCTACTGAGTATAGTACAATTAGAGTTACCTCCCCTGAATTTGTAGCAGACGCCATTTTCCTCAGCACTGTCAACAATGTCTGCTGAAGATAAAAGAAGGATGATTTTTGAGTTGTGTAATCAAGGAATTGATGATGTAAATACATTGGCAGAGAGAACAGGAACTCCTGTTTCTACTGTGTATAGGATTAGGAAGAATTTTAAAGAGGGAAAGAATTTTGGGCACCAGAAAGGAGCAGGGAGACCCAAAAAATTGGACTTCTCAGATCGCGCCCGGCTGGGTATTTTAGCGTCTAAAAAGCAAAGGGCAAGCATCTCCAACATCAGGTATGAAATGATAGAAAGGGGATCAACAGTTGTAGGACTGGAATTCCTTCTCCTCTCATGAAACAAGAACATAAAGACAGGCGTGTTGAGTGGTGTTTGGCACATGAAAACTTTGACTGGGAAAATGTGATTTTTACTGATGAAAGCTCAATATGGGTATATCCCAATAATGTGAAAATATGGACAAAGTCTGCGTCAGCACCGTTGTATCGACGACCTAAATACAGCCCAAAGTTTCATGTATGGGGAGGGATATCCTTATTAGGAACGACCCCGCTGTGTGTGTTTGAGGGAAATCTGACAAGTCAACGCTACACTAACATATTAGATAATTTTCTCCTTCCAAGTGCACATGTGTTTTATGGAAATGACTGGATTTTGCAGCAAGATAATGATCCTAAACACACCGCAAAACATGCCAAGCAGTGGTTTCAGGAGAAAAATGTGACTGCATTACCATTTCCTGCATATAATCCTGACTTAAATCCCATTGAGAACATTTCGGGGATGATGAAGGAATGTGTGAATCAAAAGGGGTTGACAAAAATTGAAGACATGAAGAGAGAAGTGGTACGATACTGGGATAGCATAACTCACGAGACACTAACCTCTCTGATAGGAAGTATGCCTACCCGTCTTAGACTGTGCCGTGAAGCTCAAGGAGATAAAAATATTAAATTGTTACCTACACAACATGAAAAGGTCAGTTTACTTTCACAATACATTCAATTTTATCTGATTTGTTCTCGTTTAATAATATGAAATGCTTTAGCTATTCTCAATAATTTTGAACCACTGTAGTTATGAAACAGGTATCAAAGGTCAATGTATAGTGAAAAGTCCACTTATTGCATGTACGTTAATGCTTATGCTTTGTAAAGATCAAATACATATTACAGATTTATCTTACTGGAGGGAAAGATCTGGTTTTAATTAGACCATTGCAAACATGACAGGGCTGTCTTAATCCGTTTTGCTCAAACATGATTAGAATTGTTTAATCCGTATTGTGACCGTAATCCGTAACATGACAGGAATTCCTTGAACCGTATTGCACAAACATGAGTGGAATAGAATGATCGGTATTGCTCAAACATGTCTGGGATTTCTTAATCCGTATTGGTCAAACATGATAGCACTTTCTTAATCCGTTTTACTCAAACGTAATTAAAATGTCTTGAACCGTATTGCTCAAACATGCCTGGAATTGCTCGAACAATATTGTGCAAAAATGACGGGAACTGTTAAATCCGTGTTGCGCAAACATGACAGGAATTTCTTTATTCATATTGCTCAAACATGACTGGAATCGTTTGATCCGCATTGTGTGACATCCCAGCTGGGATCCCTTGGACTGGAGGCAGAATGACGTGAATCTGCGAATCAGTGAACCTATTTGTGGACCATGAACAATCGATCTTCCAACAATCACTATATCAAATTCATTGACTTAATGGGTGTAACAATATTGTTTCAAGTAAAACGCCGTAATGCTAACCATTCATCATTGTGAAGAGTGTATTGGTTATAACCTCCCCCTCTTTCAATGTCGAGGTTTTATTGGTTCACGTGAGTCCATGAACACCCGTCACGATCCACGAGCAGGGAGTACAAAAGTCGTATCGTCACGCCACTTATGATATCAGAACGGTTATTGTTTCTGGAAGTCATGCTGATGAACACAATTTGCATTCACTTTCAAACGACTGAAATGGCGGAATAGTGCATTAGGATATTGTTTAAGTAGAAAGTTTGATGGTGGGCATAATAATATAAATCTTTCTAGCGAAACATGAAAATTATCTACTCTATCTTCAGTTGCACAATCAAGGCACAAATTATGTCCTCACAATTATATTCGATGGTTTGGGTTTGTTTTTTGTTTGTTGTTGTTGTTGTTTTGTTTGTTTTGTTTTGTTGTTGTTGTTTTTATATTCATTAAAATTCTGTTAGTAATCTAAATCAAAAGCAAAAGTTCAGGTTATGTTAAATTCCACGGTGTGCTGAACACCAAGAATGGCTACCCGGGATTGATCGAGACTGATAAAAGCAATTTCATTTTTGCATTTTTGTTCAACTTTATCGATAATTATACTGAATTGAACTTTTATCTTCACTAAGGCTGCAAACTGCAGCGTAAGAGGTACATAAATAGTGTTTACATTTATACAACATAAGAAATTATATACAAACTGTATGATAGTGCAATGTACATTGAGAGAAGTTACATATTAAGTTGTTTTTAAGTTATTTCTTAAATAAAGCCAAAATCATTTTACAGAAAATTGAAAGTTTTCTTAAAGTTCCTAGCTTATTGGTGTTAAAAGGATATTCATTTTATACATATTTGGTCTAATTCAATAATACTTCTGAATATATTTTTCTCTTTCTATTTCTAAGTTGGGACATATAAATAAGTAATGAAATTCATCACCAATATCATTTAGGTTACATAAAGCACACTTTCTATCGTTTGCTGGGATTTGTCGCCTTCCACTTTTCTCGACTGGAAGGAACTGACTGGAAGTTCGGAATTTTAACAAGTTTAACATAATGCAGAAAAATGAGGTTTGTTTCAAATTTGAGAGATGGTTTTTTGAACCATGCTGTAAGTAGTTGCTTGGAAGAGGTTTCAATTGATGAAATCCATATTTGCTCTTAAATATTTCTTAATATACCTTTGATAACAGTTTTAAGCCAAGAAAAACTTTCAAAATTTAGGGATTTACATTCATGTTCACATTTGCCAAATATATAATCGTTGAATATTAATTTATGTATTAAGAAGCACACGTTTGACGGTTTTCCGATTAAAAGGTTTAGCCCAAAGACATACGATACCATTCTCCTTACCATTCTACCAAACTCGCCATATAACATAAAGTTACATACATGTTTATATGCAGCTAACTCTCATTAACATTCCCTTCTTACCATTCTGTTCGGTGTGGGTGTAACCAGCATACATCAGATCTTTTGCTGAGATTACTGATGAATGTTGCAATGTTGTAGAGTCTGTGCAAACTATTGTTAGCAATTCCTGCACCATATCAAGTGATCGTATGCATAACATAGATGACTGGGATCATTGGTGCTTTGCGGCACAGCTGTAGAACAAGAATGGTTATTTCTCTCTGATATGAAGCGTTTATGCAAATCACAGCTTGTGAACGTAGTCTAACATTAACAAGATTCATGCCAATGGGCAGTGGGGTAGCTGAGTTGTTAAAGCGTTCGCTCTACCCGCCTAAGACCCGGGTTCGATTCCTCACATGAGTGCAGTGTTTGAAGCCCCTTTGTTGTGTCTCCCGCCAAGGTATTGCTGGAATATTGCGGCGTTAAACGTCAACGAAACCAGTCCGCTATCTCCTGTCGTGATGTTGCTGGAATATTGCTGAGTGCAGCGTTTAACATCAACGAAACCATTTTTTTACCCCAGCCGTGATATTACTGGAATGTTGCTAAAAGTGTTCTAAAACTTAACTCACTTACTCACTCTGCTCAAACAAAATCCTGTGCCGTGGAGGAACGGACTGCTATAGTTTGGATATATGTTCTAGGTTTGTGTTCCATTGTGATATGCGTGTTTTGTTAAATTTGTTAGAAACGTAATCTATGATGGTCTCATTAGCCTCCAGGTTATAACTGGAAAAAATACCAACATGTTCCCGGGGTCTTGAAACAGGCAAGTCGTGTTACCATAATAAAACCGTAGTCCTCTTGATTAACCTGTAAATCTAGACACAAGAAACATATTAAACCTCTCAGTATTTGATTCAAATTTTGACTAATCTGCAAGGCTCTGTACTTGTCAGTTTTCTGATTTCTATCAAAGATATCATGCTTCAGGTACATATTTCACGAAAGAATTCTATTTGCGAAGAACGATAGTCTTAAAAGCATTACATTGATATGCATCGCAGGGACGCACACTCTTATAAATGACTACAATACACTAAAATGTTTTGACCGTGCAGATGAAAATGTCATTTGACATTTCAGCACAAGGGATACACAGTGATTGCAGCATTCATAATTATCATCATTTCCTAGTTTAACATCTTTATCCCGACATGGGTGACAAATTACATGTCTCTTCGATAAGACGACCATCCGGTAACACCTGATTGTCAGGTAACACCTGATTGTCAGTTAACGCCTGATTCTTCCTGGTGATGATCGACGCACATTAACGACCAGCATGTAATGGATCGTGCGTGGCGGGTCAAAACTCCCATTTATTATTTATTTTTGGTACGCATGATAATATTCCGCTGCCAATCTGAAAGTCAATACCGAGTTTATTATCGATGTCCGATTGATGTAGCAGCTGCACATTGTGTGACTCTTAGCGATGTAAATTTATGGATGTACAGCTGATTGACCGGCCCTAATACAATAGTCTTTTATTTCACGTTGACATCAACGTGAGTGTCGGGAACGTTGTCCACTCAGGTGAATATCTCCTCCGTCTGTGCTTACCTGCGTGCTTGTGGCTGACTTATGCCTTCTCTATAGTTCGATGGGCGATGGGGTAGCCTAGTGGTTAAAGCGTTCGTTCCCTGGCCATAGGTAACAGGCCATAGGTGACATGGCGTGTATTGTTTTACGTCGCTGTTAGCAATATTCCACCAGCAATATCACCGCAGGGGACACCTTCGCACATTGTCCAATGTGGGCAATCGACTCCTCCACGTGACGAGCATATGCTGTAACCGCTAGGCTACCCCACCACGTCTGTGAGAAAGTAATATGATAATTCATGTATGATTTTGGTGCGTTAAGGCAAGAAATGTGCATCCCCATGGACATGATTTGGGTTCCTCCTCTTAAAGATCGTTTTCTATATGCACACAAGTCAGAATTTCATGACAATTTAAAGAAAAAGAATCAGACATATTGAGGATCTCTGCATTAATGGTCAGATAGCTTATTTCAATTTTTCAAACGTTGTAGTCACGTGAAAGACATTTCTAAAACTAAATTAGATGGTATTGACTATTTCGTTTCTTTTCAGGGACACCATGGCCTTGCTTTTCGGTGTGTTTGCTTCTTTGGAGTGTGCTAATGTCACTTTTATAGATATTCATGGTTTAATTGTGACATTTACAGGCTACCACAACAAACAAACAATAGGAAATGGAAAATGAATAC
The DNA here is from genome assembly GCF_037392515.1 of Haliotis asinina. Classification (NCBI taxonomy): domain Eukaryota; kingdom Metazoa; phylum Mollusca; class Gastropoda; order Lepetellida; family Haliotidae; genus Haliotis; species Haliotis asinina. Next base: position 35,060,809 of record NC_090282.1, on the reverse strand, counting down.
ACAAGAGTCACTTTGATACTGAAGCACTTTTTCTACCTTTCAGACTACAACATTAGCAAGACGAATACGCACGTATTGTTCAAGGAACAGGTGTAACGTTATTTGAAATTATCTATGATCCAAAGCAGTAACGATGATCATGGCGCGATTAATACAGACGAGCAAAGGGCACCTGATTAACAGACTTATATTCAGTTGTTCACCAGGGAATGAGCCTCTAGAGGATACTAGTAGTACTCATTAACCTCATCTGTTTCCGACTTTCTTCTTTGTAGGCCTTCTATTAATGATGTCCTTCTGACAGGGACAGACGACCATCTCTGCAACAATAGAAATATCACAACTGAAGCGGAAACAGAATTACACAAGGACACTGCCATTGTTTCACTTTGAATACATACGAGAAAGGTATAAATAGTAACATGTTTTCAATGGATCTGTGATTACCTTGGTGTTCATACCTTCATAGTTTAAAACATAATTATTTTTAAACGCAATCCAGAATTCTTTTTAGAAACTGTTGTTTTTTTCAAATTATTAAATGTGTCAAGGATGAGTCGCAGGTGGAAAGGAAGGAAAGATGTTAACAATTCCTTGGGCATTCCGTCACCCCGCTCGGTGGATGTTGACTTTCAGTGGTATTCTCGTTTTCACTTGGTGCCCTCTTCATTGATTGGCTGGAGGATTTTCAAACTACACGTACTGAAACAGCAGTCATCTAATCATCAACAGCCGGACTGACATCAGTGGGAGGCAAGTTTTTCATTACATCTTTGCTTAAGTAATTGGAGAAGACTTAATGTACATTGAAAAAAAAATTGTTAGTCTGTCACAAACGAAGCCAGACCACCCCATGAAAATAATATAAATTTAAAAGCACAGTCAACCAATCAACATCCACTGGGAGGCAGGTTCTGTTCGTATTTTGGGCTTTGATCCATGTCAAAAACATATGATGTGAATATCTTAGCCGCAAAAAATCAAGGGTTTATTCTAGCATCATTATCTTTTTAAAATATTTTCTCAGGATAACAAAGCCCTGCTCTAAATAAATCTTGGAAAGTTGCCTCTGACTATATTTTTCTCTACCAGGTCTTGTGAATGGTTTCCTTATCCAGGGACTGTTTGCCATCTAGTTCTCAACAGATTACATCTTCTCTGTTATATTGGGCGTGGTGTTGGGTGAGTCATTACCTCATGATTTAAGAATTTTAGCTGATACAGGTACATACCATCCTTTGTGTACATTTACAGGTGCTGCAATTGCAACTGATTTTCTCAAGTATGTTCCCGTATATACGTTGAATATGGAAACGTATGTAGATGTCTTGAAAGTAGCTTAAGCTTGTAGATTTGGTATCTCAGCAGTGGTGTGGTTTCCTTATCCAGAGATTTGGTATCCGAGCAGTGTTGCGTTCAGGCAGCATATTGGCTTCTCTTGGACTGTTTGCCACCTGGTTCTCCACCGGTTACATCTTCACTGTCATATCTGTCGGCGTGGTGATGGGTGAATTGTGGTCTACCGAGTGTATATTAGGTGTCATTAATAGACGCTAATGATATAGAGCACATGTAGTGCCATTATGATGTTTACGGACAAGACGTTCAGCCAGCGCAAGCAAACATCAGTAGTATAAACCACTACTATCTTCTGTGATTCACAACGATAAGTCAGTCTGCCTACCGCCATGGAATGACGAACTGAATCTGCTTTCATCTGTGAAGAGCACACGAGATCATGACCTTGCTTCCAGCGGCCATGATGTCTGCTACATCTTAAACGTGCTGCTGGGACATGGTGTTATTGGTGGACGAACTGCAGAGACTGAGACTAGTCTATGTTCAGAGACTAGTCTATGAGGGGTGGGATGGGGTAACAAAAATGTCTTCTTCTCATACTGGTTACTGCTAATCTAACCCACATGTTTCCTTATAGTCGTCTTGGAAGTGGTAGAGGCGATTTAGTCACTGGCGCCTCCAGCACAGCACTAGGAATACTAATAGGAAATATCCACCTGCAGGGCTCCAGATCACCACTGAGCTTGTGGTATGTCCAACTACAAATATACAGTAAGGACAAGCGTTCATCTCAATCACTGGACTGCACGCCAATGGTATGAGAACGCTTTGGTATATTTTAAGGTGTGAAAGACTATACACGTAAACGTTACTACATCACATTCATTCACTGTTACATGTGACATTGTAAGTGATTATCTGACAGGATGATTTCCATGAACTTCAAAGCGAGAGTTGCAACAAACCTTAGATTTTAGCCTTGGCAGTTGAAAATAATTTGCTGCTCAAAAGTTTTGGATTTTTTTCTTTTATATGTTTTGGTATCTATAATTGGTACCTTATAACATACTTGGAAACTTGGTTTCTTTTCAGTTTCAGTGAAGCTGTATGACTTGACTGGATCATATGATCAAACTTCAGTGATATTCGGCTCTGCGAGAGTGGTTGTCGCTTTTTCTCCAATGATGATTTAGCGTGTGGAATCCATTGGCACACACATATCTGTCCCTATTGCACCTAGTGTATTCTACATTTCAATAAAGAGAAATAGCAGTCCCCACCCAGTATTAAAGTTCTACCAGAGTACCTACTGCAAAACATCATGGTGCACAGACTCGTTCCCTTTAAATTCCCAAATATTCACTAAATACGTGAAAATCCATATATAGCTGAACAGGCACACAGAAGACTAAAATTAGATCACAATGAAAGCTGAGCAATGGCTGGTTGATTGAAATTGATAGTTACACAACGGGATAATTATGTATCAGCATTTGCGATTTCTTAAAACATACTTTGGGTTGATTGAGTCTTTGCTATGAATTTTCTTACAGCAAGCCAGTTTCACAGCATACAATTGTATATAAACTGGGTATTTTTGTGCGATATTTTGGTGACCATGAAGCTAGTACGTTTTGATGAGATGACAAGGGGGTAAGCGAACTAAGGCGTTGTTGTAGGTTACTGGCAAAGTTAGCATTTATGCTATTTTTGACGTGTAGGCCCGATAGGTTGCCAAGATTTTATTGTAAAATCATCATCATCTCCCAAATGTGTAACTGATGACGGAGTGACTTCTCAGCAGACAGCTTCTATACCAGACTAAGTTCCATCATTTGAGATGGAAATTTGGAGATGACGTGGGGACCTATTCGCGAAAGTTGATCTTTAATTCTGGCAATGTGAACTCTGACATATCTTATTCCTATTGTGACTAGGGTTCTCCAAAGTCCAAAATAAGAGTACTCCCCTTCCAAAGTTTATGACACATTTGGATTACGCTTCCTTAGCAAAAGCAGAGATTCTAGTACCATTCCTTTAGTTGGGTCCCATGAGGGATTCGAACCCACACGCTCAGAGTGACATATCTAATCGTCAGCACACAAAGTTTCTAAACGTCTGTGTGCATTCATTGGTTTCGGGTGTGGAAGCTGTGCCAGGTTACGTTTGTCACATGCGCCCGTTATCAGACCTGTCAGTAAAGATAAAACGTTCTGTCACCTGTTGATGATCTGAGAGGAAAAATTCATTAGTCGAATTAAACTGATTCAACTTAATTTCTTGGGTTTTTTTTAATTTCTGATTTCTTCGTTTCAAATCTCTTTTCATTCTCCCAAACCATTTTCATTCTTCAATCAAACCATAAATTTCAGCAGACAGTATTTCTTCCTCAAGCAAAAAAATGACACTGAACCAAAAGTACGATATAAAATTTGCTGAGTTTGAATATTAAATACAGTTAGTACTGTAAATTAATTGTTGAGACAACCTGGTAGGGAAAATTCATGAGCATGAGTGCATGCTTCAGACTTAATCAGTTATACAAGACTATCTTAGTTTCTGCAGTGTCATTAGTTTGTTTTAGTTCTCACTGTGGATATTACCATGCGTCCACACGTATGAAACGTGGGGGAAAAACTGTTGAACAGACGATGGCTAACAGCAAGTCAGTATTTCCTGTTGTTGAAAGTATTTCTTTGAGAATTGTCTCACATAAGCACAAGAACTGCTGACACTAAGTGAAGGGTACCAGAACACCGATATTAAACCAGGTTATTGAAAAAGACGTTGGATACAAAATGAGGGTTCCGAGTTCCACTGACGTAGATACAAGACTTATGAGCATGGAAGGGACGCTGGAAAGGGAAAATCTCCCTGCTGGAAAAGGTGTAGTGGATTATCCAAGATTCCTTAATGATGTTGGCCATCCAAACAAAGGTAGTATTGCTATGTCGTCAGGCATAAGCAAAGCAGGGTCGTGTACCTTCAAAGAAAACAGGGTCATTGGCTCAAATGAAGATGAAACAGATCGGTACACAAATGTTCCCACTAGTAACAATGACCATAGGACTGAAGATAGGTAAGTAACTTTCATATATTACCATATTACAAAATTAACACAATTACTTGTACGTCAGCTGTGAGTGTCAGATGGATGTGAACATTTTTTAATAATGAATAGGCTCGAAGTTTTGTACAAACGATTTTTTTCTGAGAAAACAAAATTCAAAACTAAATATTCCAAAACAAAAAGAGATATCCGAAAACAATAAATGGTCACAGAAAGGCAAAGAGACACTGATAAGGAAAAGGAAGGACTGCACGTAACATGAAAATCAACAGAACAGTCTTGTGATGCAATGTTAGGGAGGAATACCCCACGATCTTTCAAGCATTTGGGTACACGGTGGTCCGAATGAACATCTCCATGACAATGTGGGCGAGTCTAGACTACTGGTCATGGGAGACCTGGCCTTATGGTCATAGCACATACACATCTCATGGTGATGTCCATGACTTGCTCACAACACAGGTCAGGGGCTAGTGCTGTTTAGGATTCTCGGTTACAATACTGTGGGCTCATTCCTTATCGTCTCCAAAAGATAAAAGAGACAGATGTGACAAACGATACAAACGTATGTGCTAGTATGTTGTCTAAGTAATACTGTCCACTGTCCTCCCAATGACAAAATGCAGTGGCGTTCTTACTGTAATGATGACCGTGGCAAAGGTTTATCCGACAGGGGATATGATAATAAACTACAGTCCGAAGTTCATTGACAGACAATGCTATCTTTATGAGACCAGCACCAGAACACTGCATTAGCAGAACATATGGGGCATATATTGAACGTTAAGCTTATATTATACAACATTACTTAAAGGGACACTAATCCAAATCAATATCCGTGGACTGGTTTGCGATATCTGCTGCGCCACCCACAAGCTCTATCGGTAGTATACTATACATTGATCAACAAAGATGAAGTTTTTTTTACTCATTGATATTTTCATGTTCATTATTATGAAAACAAATGAAACCATTTTAAGTTGACTTCATATGCCAGTGGTAAATCAATTTACCATGATGTATCATTAAAAATGAACGATTGAAACTGAAATGCAAACATCATCTATTAGACAGCAGAACACGGATCTTCATTCAGAGGCACGATAGGAAATAGAAGTGTAGAATTCAAAGAATATTCATTCATTTCAGTGTGTAGCCTACTTTCTTCTTTGTAGACCGTCAACTCATAGTGCAGAGACAGACGAACACCTCAGCAAAGACGCGAGAGACTTGGACACAGAAATACCTAAAGGCAGAGCTTTTGTTCAAGATTATGACAATGTTGCATATGTCCCGGATGAACTAGAAGAGGAACCTAAACTATTTATCATAGGTGACGGGTATATTCAGCACGATTCTCAACACACAAGGTACGGACGGACGCGTGTGTTGGGTTTATATGTAAATGTTGTGGAAACATATGTTTAAATGTTGTGGAAACATATGTTTATATGTTGTGGAAACATGTTTATATGTTGTGGAAACATATGTTTATATGTTGTGGAAACATATGTTTATATGTTGTGGAAACATGTCTATATGTTGTGGAAACATGTTTATATGTTGTGGAAACATATGTTTATATGTTGTGGAAACATATGTTTATATGTTGTGGAAACATGTCTATATGTTGTGGAAACATGTTTATATGTTGTGGAAACATATGTTTATATGTTGTGGAAACATGTTTATATGTTGTGGAAACATATGTTTATATGTTGTGGAAACATATGTTTATATGTTGTGGAAACATATGTTTATATGTTGTGGAAACATGTTTATATGTTGTGGAAACATATGTTTATATGTTGTGGAAACATATCTTCAACGAATCAATAAATGTCTGCATAGTCATCATGAGATATCTACGATGCACATATTCCTGAGAAGCAAATTACGGTTTGAAACAAAATCCAATATTTCGTGTAAAGAGAGAAAGGTATTCCTCTGGAAACTACTGGTTTTATTCCTGTACCAGGGAGGAGTCACAAATGGGAAAGACGACAATATCCAGGCAGTTCTGTCGGCAAGTCGTCACTTTGCTAGGTGGATGTTTCAACACTTTCGTTTGTATGGGATTCGCTTTTTCACTTGGTGCCCTCTTCATTGATTGGCTGGAGGATTTTCAAACCACACGTGCTGAAACAGCAGTCATCCAATCAGCAACAGCTGGATTGACATTCATGGGAGGCAGGTTGTTTTCCTTTATCTTTTAGGACTGGTCAAGTAATTAAAGAAAGCGTTATTGATATTGGAAAATGTTTAGTGAGGCTACGTCACAAACAATCAAGGATGTATTCGAGCCTAAAGAAAAAATGTAAGAAACTATAACAAGTTCCTTCTTCACCTGCGCCATCTGAGGTTGATCCAAAATAGACTTTATTTATTTTGTCTACTAGGTCTTGTGAATGGTTTCCTTATCCAGAGGTTTGGTATCCGAGCTGTGATGTGTTCAGGCAGCATATTGTCTTCTCTTGGACTGTTTGCCAGCTGGTTCTCCACAGGTTACATCTTCACTGTTATATCTGTCGGCGTAGTGTTGGGTGAGTCATCGATTCATGATTGAAAGAAATTTGGCTGATACAGGTATATAAAAACCCGTGTGTATATCTATAGGTACTGTCATTGCAATTGATTTTCACAAGTCTGTTCACGTAAGTATATGTTGAATATGGAAACGTTTGCAGATGTCTTTAAGGTAGCTTTATGCAAAATTTAATGATACGAGTGACAAACAGCATCATGTTCAACTTCATGTGTCCTCAATAATCTCCAGTGGGTTATGTCCATTATACCCTGGGTGCATCTACAAATCTGAGTCTCAGTGCGACCACTGGCAAGCTCAACTGACGAGAATGCGCAGCCAGCAAAGGGAGGTAGAGATATCTATGGCATAGTGGAGATTTATAGTAACGTATACCCTGCAGATTATACCCTGCTTCCTGTTTCTTGAAGCATTTATCTTTAGCGTTCATCACTTGACCCACACAGCTAGCCTTAGACGTAACTCACCACAGCAAGTTCCAGCTAATCAGATGACAGAATGTCCGTGTCTCTGAATTTCATCACTGATAAAACAGCGTCGCAGGAGTGAGTGAGTGAGTGAGTGAGTGAGTGTATTTTCATGCCGCTTTAGCAATATTACAGAGCAATATCACCGAGGAGGGGAGAGAGAGACACTAGAAGTGGACATCACACATTGTATTCATGTAAGGAATCGAACCCGGATGGTCGGCATAACGAGTGAATGTTTAAACCACCAGGCCTACGCCCACCGCCCCAGTGTCACAGGATGATTATGTGCATCAGCAAATGTGTGTTTCTCATCCACTGAATCTTCTATTTTTTTACACCGACTACCGTTGTATCATGTCTCATTAATGCAATACTTGTCAGCATCTGTTTATACAGCAAAACCTGTAAAACGTACTCTTCCCTTTTAACAAGTTGTGGTGGTAAAGGATAAATCAGGACTCCGGGGTTTTGGTAGCAAGTGCAAACCCGCGGGAAAATCTTCCCGACTCCAAGAGTTTATATTTGGTACCCAAACCGAGGAGAAGTGTTTTACTCGACTTATGGCCATCATGAACGTAAACACAAATATGCATTATTTTCAATTTGTTGCATATTGTGTGCATATACTAAGAAGACCCATATTGATGGAACAGTCCGCAAATTATGGAACAGTCGCTGCCAACACCTCGCCTTGCACGTTCTACACGTGCAAAGCAAGCGCGCTGACCACAGTACCCGCCTGGAACACATTGTTCATACTGACCAACAGTCTCCGTCTTCACAGCGATTCTTCGTAGCCTAGAAGATACAACCGCCAAGCTGGAGAGGGAATGATTGCAGTATCGAAACCAGTTATCGCCACTGTATATTGGAACCTTTCAATAACATGAAATTTACGATCGGTGATAGGAAGGCAAAGTTGTATCAATCACAAGTGTAGGTCATTTCAAAACCCCAGATCAGGTTATATAACGACTGTTTCAAAACCTAGGTTATGAAATGGTCGAAATTTAACCTGATATGAGGTTTCGAAACGTGCACTTCAAAACTCTGGTTCAGACACGACAAGACATGACAGAAGAGGTCTACCTAATTCTGGAAAGACCCTGCTTTACATCGGATAAAAGCGGAGATTATAAAAGTGTGATAATTACCTCTGGCTGATTCGTGATTTTGGATTTCAGGTTGGGGATCCAGCATGGTGTATCTGTCAAACATGGTCATCGTAACATTAGCATTTCGTGACCCAAGAGCGAAGGGCTTTGCATTAGCACTACTGACGTCCTCTGGAGGGGTTGGGGCAATAATTTTCCCAAATATCTTGCAGGAATTCAAAAAGGAATTTGGCTGGAGGGGAGCACTTCTTATAATAAGCGGTGTTTACCTGAATGTCGCTCTATCAGGTCTTCTTGTAACGTCATCTCTTGGCGTACCACCTTCAGCTCGGATCAAAAACAAGACAAATGTCAAGGGCACATCCAAATATCGGCGACTACTGAATCCCTTATATGGGGCTTACTTGTTGTGTGCCTTGATAGGGTTTGGTTCCTACTCGGCAACTCTCTTGATTGCAGTTGACTTTGGAATCTCAAGGGGCCTGTCTGCAGAAACGGGAATAGTGTTTTTGTTGATAATGAATGGGACAAGTACTGGAACGCGTTTTATGGCAGGTGTGGTACAGATGATCCCTGGAGTGAAGACCTACCATGTGTTTTGTCTATCAGTGATGGTGTCCAGTGGCTGTCTGATAGTGTTATCGTGGGCTGACTCCTATGACGTGATAATTGCCTGCTTCACAGTTTATGGACTGGGTGCAGGTGGAATGATAGCGACCCTAGGGATTGGTGAGTCATACATATGCGATGTTGAAGTTATGGTCATTATAAATATCGCTGTACCTATAGAGCGGCGAGTGTGATTGTACGTCAGTGTATATCAGCGATGCTAATAGCACTTTCACGATGCTTGTAGGATGTAGGTTATGCGGTTCGATGCAACCTCAGTGAAACCTTTCACTATACGAGTAGAAACTCCTTTTACTGGAATCCAGATGCGATCTGTGTGTTTGTAAAAGACATGTAGGAGGCACCGCGTCTTACGATGATCAGTTCTGCACAAAATGTACGATCAGTCTTCAGGTGGAGGATGGGGCCTGATCTATGCTGTTTATTCATGTAATGACGCGCATATGACGACATAGCTGGGAAGTAGTTCTGACAACAGTAGGTAATCTGACAACACGTTTCCTTGCAGTCATCCTGGAAGTGGTTGGGGAAGACATGTATGCTGTGTCAATGGGCTTGGGCGGTTTAGTCACGGGAGCCTCCAATACAACGCTAGGAATACTAATGGGTAATACGTTTCGTTCTCAAAGTCACAGCTAGGCGTGTGGTAAAGGCTTCTGGGCCTTTATTCTCGAACCGTTCGTTGCCCCAAGAAATCGTAACTTTGATCGTAGCCAATGTGGTAAGAATGAGCTTAAGAAGGGCCATGGACATATCAAGAATAGCTTGCCTGGTAATGACCTGGGCCTCCTTTCTGAAAGCACTAATAAGGTGATAGCAAGTCACTAAGGTAACCTCAGTTCAATGCTAAAGAATAGGAGTTAAGCTTAACCTTAGAAAAGGTTGTGAAAGGAGCGATCGGTCGTGACAAATGATACTCTGGTCATCCGACAACGAGGAATTGTTCACAAAACGGAGGAGGCTCGTAGGTGCACTCGGCAATGAATACAGATGTATTGAGATCATTTGCCCTAATATATTGTTTATACACTGACACAAATAAATCACGATAAGCGAGAGTTAGTACTATCTCTGTGTTGAAACGTATTAGTTACAGCCCTCCTGGAAAACGGCAAAAACTGTTCTGTTTTTGTTCACCAGGTTCGGATATTTTAAAGCAATCATACTTTGGTGACGTATTTTTTCTCCTCCATTTTAGGGACGCTGTATGACTTGACTGGATCGTATAATCTACCTTTGGTGATATTCGGCTCTGCGGGTGTGGGCGCCGTCTTTTTCCCCGTGATGATTCAGTGTGTGAAATCCATTGGCACACGCAGATCTGTCACTCTTGCACCTATGTGACATTCTACATTTATTGCCAACATTCAGTTAAATCACAAATGGAACATCCATGCTATCCATGCAGCTTTTTTAAAAACGCCATTGAAATACCAAGATCTAAACTGTTTGCACAAACCGCGCCGGTAGAGCACTCGGAGAATGAGCAACGCAACCGTCGAGCATAATAGTAACGTCGGTGTACATTTATTCTTTATCCGAGCATACTGTGCTGAGACTCGTGCCTTTTAGACGTCATGAAGTATTCACTGAATATATCCATCTAGCCTTTAACGTTAACGCCTGAAACCACATTAAAATAAAAGTTGAGATACGCGTAAATTATTGAAATATTATGAGTTATGTGAAAATCTAGTGTATGAATGTTGAAAAATATTTGAAGTTAATATTTTGAAGATTTTTTTTTGTCTAGACGTTTAGTCGACTTTTCCAATTGCAAGTTAGTTTTATATTAGAAGATATCAATACGGATTACCTAATGTTGCGTGCATGATGCACAAAACTTTTATATTTGAATCTGATAATGCAAAGAGCATGAGCAACTAATTCATTGTTGTTTATGACTTGCATTGGTGCCGTTGTACAAAGTGTTATCAAGGCTAAGGCGATCGACACACCCATATCTTACAACAGACTTACTATAGTGGTAGCACTTAGATTGTTTTGTACAAAGGCACCCTGAGGACGTTGTCATTTAACAGGTGCGAAAATACACACCTGCATCACTGTCCTAACTACAATATAAGTCGTCCACTGGTCATGAGGGGACCATGGGCTCATGTACCCTCGAGGTTTGTTTATGTTCCTCGAACCCGCATAAATAAACCTCAAGGGTACATGAGCCCATGGCCCCCTCGTGACCAGTGAACAACTTATTTTGTAAACTAACAGTTCAATGGTGACTTCCGGAACATTGAAATATTCCCACAAGGACCAGCTAGTGCCGTGTCGAATTTCTCCTCCTTATGAATCGGTCTTCCTTGATAGATGCTTGGCAGCACACCTGGTGCAAAGGCACTTTCAATTCAAATAGACGACACAGTTTAACTGAATTCAGATAAATGCGACTGGCTGGGTCAGAATGTTTCACAAGCAAGCTGAAACGCATAATTTGAAATTGAAACTGAATCATTTAGATGGGAACAGCATTCGTAAATACTCTTGTTATTCCGGCAAGCCGAAATTATTTTGTGAAAGTGTTTTGCATTGCGTGTGTCAACGCCTGTGTATGCGGCGTCGGAATGGGAACTAGCTCAGAATTATAGGTTGAAGAAGACAAAAAAGTTACGTTGCGTCCAAACTTCTTTAATTGGCTTTACAATACATGACGCAGTACAGGCGACACGACACATTCCACATCCATACAAGACAGCAAGGTACTCGGTCGGGGACTCCAGCCGGATTTTAACAGAAGTTGTCACAATTACGATGACCAACATGTTGACGAAGACAAATTAATACGTTGATGAAGACGACGGCATAGTCGAATTTCTTTTCTTTACATAATAAGGCGAGTGGATTTCCTGCTCAACCCCAGGGCATTTCCTACCAGCGGCATTATCCTGTTCGCGGTCGTGGCTGAACAGAAAGTGACAATACCGGACTTTGTGACAATATAACAATACGCGCATATGCGTGCTTGTGTACATGTGTGTATACATTGTTTTAAGTATAATATGAGCTAATTACCAGGCGTCATATATGAAGGGGGGATTGGGGGGTCAGCCTATTGGCAATGCTACATCTTAATAGTTGTTTGAAATATATACAACTAAATATTTTGCAGACTTTCTTACCAGTATGTAAAAAAACATCAGGCCGTTGAAATGTCATCATTACTTTCCTAAGGCGCGTTTGAGATGGAGTAGACATCATTGCCTCTGACATCAACGTCAGTGGCCTAGTCTGCTCTTCACAGATCAGATTCAATTTGTCCTTCCATGGTTGTCGGCAGAGGATTTGTCGTCGCAATGGAGAGCGAATCAGAAATGCAACTGTGACCACGTGTAACCGACTTGGCGGGGGTGGGATGGGTTGGGTGGGTCTGTCGGTCATTGTTTGGGCAGGGATAAATCCTACTCCACTCCACGAGGTGGACGTAAACCATGCATGGTATTTATGGTCGACCCTCTTTACTGCAAGACGAAAACGCCAAACCAAATAAGTCCAGAATTCTCACTGAATTCCTTAGAGAGCAGCAGCTGGAATATTGCTGAGTGCGGCGTAAAACTAAACTCACTCGCTTAGACACCAGGGTGTAGTGCTGATGGAGTGGTCGGCATGCTCACCATTCATCAACACGATTGAGCAAGCCTGGGATGAACACGACGTGTCGACGTGTGAACGCAGGTAACGCAGCACCAGTGGATATCCGAGGACTCTGTAGAGCTCTAGTATAGGAATGGAATGCAATTCCGCAAGTTTTTTTAGTGAACTTGATAAGGTGAGAGAACAAGGTGCACCAAAGTCTCGGAGGAGAGAGACTTAGTGAGGAGGGTACACAAAATGTTGAATGACCGAGTTCTTCATGACTGTAATGTTCAATTTGGGGGGTTTTGTCTACACATGTGATATTTGCTAGTGCTGACTGAACTGTTTGCCTTCATATTACGATGTGTTATGTTTGTCAACACATTAAACATGACGATGATACTCCTAGTTCCGTTATTCCGGAGCAACACGTGTTTCTTAACACGTGTTATATATCATTTGACCCTTTATTAATGACCTCGTCAGGACATGGGTGAAATATTACCGATGTGAGGTTAAATCTAACTCACTCACTCGCTTTATTAATAACTCCCAGTATATATTCTCAGATACATACATCACAACTGAAGTTGATGTTCCAAACATGTTTCATCTGATTCAACAAGAACAACAAAAACTAAATGATTAGAAATACTGACAATGATCACGTTACTGAAATTGCATGCATATTTATGGCCATTTCAAAGGATTTTTACTCAGGTCTTAATTAAATGGAGTGCGTTTTTCGGTCCTTTGATTCGAAAGGGTGTACAGAACTTCGCACAGAAACTCTGATAGCATTTTTACAGGGGAGGAATCGTGCCCACGGTATTAATGTTTTGCCCAACGTAATGACACAAAATTAAGTAAAATAAGTGTGTACTCTTTCATCGAACTACTCAGACTCAGCACATGATATAGCACATGATATAGCACATGATATAGCACATGATATAGCACATGATATAACACATGATATAACACATGATATAACACATGATATAACACATGATATACACCCAAACCCAATAAGCAGGCACATTTCACAGTTCAAAATTCTTCAAAATAAGTTTTTAAGAAGGTCGAAAATTATCTATTCCTTTCGTAGGGTCATATCTTAGGATCTCAAATCCAAAATATTTTCAAAAACAGTTGTCTACTTTTTAAGCTATGATCGTTATAACATTGCTGTCCGGTATTTACAAAAGCAGCTTGGAAATGTACGTTACCAGACTTTCTGGATGACTAAAATAGGTCATTAGCAAATACAAAAGAAAGCAAGTAGCTTGTACTTCTTCAGTATTTTTTATTTTGTGTCAGAACGCCAATGCTTACAGGAAAAACAGTGGTATGTGATCGGTGGCCACCATAACACAAACACCTCACTCAAACATGAACATGGAAAATGTCAAACACTGATATTTCAAACTCCATAGCTAAACTAATCGAGTATCAAGTAATCTTTAAAAACTTGTTTTGTCCTTTACCGGTACATATTAGTGGGTATAGCAGTTAAACATGTACAAATACCTGAACCAAGGTCTCACGTAAGCCAATATAACATCTGTGTAGAAAGATAACGTACATTTCACAAATCCCAGCATCAGACGTTCTATCTGTTTCAGATCTTCCACGAAAGGTGAATGTTATTTAACTTCACTAAAATGCTTTTTATGGCTCATTGACAATAAAAAGAGCTTGAATGATTCATGAGAATGAAGTTTTACACAGAAATGTTCAAATGAGACATGTCAGGATAACGCAGAAGATAGGAAGAACTTCTATTTACTTTAAAAAATAAATAAATAAATTGATTTATAACACAATTTACTGAAGGAGTGTACTCCTTAGTAAGATAAAATTAAAGAATAGAGAACCATAAAATAAATACCATTCAGTTGTCCACTCTGTAACCTTTATATCTAAAGTAACGTACATTTCAAACGAATTTGCTCTACAGCTTGGTTTATCTAAACCAACACTGATGACAAAGAGGGGTACAGAAACGCTTGAAAGTATCCACGAACAGTAATATCAAACTTGAAATCAAGTATAGTCAACACTAACACGTGTTTTCTCGCCAAGCATAGTCAGTTTATAAGAGAGAACAATTATTTCACTTATAATGTTCAAACTTCTCTTTAACCAAGTTTTGATCATCACCACTCAGCTTGAACATTCGCCGTGACTTGCCACAAGGTACAGGTTGATTAACCTTGCATAGAACATCTGCCCTATGGCACCAGATGACATCTGGATGTGATGGCCATTGGAGAAGCTGCTTTCTGGTTTGCATAAAGGAAATCTCGATAGTGTCATCATTGTTGTCAACATCAAGAATCTTACCAATGTACCATTTGCCTTCATAAACAGCTGAGACAAATTCATTAACAGCAAACAACATCTGTTCACTTTGGCCAAATGCAGAGGAAGCATCTCCAACCTGTGCTAGGTTAGGATCACCGTCCTCACTCTGTTCCTCTATGGTCTGAGGTGTGGTTGTGGGGTCAGTACTGGGTTGCTCATTACTCGAGAGTGACTCTGTCCTCCAGGACTCACAGAGGCCACCATTCAGACAAAGAGGACAGTAGCAACTGACATTTCTTACAGCAACTGCAGCCATCCCAAGACCAACAACAGCATGAATCTTCATTGTTCCTTTAACTGTGCTCAGAGTTAATTTCTTGACAGCATTCATGGTTTCCTGACAATCTTCTTTGGGCACAAAAAAGAACTTCACTGATTTCAGACTTGACTTTTCACCCCACCTGAAGAAGTCATATGCATCCTGTATAACACATCTGCCACTTCTCACAGATTCATCTGCCTTGCGTTTTGTGACTCCACCAAGGCCATCGCAGGGACCTTTTCCATGTCCGGCCTCGAAATAGTTCCATTTGGCTTTCATTCCAAACTCAGACTCGTGATTTGCCACAACACTAAATATCACTTTGTTTCTGTATTGGCTGGTTGGACTATCTGTCCAGTAATGGACCATCTTGACATCTTCATCCAGTGATTTGATCTGTGGCATGATCTTCTTCAGGATAGTCAACACCGTGGAGGCTGTGTGTGACTGTTCATCAGAAACTGCCACATAACTCTGGTGCACAACTTCCCCAGCATCATCCCTGTAATAAACTACAACTGGATGCAAAGTGACACCAACTTTATTCCAATAAGCACTTTGGATTTCATCAACGGTTTTACAACCGTAATTCTCTGCAAAGTCCATGTGTAGAATCATATGATGCTGTGGGAGATTCTCTTTCAACCGTCTGATTTCTGCATACTGTTTTTTCACACGGTCAACATGTTCTTTAAACTCCAAAACTTGAACTTTAAAGTTTTCCATGTATGGTTCTTTTTGCACTTCAATATCCACTATTCTTGTGACATTCTTCACCTTGCCCTTCTCTTCAACAGTCACCCTACTCCACTGGCTCTGAACAATGTTTTCTGGAAGGTGATTTGCAATGTTGTCCATGTCAAGATCTTCTTTCAGGAAAGCTTCAGGATTTGCTGTTACGTTAATACCAACACTGCGAAGTGTTTTGAGCTGTAGTGCCATGTTTTGGTGTTTTGTACACAAACAGCTGTGGCGACTAATAAAGGAAGTGAGCAAAATGTTCTTTGGTCGTATGCGCCGAAATGTCTCTAGTGAAATGTTGATCTCGGGATTTTCAGCCCTGAACTTCATATGGAGGTTGGAGATGTAGTCTGTGAGGACGCGTGTTTGTACCTTTTCTCCATCTGAGACCTTTGCATCTGCTTTACCTGGCTGTGCTCTACTATTGTCATCACGCTCAAGAAATTGGAGAACATGTGTCCTATATCTGAGCAGAACACGCTTACGTGAGCCCCTGGACCAGGCTATTTCTTTGCTGGACACCCTTGACAATTTACGACGACACAAGCCAGTAACCGCACTCAACATACTCAAACATCTGTATTTTTTGACGATTTTTCCAGATACAATTCTATGCAACACTGAACGTTTACTGCTTTGTGTTTTCTTCTGCGTAGTGGCAATCTCAGCAAGCATCACATTCCCAAGAAGCAGATGTTTTCTGACCTTTTCTCTCTGTTTTGTTGTAAGTCGGGCACTCCTCATTTGCAGTTCAGTTTTACTCCGAGGTGTATCAACCTCTACCTTTCTACATTTTCTAGCTAATGTTTTCCTCAAAGATCCACACTTCTTTGACAAAGTGTCATTTTTCACCTTAAGTTCTTGGATTAACCGATATGCATTTGCCAAAGCTCTGCTTCTCCTCCTAGTTCGTCCAACTCTACTTCCGTTTGGTATAGGTATTCTGACTATCAATGGTTGTCCATGATCCTCAGTTTCATAACCACTTGTACCAGCTGCCTCATTGTGATTGTCATCATTGTGTTGTGCAATGTTTGCCCTTTCCTGCTTCTTTTTAAGGCGGTGTCTCTGTAGATTTTCTCTGTTCTTTAGGTTACGCTTGGCCCTCTGGACCCTGTTTAATTCAGACGAGGGAATGTAATTCTGTTTTCTTCTCATTCGTTCTTTAGCCATATATGCCTCGCCATCCTGTTTCTTTTTCCGATCGCGATAGGCCTTCTGAATTTCAGCCCTTGTCTTCGCCATAGTTGCTGAAATACAAAAAGAAATGTACGTTACCATTTCAGTGAAATGTACGTTACTAATTTCTGTTTAACTCACATGCCATCAAAACTAATTTCTAACATCACAATCGCTAGAGATATAATGTACACCACATCTAGAACAGGAAAAAAACATTCTTTAATGATTAGGTAGAACTGCTCTGATATACAGATCATAAACTCGGCGTGAATGCCAGGAAATGATGACTTTCAGATTTTATCATAATATACAAAGTCAAAGAATCACATTACTAAAATCGTTAAAGTATCAAAATTATACTTTTTCGACGTCACCAATCCCTTTCAAACAACACCTCATAAAGGTTTAGACAAACATCAAGTATGGTTATTATTTACATGGAATTATGCATGCCTGCTTCAAAGTGAAATGTACGTTACCAATGGTAACGTACATTTCAAACTGTTTTGCTAAGCACAAGATCTGTATGTTAACAAGAAATTTATACTGTTGAGCACATCTGTCAATTTAAGGCATTAATGAATGAAATGAACATAGAATTAATTACTTATGTATCATAAAAACAACATTCTGGTGAAATATGTCAACTCACCTTACGATCGAGGATGTTATACAATGATACCGGACATCTTGTAATCTTCTGAAAGTTACTTCATCACTCTAGCAAAATGGCAGACGACAGGAAGCACATGTCAAAACTCAAAAGGAGCTTCTTTCACTTTTTTAGGTTAGTTTCGTACAAGTTGGTAACGTACATTTCGATAACGTACATTTTACATTTGATCAAATTACTAATTATCTCCCTTACCAAAACTGAAATAGAATTGAAACTTTTGATGCTGAAAGTCCATGTAAGTTACCAAAGCTCGATTATATTGGAAGAATTAGTTGAATCTTAGTTCAGAAGAAAAAGGTGGTAACGTACATTTCAAGGCTAAAATTACTCTTTGACTAAGAATTTAATATTCTGTATATCTGTGTGTTGGAGTTTGAAATTGACACAAAGGTCTACATTTCATTACAGGAATGATGACAAAGTTTAGATTTAACTAATAGTTTTTAATGATGAGTCATTAATTGTACTATAGAGAAATAACAAAGTTTGTGTAACGTACATTTCTCAGACGTTTGGGACGCGCCAAAAGTGCAACCGCACAACAACAGAAATCCAACGAGTGTCAAAACAACCACCATTATGTGAAGTTCCCATGTTGTAGAGCTAGGAAAGTTATATAAACATCTTCAAATGCAGCTGCAATTTAAACAGATAACAGTTAACATAGTGTACTTTCAGGCTGGGACAGTAACGTACATGTCATTTCCGTATGTTCAAAGCCTCACTCCACAATAACTAAAGCACTTACAAAGCTGAAACTTTCGGTCAGAGAAGGCCTAACTCTACCCTATATTTACTACATTTAACAACTTACATAATATGCTTAGATTTTCAAATAGGATATGGGGACATCAAATGTGCCTGCTTATTGGGTTTGGATCATAACACATGATATAGCACATGATATAGCACACTGATAGAGTCCAAAAGAAATAGCACTCTACCTGGTTTACTTCAGTCTCAGGCCCCCCTGAGTGTCTGGAGGAATTACACCAAATTTCAAGGAATTGTATCCCAAATGTACACAAGCGCAGCCCACTCGCGAAACAATTGCAGCGATATCGGTAGTTTAGCGATAATAACATAAACACAACGGCCCTATTGGAAACAATGTCGGTAATACTTGAAACACGCTCGGCCACCTTCGGTGATTTCTCGGCTCCCTTCCGTGATTTGTCGGTCGCGTCCTGACACTCACACATTGAAACATGACGTCTCCTCATATCTAAACGCATTCAACACGAGTGGTCAAAGCTGGATGGTTACAAAAATGAAATAGTAAAAACTAAAAGCAAAACTCAACGAGACGGATGATTCTTTCAGTGACGTTTTGATGTGTGAGTTTCAAAGCAGCAGAGAAGCTTTGGTAAAGTTTACTTAATGTTTTATCACTTTCAAAGCTGTAACTCCAGTGAATGAGTAGCAAGGTGAGTATTAATTGTAATTAGAAAAAAATATATTGTGGGCAAAGGTCCTGCACTGTAAAAATGGTGTCGGGCAAAGTTCCTGTGGGAAAAGTTATTCCTGGATTCCTGTGACAGGGAGTGACATATCCAGACTCTGTTCAACTTAGTCACACTTTAGGACCGACCACTCATGACCATGGGTGCGTGCTGCAGACTTAATGAGTCGTTCGCGATGTACCCAATATGCGCAATGTCATTAGTACAGTTAGGCCTGGTCCTAAGTATCTGCGGACTGATATGAACCGTTCAGAAAAGGTTTGTTTGGATTACTGACATCAAGACGCCACTAATCTCTACAACGTGCTCATATATGTTGTGTCCCGTCTGTGGCATTCCGGCGCAAACTCGTTCTTTGAGGATATACTGAAATAAGCAGAAGAGCTGGACCCTCCGATAGTAAACAAGGTCAACGGAAGACGTTGGATGAAATATGAAGGTTCAAAGTTTAACTGATGCAAACACAACACATGTGGACATAAATGGATCGTTAGCAAGGGACGACCTACCTGTTGAAAAGGATGGTGTAATGGCTGGCTCAGATTATCCTACAACAGGATTTGCTATGCAGGATGTTTCTGCAGGAGATCTTCAAGTTGTGGAAAAGGCTGGGAGAAGTGAACATTCAGAACTCCCTAGTCATGCTCGCCAATCAGATGAGGGAAATACTACTGCAGCTCCCATCACAAGCAAATCAGAGTCGTATAGCTTCAAAGGGAACGGGGGAATTGTTTCAAATGAAGATAAAGCGGATTGCATTGCTAATATTTCAAGTATCAGCAACTCATACACTATGGAAGAAAGGTAAATGACACAGAGAATTATTAAACTGTATGTGTATAGTGTTAATGGGCAGTGTGATTGAACAGAAGCTTTGTAAATGTTACAGATTGTTTCTTTTAAGATTCCATTGTCAATGAGGCAGTTTACGTGCTACCAGCTACGCTTAAATCATCAAGAGCAATCTTGAAATTTCAAAACAAAAATCCCAAATGAGTATGTATAAGGATAAATATAGAAGGTGTACGCCTGACTCTCCCATCTCACATTAGATGAATACCAGCGTTATTCTGCTGACGTCTACTTGGAAGCTGGACCACTGTTATTGGTTGTTAGATTTTTCGTTTTTACGCCGATTTTAGCACTATTCCAGCAATATCGCGGCGTCGGACACCAGATATGGGCTTTACACATTCTACCTATGAGGGGAATGGAACCGTGACGAGTGTGACGGGCTCGAGTACTTTAACCATTAGGTTGGCCTGACCACTCTTATTATCATAACCGATTTTAGTGTTATTACCACAACTATTCAATCGTGATACAAGCTTTTGAAATTGTATCGCCATTGAATCATGTACTGTCATTCTATTACGTACTCCCACACCTTAGTCTTAGAGTAAAGGTTGTTTTCTACAACCGCACACTGGAATGTTGATCAACCAGTTGATAAACACTTGGTGTGTGCGGGCATCTTTTCTAAAGTCTTCACAGACGAACTGTCTTAAACAAATGTCACTGCATTTGGGGATATTCTAAGAATGCGCAATAGAAAGAAAGATCAATTACAGACCAAGCCATCCTTATGACACGGATAACGAGATTACATTAATATCTGCAACATTAGCAAGACGGGTGCTGCATCTGTTGTACATGGAACATGTTCAGCATTACTTGACCCAGAAATGATGGTCATGGCACGATTGATATTGAAGGACAAAAGTTATCTAATATTCACATGCTCACGAGGGAATGGGCGTTCATAATTCACATAGTACTTTCTTCTTTATAGGCCGGCAACTTATAGTGCAAAGATATCAGAGACAGACGAGCGTGTCGGCATCGTCAAAGACGTGGAAAGAGAACTACAGAAGGACGAAGCTTTTGTACCAGAGTATGACAATGTGGCATACGTCCCTGATGAACTAGAAATGGAGCCTCGACTCTTTGTCATTGATGACGGCTATCTCCAACACGGCTCCAAAGGCGCATGTATTAGGTGCGCACATTCAGGCTATTGCCGTTCAATATTGATGTTTACCAACTGCATATGAAACAATTGAAATATATCAATTTTCTCTCCAGTTATCTGCCATACTTTAATCCTTATTACAGACAGAAGAAATGGTATTTTGTAAAAACATTATTTATAAATCAGGTACGAGTCGCAGATTGACAAAAAGGAAAAATCCAGGCAGCTCCTACGACAAATCGTCACCTTGTGTGGTGGGTGTTTCAATGTTTTTCTTGGACTTGGATTCCCCTTTTCTCTTGGCGCCCTCTTTGTTGATTGGTTGGAGGATTTTCAAAACACACGTGCTGAAACAGCAGTTATCCAATCAACGTCCACTGGACTGACATTCATGGGAGGCAAGTTTTCTCTTTCATCATTCAGGAGTGGTCAAGTAATTGAAAGAGACATTATTCATGTTGTAAAATTATAAGTGATTCTACGTCACAAACATGCAATGGCAAATGCGAGCCTGAACATCCCATCAAAATATCCAAAAACTGTAAGACATACCTACGTGATCAAAGGTTGTCTCCAACTGGACTTTGTCTTTTTCTACCAGGTCTTGTCAATGGTTTCCTTATCCAGAGATTTGGTATCCGAGCAGTGTTGTGTTCAGGCAGCATCTTGGCTTCTCTTGGACTGTTTGCCACCTGGTTCTCCACCGGTTACATCTTCACTGTTATATCTGTCGGCGTGGTGATGGGTGAGTTGTGGTCTACCGAGTGTATATTTGGTGTCATTAATAAACGGTCAGATGATATAAAGCCCATGTAAAGGATACTTCAGAACTGACTAGAACTGAATGTCAGTATAATTTTAAGGACAAACCGTTCAACCAGCACAAGCAAACATCAGTAGTATAAACCACTACTATCGTATGTGATTCACAACGATAAGTCAGTCTGCCTACCGCCAGGGAAAGACGAACTGAATCTGCTTTCATCTGTGAAGAGCACATAAGAGATTTCCATAAGAGGCTGAATACACTCCCTCACTCACACACGTGACCCCATAAGAGGCTGAATACACTCCCTCACTCGCACACTTGACTCCTTTGGGAATTTGGGAATTAACTGGGTCGGTCAAGCTTAATTTCTTGATTAGCTTGTGTGAAACTAACTCAGTCTGTCATTTACTAACGTTCCGTTTACTGGCATTGCATAGTCATTTTCTATTTTTCAATTTTTCTTTTCCAAGACAAAACTTCAGTTGTTTCTCCAGTGTCTTCATCAAGCAGGCATGTTGTTCTGAGATGTTTCCTCTGTTGGATCCCAGAGGTCTTTGTAATGCAGCCTTTACAGGCAGGCTTTAGGATGTTATGTTTAATCGTACATCAATGTCCTGTTACTCAAAGTACATGTCTTACATGCAATGCATATCAGCTGACAATATGCGCTGAACAGCAAAAGAGGCGTAAGAGACGAAAAAACTCATAAAAGTAATGTTCATGTCTTCTATTAAAGAAACGTGACAAGAAGTTGCGTTTCTTTTGTTGTTCAGTATATGTAAGTGTGCCCAACAACTTTGACAGGACCATAATCTACAGTCATCCTGTCCACGGAAGTTTCATACGCCAGCCAACACGTACAGTACATATACGCAGTAATACCCTGTATACGCTACGTTTTAACTGGTAGTTACGTGTGGTCATTAGTCTAAGTAGATAGCTGATCTTGATTTTTGAATTTCAGGTTGTGGTTGTAGCATGGTGTATCTGGGAAACAACGTCAACGTAACGCTGGCATTTCGTGACCCAAGAGCCAAGGCCTTTGCATTAGCACTACTGACGTCCTCTGGAGGTGTTGGGTCAATGGTTTTTCCAACCATCTTGACAGCACTGAAGACAGAATTTGGCTGGAGGGGTGCACTTCTTATAATGAGCGGTATTTACCTGAATGTTACTCTATCTGGTCTACTAGTAACGTCGTCACTTGGCGTGCCAGCTACAGCTCGGATCAAAAACAGTACAGATGTCAAGGCTGCGCCAAAATATCGCCGACTACTGAATCCCTTGTATGGGGCTTACTTATTGTGTGGCCTAATAGGGTTTGGTTCAATTACATCAACTGTCTTGACTGCAGTTGACTTTGGTATGTCGAAGGGTCTGTCTGAAGAAACGGGACTAACGTTTCTGTTGATAATCAACGGGACAAGCAGTACAATGCGCCTTATGGCAGGTTTGATACAGATGATCCCTGGCGTGAAGACCTTCCACGTGTTCTGTCTATCAGTGATGGTGTCCGGTGGTTCTCTGATAGTGATCTCTTGGGCTGACTCCCATGGCATGATAGTTGCTTGTTATACGGTATACGGCTTGGCTGCAGGCGGCATGGTTTCAACCTATGCAATGGGTGAGTCAAAGATTGTGTGAGTGAGTGTGTGTGTTCATTTTATGGGTGTGATTTCGGCCTGATTTACAGTGCTAGCAAAATGGCAGACCACGTGCAAGTTCAACATGTATACCCTACTCAGGCTCAATATACTCCCAGGCGATGTGTCCTTGTCCGATGTGGGCACTAGGGTATTCACCAGGGCAATAACATGTTCAGTCTTTCAACCAACACGTGTAAGCATGATGGAGCGTGAAATCGAACCACTGACCTTCAGCTCTCTGGATAGACACACTATCCACAAGACTACAGTGGCAATCTGTGGCATTGGAATAGACACCTGAGACATGCTATACCAGGCTACAGAATTACAGGGTATAACTCTCAATGAGATGCAAGGAGCATTGGAATCTACTTTACCAGGGCATAGCTAAAGCTTCTACTTGCCATGCAAGGCCGATGCAAATCTAAGCCAATCGTTTCCTTTCAGTTATCTTGCAAGTGGTAGGGGAAGATATGTATGCTGTGTCCATGGGTCTTGGCGGGGCAGTCACTGGAACCTCCAACACAACGCTCGGAATACTAATGGGTAATGTGCTTAGTTCTCATCTAGCTAAATATGTTTTCAGGGGGACGACTAGTAATGATCTGTTGTAACCAAGTGTGACTCAAACTCCGAACAATAGGGCGTTGCCTACGGAAGGGCAGTACATATCATACTGCAGTCTAACAAAACAGTCCTTGCTTACTGTTTCCCTGTTTCCCACCATCGCGCCATTATACGTTCTCTAGGGAATCATGCCATACAACAAACTCGGTAAGTATAGTGTTGAGGCTTGTGGCTGTATTAGACTTCTGATATAAGTGGTGGGTGCAAAGTTTTAAAGTTTGGGACGGAAGCACATAGACTCACAGTAACATACAACAACCGTTATGGCTAAAAACTCGAGAGAGAGAGAGAGAGAGACTTTTCGATATAGATTCTTGTACCGTTGTCAAGCGTAACTCAAATGAATTTGCAGTTTGAATATTTTTGATATTTCGGTTATCATATTTGGTAATATGATATATTTTTGTTCAATTACAGGGACGCTGTACGACTTGACTGGATCGTACGGTCTGCCTTTCCGTATATTCGGCTCTGTGGCTGTGGGTGCCGCCTTTTTCCCAGTGATCATTCAGTGTGTGAAATCCATTGGAACTCACAAATCTGTCACTATTGCACATCAGTGAGGTTCTGCATTCACTGAAGACATTTTCTGAAGTTACATATGGAACATTAAAATATCTTTTGAAAATATTTAACCAATACACTTAACAACTAAAGAAACGTAACTCACGTCAAGTTTTTGAAACAGGACATTAACAAGAACAGATGAGATTATCGTTTTAGGGGTGAATATTTTGTTTCTGTTGCTGTCAGTATATGTTACAAACGTTTAGTTCAACCATAGTTTGGTACAAAATAATATATTGATATACTAGTATTAAGATATGTTGAGAGCGAGTGCGCTAAAATTTAAAGTCACACCGGCATTATTTCAGCAATATTGCGACCAGACATATTAAGAAGATTAAAAGCATCAACATGCAATAGTGCTTGTTTTCACAGATGCATTACACCGGATCTGTATGCGGAGAAAGAGCAACCCCTACCCAGTTTACGTTGACATTCAATCTAATTTTTCATTAAGCATGCCAATTTCCTGCCATAGAAAAATAAATAAATATTACCTACGTATTCAATGTTTTTTGCGATCTACGTAACAATTACCTGTTATCTGATGACATCCAGATAACCATGGGATGTGTTAGTGGTGACTCAACAAAGGAAAATCTATGTGTCATAGCAACTGATTCCGAACAGTCATTGTCCAAATAATCACCAAGGCCAAACAGTATGTAGCCAAGACATGTATGACCTATTTGCAATCATTTATATCTAACTCTCCACTCTTTATCCTCACCACCACTGCAGTGTACGTAGACAGTTGCCATCCTGTACCGCTCTGTCTCTTCATATATGTTTTTAATTACTCGAAATGGTCATCCCCTTGGCCTCGATGCTATCATATTGATACGTTTAAGACAACGCCATAGTCCTATCTGACAATTTATGTCACTTCGTCTGAAAATTGTTGTTTATATACGTATATGAGTGTATGTGTTGTGTGCGTGCGTGTATGCGTTGTGTGTGTGCGTGTGCGTGTGTGTGTGCGTAGTGTGTATGTATATATCTTCCATGCTGTCCGCCATTCCAACTGAACATGTATAGGGACGACCATGAGCAGGATGTGCCGCTCGTTTGAAAAGCTTCGAGGTTAAGCTGGAACTCCGCTCACCTCATTTACGTTTGAGTCGGAAACTCCGTCCATTACTGTCTGTTATTTATCATGCTTTGCAGAGCCAACTAAAATAGTTTGAACCCATTGTCTTTCTTAATTCTGAGCTAGTTCTCGCAGTCGACACACGTTTGATGAACACTGTGATTGTTGTCTCAAAGGGGTGCGTCTTGAAGGTAGCCACTAAACTGATGCAAAAATACATATTTACATCACAGGTTCCCGATCCATTTTGCGATCGTAACGTTACGAACTGGCGTAACTCTATGGTTTATTATTAGGCTTACGTACGTCGTAGGGCTACGAAAGTTTTGTGAAACGGGATCCCGGACCACTTTTCACAGGGCTATTGTAGCGCTACGACTGTCTTACCTCGTCTACTGGAACGTTGATTTACGACGTCTACTGGAACGTTGATTTACGACGTCTACTGGAACGTTGATTTACGACGTCGTAGCACTACGATAGCTTTCTGAAACAGGGACAGACCTCTACCTCATTGACGTATCGTAGTTGTATCCACTTTTGCATGTACAGGGAAGTAACGAACAGTTTTACTTCTGGAACTCTGGAACATTTCTTCCTCGACGTGTCGGCTTTCCTTTCCATGATCCCGACTATCATTACATTATTGCCCTTGATAAATGATTGATAACACGCCGCTTACTTGGACACATGGGACAGACAACATAGTTCCATTAAATACAATAGGTTTCGTGGAGACTGAATATTTCACGAACACGCTGAAAAGCTTAATTTATCATAAACTGAATGGAAATATCATACTACAATTGGATAACCAGTCTTCCCTCTTTAGAGATTTAGGGTATATTTGAATATACCCGGTGACTCACTGATTTCGCTATACGGCTGTAACATTACAAAAAAAACTCTCAGAATGATTCATCACAATAATTGTACTGGGGCTGCTCCATAGTGCGTACAGACTTGAATACGTTTTTCATCTAATGGACGTTTTTTTTCTAGTGGAAACGTATGACGAGATTCAATATTGTCCCTGTCTCGGGTAGCCGGTTTAAACATTTGACATCTGTTGCGAGTTCCACCAAGTTCCCAAGTCAGTAGTTTCCCTGAAAGGCATCACGCGAATATAAAATTGGACGAACATCACTGTAGAGTTGTAAATGCACTCACGGTTCTTAGTTTGCTGCCCATTACGTGTGCGAAACACATGCATACTATAACGCTGTGTCGGACAACCTTGCATCTTTGTACGAACAGCCTGTGAAATAAAGACATAGATGCATTACGGTGTTTTATCATCAGTTTTCTGTCTGTCAAGATTACGATTTATTTACGTGTATGATTCAAAACGATGGTTTTCAGCACCTACTTAAAGCATCATGCAAAGAAGTGTATCACTGCTTTTTCGTGTGTAGCATGCTGTTGGACGGACTAGTAAATATTCCAGTGATTTGTGTTACAGACAGAATGTCCTTTGAAAGGTGCATGGCTGGCTGGCTGGCTGGCTGGCTGGCTGGCTGGTTGGTTGGTTGGCTGGTTGGTTGGTTGGTTGGTTGGTTGGTTGGCTGGCTGGCTGGTTGGTCGGTCGGTCAGCAGTATTGGTTGGATTGTTGTTATATTGTCGGGTTGGTTGGCTGTTTAGCCACTCAGCAATATTCCAGTTATATGGTGGCGGTGTGTAAATAATCGAGTCAGGACCAGACAATTAACAGCATGAACATCGATCTACATTGCACGCATGTCCCAGTCGAGTTACGTCCTCAAGCACGCCAGTAACCTATGGTTGTTGGAATCCGGGTTCGACTAGATTCTGCTTCTGTTCGTCAGCACCAGACCCGTGGCTATGTATGGTTTCGACCAGGTGGCACATGCCTGACTCTTCCAACTTCCTTCTACATTACGTTCATATGTCACATCAAACCGAACTCATTCACATTGCTTCAAAACATACAAGGAAGAGTCGAAATACCCTGGTCTCTTTATAATGAATTTGTTTCATTTCTGTTAGTTACGCTGAAAATTGCTCATACAGAGGTCGGTCCTTTGTAGCTTTTCAAAGAACCAAGTTTAAACCGAACACTTATAAAATGAGTTAAAGCCTCCTTCGGGGATACGGTGGAATTGAAGCCTCGTTCAGGGATACGGTGGAGTTGAAGCCTCGTTCACGGATACGGTGGAGTTGAAGCCTCGTTCAGGGATACGGTGGAATTGAAGCCTCGTTCAGGGATACGGTGGAGTTGAAGCCTCGTTCAGGGATACGGTGGAGTTGAAGCCTCGTTCAGGGATACGGTAGAGTTGAAGCCTCGTTCAGGGATACGGTGGAGTTGAAGCCTCGTTCAGGGATACGGTGGAATTGAAGCCACGGATACGGTGGAATTGAAGCCTCCTTCGGGGATACGGTAGAGTTGAAGCCTCGTTCACGGATACGGTGGAGTTGAAGCCTCGTTCACGGATACGGTGGAATTGAAGCCTCCTTCGGGGATACGGTAGAGTTGAAGCCTCGGTCACGGATACGGTGGAATTGAGGCCTCGTTCAGGGATACGGTGGAATTGAAGCCTCGTTCAGGGATACGGTGGAGTTGAAGCCTCGTTCAGGGATACGGTGGAATTGAAGCCTCCTTCGGGGATACGGTAGAGTTGAAGCCTCGTTCAGGGATACGGTGGAGTTGAAGCCTCGTTCAGGGATACGGTGGAGTTGAAGCCTCGTTCACGGATACGGTGGAGTTGAAGCCTCCTTCGGGGATACGGTAGAGTTGAAGCCTCGTTCAGGGATACGGTGGAGTTGAAGCCTCGTTCAGGGATACGGTGGAGTTGAAGCCTCGTTCAGGGATACGGTGGAATTGAAGCCTCGTTCAGGGATACGGTAGAGTTGAAGCCTCGTTCAGGGATACGGTGGAGTTGAAGCCTCGTTCAGGGATACGGTGGAGTTGAAGCCTCGTTCAGGGATACGGTGGAGTTGAAGCCTCGTTCAGGGATACGGTGGAGTTGAAGCCTCGTTCAGGGATACGGTGGAATTGAAGCCTCGTTCACGGATACGGTGGAATTGAAGCCTCCTTCGGGGATACGGTGGAGTTGAAGCCTCGTTCAGGGATACGGTGGAGTTGAAGCCTCGTTCAGGGATACGGTGGAATTGAAGCCACGGATACGGTGGAATTGAAGCCTCCTTCGGGGATACGGTAGAGTTGAAGCCTCGTTCACGGATACGGTGGAGTTGAAGCCTCGTTCACGGATACGGTGGAATTGAAGCCTCGTTCAGGGATACGGTGGAGTTGAAGCCTCGTTCAGGGATACGGTGGAGTTGAAGCCTCGTTCACGGATACGGTGGAATTGAAGCCTCCTTCGGGGATACGGTAGAGTTGAAGCCTCGTTCAGGGATACGGTGGAGTTGAAGCCTCGTTCAGGGATACGGTGGAGTTGAAGCCTCGTTCAGGGATACGGTGGAGTTGAAGCCTCCGGGGATACGGTAGAGTTGAAGCCTCGTTCAGGGATACGGTGGAGTTGAAGCCTCGTTCACGGATACGGTGGAGTTGAAGCCTCCTTCGGGAATACGGTGGAGTTGAAGCCTCGTTCACGGATACGGTGGAATTGAAGCCTCGTTCAGGGATACGGTGGAATTGAAGCCTCGTTCAGGGATACGGTGGAGTTGAAGCCTCGTTCAGGGATACGGTGGAGTTGAAGCCTCGTTCAGGGATACGGTGGAATTGAAGCCTCCTTCAGGGATACGGTAGAGTTGAAGCCTCGTTCAGGGATACGGTGGGGTTGAAGCCTCGTTCAGGGATACGGTGGAGTTGAAGCCTCGTTCACGGATACGGTGGAGTTGAAGCCTCCTTCGGGGATACGGTGGAGTTGAAGCCTCGTTCAGGGATACGGTGGGGTTGAAGCCTCGTTCACGGATACGGTGGAGTTGAAGCCTCCTTCGGGGATACGGTGGAGTTGAAGCCTCGTTCAGGGATACGGTGGAGTTGAAGCCTCGTTCAGGGATGCGGTGGAGTTGAAGCCTCGTTCACGGATACGGTGGAGTTGAAGCCTCCGGGGATACGGTAGAGTTGAAGCCTCGTTCAGGGATACGGTGGAGTTGAAGCCTCGTTCACGGATACGGTGGAGTTGAAGCCTCCTTCGGGGATACGGTGGAGTTGAAGCCTCGTTCACGGATACGGTGGAATTGAAGCCTCGTTCAGGGATACGGTGGAATTGAAGCCTCGTTCACGGATACGGTGGAGTTGAAGCCTCGTTCAGGGATACGGTGGAATTGAAGCCTCCAGGGATACGGTAGAGTTGAAGCCTCGTTCAGGGATACGGTGGAGTTGAAGCCTCGTTCAGGGATACGGTGGAGTTGAAGCCTCGTTCACGGATACGGTGGAGTTGAAGCCTCCTTCGGGGATACGGTAGAGTTGAAGCCTCGTTCAGGGATACGGTGGAGTTGAAGCCTCGTTCACGGATACGGTGGAGTTGAAGCCTCCTTCGGGGATACGGTGGAGTTGAAGCCTCGTTCAGGGATACGGTGGAGTTGAAGCCTCGTTCAGGGATACGGTGGAGTTGAAGCCTCGTTCAGGGATACGGTGGAGTTGAAGCCTCGCTCAGGGATACGGTGGAGTTGAAGCCTCGTTCACGGATACGGTGGAATTGAAGCCTCCTTCGGGGATACGGTGGAGTTGAAGCCTCATTCAGCTGTCCGTGGGATTCCGGGAGTACAAATCTCTGCCACACCCCTGACTAACACTGTTGTGAGTGTTAGGACAGACTAGAATACAGTGGCCAGACTGAACCCTTCCAGCCAAGTCCACCCTAAGGAGAAACCTGCACGACAGTGTTATAATATATAACTGTTTCTGCTGTCAGTCATATCGACTTCTGCTAAACATTATTATTTCTCGGTAGATAACAAAATATAATGAGATGATAGTGCTCCTTAAAAAATCATCTTGACGCCTAGATGTAGACCTAGATGTATTTTGTTGACTTGCTTTCCCATCTTACATCTCTTTAGCTCCAGAGGTAACCGATTTTTCTCATCACTGCGAGTGACGAATAGTTTATGGCATTCAGAATGACATGTCATTTGATCCAAGTCAACGAGATGCCACCAGATCCTATGTACAAACATATCTCTTATTCATCATCTCCCTCAACAGCTACCAAACCGTGACTACAGTTTCTTCGCCGTACAATGGCACTAAATGCCTAACGAAGATGTATTGTTTTAGTAATCTCAGTGGCGTACCTACAATTGCTTTTTTAAAGGCCAGGGATTACATTTGAGCTTTGCAAAAAAACATATTAACTCTATTTTTCCCCAAATAACTAATACTATCTAGATATAGGTATTGCAACCTACTGAGTTCACACGAAAAAATTGTCTTTCTTCGCGCCTGATCCCGTAAACAATCATTATTATTACATGTTCAATATAGTTTAGTGTCCAAAAATGAAACCTGTCACACAGAAGTCTTTGTAAATAGCTGTTTACAGTACAAGTTCTTGTTTTGTTGTATATAATTGAATTTTATAGTCGACAGTAAATTGTTTAATTCATTCATGTGAAATTGACCGTTGGTGACCCTAGAGAGGGGAGCTACCTATTTCGCCCTAGTCTGCTGCAAACCTGGAGACCTCAAATACACGAGAGAGAGAGCGACCACGCCACAGGGTACTCCTGTGTGGCAAGTATTATCCATTTATATTTTGGACTTTCGAAATAGGGGTTATTATTCTGTGATGATGTTCCGATGTCTGGATCAACCTAGACTCATCATTTCTATGAGTAATACAGTCAGTTTCTCATTAGCTGCTAAAGCAAACCGTGCAATAAAACGGATTGACGCATTTCTTTGAGCTCCCTTCCTTTACATAAAAACGATGGCGATACACAAACCTACAGCTCAGGTTTTGCTCTTTCATTTAGTTACAGTTGCATTATAGAACAGAACGCTAAGAATAGCACTTACCAAGGTGACATTGCACTCTCCAACGAAGAGTGTTATGCTGAATCATGACTGCGCATGGGGGTGGTAACAGTATTGTCTATCCACCGTAACAATAACAGTCTCAGTTTTTGTTAATGATGGACGCTACAGCCATAATTTAGGCTACCCCAAACTAATATCACCGACATTTGACAGTTTTCTACAGTTACGACCGTACTATTTCCCTGTTCAGCACTCTAAGAATAGCGCTTCCCAAGGTGACATTGCACCCTCAGACCAAGAGTGTTATGCTAAATCATGACTGCTTGGGGAGTGCCGACATTCTTAACTACCGTAACAAAACCAAGTCGAAAAAAATCGACTACACTCATTGTGACGTGCAGTTTTAGATGATGCAGAAAGCTACAACCTTATTTCAGACTACCAAATCATAATAATATGGCTGACATTTGTACTGATTCCGGCTTGTTTTAGCCAAGGGATCTGTTCACTTACAAACAAACGATTCGTCAGACATGAAAACAAACGAGGCGTAACGTCTTATATCTTTACTTCTGTAAGATGGCGAACAGTTCAACCTATCAGCCAATCTGCGGCTGGCATTTCAGCGCGCCGCTTCCTGAGAGCGACAAATAAGAGTAGTCTCCCTTACACACTAGACATCAACGAGCGTGACTGGCATGGCCATCTAAAACCAACAAACCTGCACTTGTCACTCTAACCGTGGTAGCCTGGAACCTTTCGTTTATGTATTATTATTTATGTAAAGGTAAAGTTTTGTTTCAGTTTGTAGACCATAGGCCCTTGTACAAGAGGCAAAACAAATCATACTGTACATATTAGCCATAGACAGGCATCCTAGTTGTCAATTCACATTTTGATTTGATAAATTCAGCACAGTTCAATAAAAGCAACATGCCATTAGAAGTTATTAGCTTTGTGAATTTACTCGCATTTGTTGAATTATTCCACAGAGGTAAAAACCTTTTCGTAATGTTTTATCACATTCAAACAGGAAGTTGACTTCATGTTTATTTCTATCGAAATTACACAGCCTATACATTACAACAGAGTTCTTAGTTTCTTTCCACTTAATAAGTCACCGTAACGCCTTGAATCCTTAAGTCTCTTACATTAAGTCGTAACATGTGATTATCAAGAGGCAATGAGGATATAACAGTTTTAAAATGCACAAGGCTGGATGAATTCATGGCATTGGTCCTATAGTCTGCTTGCAGTGAAATACAAAACAATAATAGCACTTTAAATCTATGATCGTTAGTTAAACAACTTTTATCCGAAATTGAATAAAATTCTGAGCTTTAAATGTTCAATTGGCAAGGTAAAATCATGAGGATTCGAAGTCTTTATTCGATTTACGTTTTAGTTTATGGTGAAATTCATTGGTAGGTTTTCACCACAAACGGACTATAATATTTGTTTTCAACAATCAGTTAACCTCCGCTTAAACAGTGCTACAAATAATGGCACATTGTCTTGGGAGAGCCAAACATAACCGAACCCATACTCGTTTAAAAGCTCGTTTAAAACCCAAGTACATTTAAATCCTACCAAAAGAATCTAATCTAAGTATGTAAAAACTTTGTTCGGGATAAATAGCATTACACAGTCTTAGTTTACACCAAAATTTAACACATTTAAGGTGATACCACATTCATACCATGCCTTCCACATTCAGCATTACTTGGTATATGTTAACCTACATCTACATCAAATTTACAAAAATTATTAAGAAAATTATCAACAATTTCTTAAAATCCCCACAACTCCACCCCGTGCAGCAATAATGGTTTTATAAAAGTTTAAATATGACATGAACACTATTTGTAATTTGGAAATTTATGCTGTGATTGGTTTATATATATAACTGATAAGACTTTCTTGGTTTTTGCCACCAGGCTCTGACTACAAACACTCCAAGACAACCTAGTAGAAAATATGATAATTTTAAAAAATAATATAATATAATAATAATAATATTTTTACTCTGATGACACATCTATGTATCCGAAATGGGATCCCTATGTTTTAACTCTAGAAAAACGTTAGCAAAACCCACTCAAACCCATCCACTCGTCGTGCAAATGACGTTAGTGCCAAATCAGGTTTTGCACGTGCAGTCGATCACGTGATCTTCGCATCGAAGTTTTCTTCATTTGCACGTGTTTACACTGACCTCAATAATCGACAAAAACCACTTTTAAACCAAAGTTCTAACGGTACTTTAAATGCCACGATTGTCAAAAGTGCAACGTGAACGTGCCGTTGGCATGTTGCAAGCGGGAAGATCGGTTACTGACATCGCAAGAGCAATGGGATGCAGCCATCGTACTGTGTGTGATTTGCGAAGTCATCTACAACAAACTAGCACTTCTGATCGCCCAAGGTCGGGTCGTTCATGTGTGGCGTCACGAGCAGACGACAAATCGTAGCACGTCACCTACGTGACAGATTTCTGCCGGCTACACGGACCAGGGCTGAGGTGTTTAGATGTCGGTTGTCCTCACAGACCATTCGAAATCGGTTGCGGGCTGCCAATCTCCTTTCTCGACGTCCATATCGTTGCCTCCAATATTGAATCCAGATTTACCCTCAGATTTCTAGACTCATCATTTCTATGAGTAATACAATCAGTTTCTCATTAGCTGCTAAAGCAAACCGTGCAATAAAACGGATTGACGCATTTCTTTGAGCTCCCTTCCTTTACATAAAAACGATGGCGATACACAAACCTACAGCTCAGGTTTTGCTCTTTCATTTAGTTACAGTTGCATTATAGAACAGAACGCTAAGAATAGCACTTACCAAGGTGACATTGCACTCTCCAACGAAGAGTGTTATGCTGAATCATGACTGCGCATGGGGGTGGTAACAGTATTGTCTATCCACCGTTACAATAACAGTCTTAGTTTTTGTTAATGATGGACGCTACAGCCATAATTTAGGCTACCACATACTAATATCACCGACATTTGACAGTTTTCTACAGTTACGACCGTAC
This sequence comes from Haliotis asinina, assembly GCF_037392515.1. Classification (NCBI taxonomy): domain Eukaryota; kingdom Metazoa; phylum Mollusca; class Gastropoda; order Lepetellida; family Haliotidae; genus Haliotis; species Haliotis asinina. The sequence goes on along the minus strand of NC_090282.1, from coordinate 35,025,781 downwards.
TATTTCCCTGTTCAGCACTCTAAGAATAGCGCTTCCCAAGGTGACATTGCACCCTCAGACCAAGAGTGTTATGCTAAATCATGACTGCTTGGGGAGTGCCGACATTCTTAACTACCGTAACAAAACCAAGTCGAAACAAATCGACTACAGTCATTGTGACGTACAGTTTTAGATGATGCAGAAAGCTACAACCTTATTTCAGACTACCAAATCATAATAATATGGCTGACATTTGTACTGATTCCGGCTCGTTTTAGCCAAGGGATCTGTTCACTTACAAACAAACGATTCGTCAGACATGAAAACAAACGAGGCGTAACGTCTTATATCTTTACTGCTGTAAGATGGCGAACAGTTCAACCTATCAGCCAATCTGCGGCTGGCATTTCAGCGCGCCGCTTCCTGAGAGCGACAAATAAGAGTAGTCTCCCTGACTGGCATGGCCATCTAAAACCAACAAACCTGCACTTGTCACTCTAACCGTGGTAGCTTGGAACCTCTCGTTGATGTATTATTATTTATGTAAAGGTAAAGTTTTTTCAGTTTGTAGGCAATAGGCCCTTGTACAAGAGGCAAAACAAATCATACTGTACATATTAGCCATAGACAGGCATCCTAGTTGTCAATTCACATTTTGATTTGATAAATTCAGCACAGTTCAATAAAAGCAACATGCCATTAGAAGTTATTAGCTTTGTGAATTTACTCGCATTTGTTGAATTATTCCACAGAGGTAAAAACCTTTTCCTAATGTTTTATCACATTCAAACAGGAAGTTGACTTCATGTTTATTTCTATCGAAATTACACAGCCTATACATTACAACAGAGTTCTTAGTTTCTTTCCACTTAATAAGTCACCGTAACGCATTGAATCCTTAAGTCTCTTACATTAAGTCGTAACATGTGATTATCAAGAGGCAATGAGGATATAACAGTTTTAAAATGCACAAGGCTGGATGAATTCATGGCATTGCTCCTATAGTCTGCTTGCAGTGAAATACAAAACAATAATAGCACTTTAAATCTATGATCGTTAGTTAAACAACTTTTATCCGAAATTGAATAAAATTCTGAGATTTAAATGTTCAATTGGCAAGGTAAAATCATGAGGATTCGAAGTCTTTATTCGATTTACGTTTTAGTTTATGGTGAAATTCATTGGTAGGTTTTCACCACAAACGGACTATAATATTTGTTTTCAACAATCAGTTAACCTCCGCTTAAACAGTGCTACAAATAATGGCACATTGTCTTGGGAGAGCCAAACATAACCGAACCCATACTCGTTTAAAAGCTCGTTTAAAACCCAAGTACATTTAAATCCTACCAAAAGAATCTAATCTAAGTATGTAAAAACTTTGTTCGGGATAAATAGCATTACACAGTCTTAGTTTACACCAAAATTTAACACATTTAAGGTGATACCACATTCATACCATGCCTTCCACATTCAGCATTACTTGGTATATGTTAACCTACATCTACATCAAATTTACAAAAATTATTAAGAAAATTATCAACAATTTCTTAAAATCCCCACAACTCCACCCCGTGCAGCAATAATGGTTTTATAAAAGTTTAAATATGACATGAACACTATTTGTAATTTGGAAATTTATGCTGTGATTGGTTTATATATATAACTGATAAGACTTTCTTGGTTTTTGCCACCAGGCTCTGACTACAAACACTCCAAGACAACCTAGTAGAAAATATGATAATTTTAAAAAATAATATAATATAATAATAATAATATTTTTACTCTGATGACACATCTATGTATCCGAAATGGGATCCCTATGTTTTAACTCTAGAAAAACGTTAGCAAAACCCACTCAAACCCATCCACTCGTCGTGCAAATGACGTTAGTGCCAAATCAGGTTTTGCACGTGCAGTCGATCACGTGATCTTCGCATCGAAGTTTTCTTCATTTGCACGTGTTTACACTGACCTCAATAATCGACAAAAACCACTTTTAAACCAAAGTTCTAACGGTACTTTAAATGCCACGATTGTCAAAAGTGCAACGTGAACGTGCCGTTGGCATGTTGCAAGCGGGAAGATCGGTTACTGACATCGCAAGAGCAATGGGATGCAGCCATCGTACTGTGTGTGATTTGCGAAGTCATCTACAACAAACTAGCACTTCTGATCGCCCAAGGTCGGGTCGTTCATGTGTGGCGTCACGAGCAGACGACAAATCGTAGCACGTCACCTACGTGACAGATTTCTGCCGGCTACACGGACCAGGGCTGAGGTGTTTAGATGTCGGTTGTCCTCACAGACCATTCGAAATCGGTTGCGGGCTGCCAATCTCCTTTCTCGACGTCCATATCGTTGCCTGCAATATTGAATCCAGATTTACCCTCAGATTCGTGGACGGCAGGCATAGAGTCTGGAGACGACGTCGTGAACGGTATGTCCAAAGCTGTGTACAGGAAGTCGACAATTTCGGTGGCGGAAGTTGCATGGTGTGGGGTGCTTCCTGTGGGAACAACCGTTCCCGACTTGGACGGTTCTTGGACTTGGAACTTGGTAACTCTTGGAAACGTCACAGCAGCTGCTTAGCGCGATCAGGTGCTCACCCCTGAACTCGTTCCTTTCATGGCGGTTCATGATCCAGGTCTACAGTTCTAGCATGATAAAGCTCGGCCGCATACCGCGATGTTGACACGTAATTTCCCTCAAAACGGTGGCATCAACGTCATGGACTGACCATCGAGGTACCCTGACCTTAATCCAATAGAGCATGTTTGGGGTGCACTTGGGAGAAGGTTTGGTGGTCTTAGGAACCAACCTCAGAATATGCAGGAACTTGGCGCTGCCTTGCAAGAGCAATGGCGCAGAATCCCCAACCACGTGTTCACAAGCATCAGGCATTCGATGAGGAGACGTTGTTTGGCAGTGGTGAATGCGCGGGGCGGCCATACACAATACTGAACTGAGAAATTTCGAATTTTTATTCTTGTGACTTGACATTCTGTATATCCATGTATTGGAACGGCGGTGTAGCCTAATGGAACTGATTGTCGCACTGTCAGTGTATCGAGTACATCACACAGATATCAGAAATAACAATTTAACCATCTTACCATCTCGTGTTCTTTTATAGTGCCCTGAAGACAGAATGTGAAGTTTCTTTTTTGACTCAGTATATTATTACATTCCTGTTTTGCTAGCTGTACGCCATCGAAAATAAACCATTTGTCATAATTATGGAGATAACCCCCATTTCGGAACACTAAAATCTCTGCTTTATCCATTTTAACTTGTAACCCCCATGACTTATAAAATGTACACTTTACTTTGCATCTCTACCACACCATCATCATAAATACAAAAATCATCAGCACACAATAATAATAATAATTCTAAACATTCTTCACCGATAAATGTACCTTTGATATCAGAATCTTCTATCAGAGATTGAAATTCCGAGATCAGCATTAAAAATAAAAGTGGACTAAGGATACATCCTCGTCTTCCTCACCTACAGCAATCACAATACATTTGTATTCTCTTGTAGAAGTGCCAGGTACTCTTTACATGAACGCCCTCTCCATAACTGAAAACCATAACAACTTCTATCAACCAACTGAAAGTCCTTTTGAAATCAACATACAAACAGCAGTATTTACCCCTACTTTTAAAAAAAAAATTCACACAAGTTGTTGTAAAGTAAAAGCATTGTGCATTGTACAGTATTCCCTTTCTGAATACTGTCCGTGACTCCGGAATACTGTTACAGAAATCAGCAAATCGCTGCACTTGATTGAGAATAAAAGAAAGAAATCTTCCCAAAAGAATCCAGGAGGGACTCGTTGGTAGAATACATCCCCACTTTGATGTACGAGGAACTGAGGGCGACATAGTCAATCGCTACCGTTTGCCTTGACCCTATAGAAGTGAGATGATTTTGGGTTTGGTTGTTGTATAACGCTGCACTCAGCAATATTCAGCTATATGGCGGCGGTCTGTGAATAATCGACGCTGGACCATACAATCCAGTGATTAATATCATGAACATCGCCCTGTGCGGGTGAGATACGATGACATGGGTCAATCAAATCAGTGAGTCTGGCCACCCGATCCCATTAGTCGCCTCCTACGACGAACATGGGATGCTATAAACCCGGATTTGTGCGGGCCGAAGTGAGAGGAAGCTGATGTCAAATACTAGCCATAGTTTGTGTGACCAAGGTTAGACTGTCTTCAAAACATTGTGATAGACCAGGAATAATATTGAGTGTGTCGTAACCCAAATCTTACATCGCGTGTGCATCTCCGAAACTAGACAGGGGAATGGCCATCATATATTCTGAGAGGACATTTGTTTGAGACAGGAAGCGAGTCAGGCATCCCTTCAACGCATACATTGTGATCCTCTGCAAGGCAATAACATCCAAAGCGACAAACGATTTCTTTTAAATATTTTCCAGATTTTAGAGACCAGATTATATTTAGTCGAGGGTAGTTGGAGTGTATGGAGATCTAGATTCGCCATAACAACTTGACGTTTTGACCGCAGGGTGAAGGTCAGCTGACAGGTATGCTTGTTATGGCCTACTGCAGTAACTGGAAACTACGTATATCCATTCCCATTCCACATCAGTCGACTCACAAAACGGCAAAACAACTTCCCTCGTTAATAGTTACTGCTCATGCAGTGGATCTGGATCAATTACTTTTAATCATATATGACCCTAGGATTCTGCCTGTTGTGGCGCGATAAATCAATAGATACTGCATTGTTCAAACAGTGATTCAGACCAGGTCGCTTTATGACAGTTCACCTTCTTGGTTATTTTAGCCATGATATCTTCCCACATCAATATGCTTGTCGATAGATTACGTCGTTTTGCGATTGACGTCAAAACTTGGCTTCTTAGTTTTGATTGGCCATGTAACTGTTAAGGGAATTGTATGCAACGACATGGGTTTTTTTTTATTCATCAATGTAGATCCTCCTGTTCAATGTAATGGTAATATTCCATGCCAATATAAGGTCACTGTGGTAAATAAAATACTAGAATGAGAGAGATTTGTGCTTGTCAGAAATGTCCAAACGTGTGCATGCTTTCAAGTGTTGCTGCTTGCGGATATGGGAAATCATTACCTGTACATCCTTGTGCTTGAATCTAAAACTACATGCGAGTCTCAGATACGATCACGAGTTCAATGTGTGCATGAGTAAGTGATGGCGTAGGTGTATGATCAAACATTGCCATGTGTACATCAAGCAGACTAACATCTAGTCTCTGAAATAGACATATACTGCACAGCAAAAGAAAAGCGAGTTTCGAAAAAATGAAATTCCATAGAAGTAAACGTTCATGTTTATGTCTTCTATTTAAAACCATGATAAATGTAGTGTTGCCTTTCTTTTGCTGTTCAGTATATTTCACAGAAGTAACAGTTTCTAAAGCATGATAATAAAATCTGATGTAATGCCACATATTCTACACCTATATGGGCTGTCTTGGATACATTTGGTTTAGGTTCTGCGTCACTGACTAGTACATTAATTCGATGTATCTTGAATCTTAAATTGTCCTTGAATCTTGAGTCTTAATTCTATTACCCGTAAACCGTGCGTGCGCTTCATTCGTGCTTGCTTGCGTATCTGAAAATTGCACCTTGTACATCACGTGTCTTCTAGGTGTTGGGGTAGCTAAGATATTAAAGCGATCGCCCGTCATGCCTGAGACCCGAGTTCGATTCCCCACATGGATACAATGTGTGAAGCTCATTTCGCGTGTCCCCCACCCTGATTTTGCTGGAATATTGCTGAATAAAACTGAAACTCACCAACGTGTCTTCGCCTGCGTGTCTGAAATTCAGTGTATGAATCTTAAATTATACGCACACCTTTATTCTTACATACGTATGTGAAAGTCCTGGAACATGTTGAAAGTGTATATAGCTTGTTAACTCGCATAGCCACTTTCTCAAACGTGCAGTCACACTCGTGATAGTATTACAGTTATCACGCCGGTGTGTATTTGCATGAAATATTGCAGTCAGTCTTGATTTTTTTACTATGAAATGACCAGCGACCACTCGGTCTGACTAAACATTTCTTGTCACTTTGCTGGGTGTAAACTAATAGGTATCATTTAGCGCAACTCTCTCCCGTAAATGATACATCCTAAAAATTACAATTAACAAAATATATTTCCCATCAAAAGTTTAGACTTTCATTTTATGTAGCCACTTCATTACTTCTGAGAACACTAAACTGAATTATGCAACACCATTCCATGCTGTTTAAGGGTATTGTTTAAACATGAATTGATGTATTGTAAAACAAATTCGTAACGTTGAAAAGATTATTGTCACGAGTTAAATAAATGCTGAAAATCAGTGAGAATTGGCGAATCCTTAAATCCTTAATATAACTCTACACTAAAACGTAGTTGTTCACATGCACGATGTGGTGAATGACCTTCACGCGATTCACCCCCACCCCCAGCATACACACACACCACACACCCACACACACCAAGTTAGTGGATATAGACACACACAAACACACTCTCTCACACACACTCACACATGTTCATGTCATATTGTGGATGTTTTAAAGATCACATATTTTCTAGGTGGGTACAACTACATAAATCACTTACTGACATCGTTAGAAATAAAACACCGTCATTAAAACTACTCATTTCGACATTTAATGACGTTAAATCGACCTTTCTGTCAACGGTGCACAATTCTCTCCAGCGAACTAAATTTCAACCAGAGGGGCGCTCCTCCGTGACGTAATGTGAGGTATACCTCTGCATTGCTGTAGTATTTATGTACATTTCAGGGGGTAGATTATCTTGTTTCTAGGTTTGGCTAAACCTGCAATCGTGACAATTGTTTTGAAAAGTGTAAGCTTTGTGCTTTCACAATCTACTGCCATTTAATTTTGTCACCTGCGTTACTTACTTTCCAAGATGCAACTTATTTTCATAGGCGAGCCTGTCAAAATCGCTTTCTGTCATAATGGTCATAAATCGTTCTGTTACAAACGGTGTCATGCCAAATCATTTTGGTCATGATTCAAAAACATATTTAACTACGAGTAGGTAGTAGTTTTGATCGTTTAACGTGATGAAAAGAAACATTATCTTATTGCTTCTCAAACTGTCTTTAGATCGTCACGCCACGATTTTGAAAAATGGCGGAGCCTTAATTTTTTTTGTCGCGAACATTCGCAAGTCTGAGAATAGATACTATATAGGATTGTTTTCACCGAATTACAAAATCTAAACTACTTTCTACTGGTCGTAAAATATGCATTTGATTGACAGACAATAGGATATTGCATGACATTGCTTATAACATCATAATTTTACTTTTGGAAGCGAGGTGGGTGTTAATATAAACCTACTTACATTATTATTGTCACTTCGACCACAACCTCGATCGCTTCCAAGGAAGACATTGTTATGTTACAACTTGTGTCATGCAAAATATCATTTACTACAACTAGTGAGTAGTTTTGATATTTATGTTGTACTGTAGCCACGTCATGTGAGGAAGGATTTTCAGTTAGTTGGATATAAAATGTGTTCCAAGCTCGTCAATTTGCTGATTTCTGGACGTAAATAAAGACAGGTTAGGTTGCCGTCAAATGCTTCCAGGTGTCGGGTGATGGTGTCACCATGCACAGATGTCCACGGGACCCCTCAGTTCGTGCTAAATATGTTGTTTGTGAGATAGAAGCGAGCGTTGTGAAAGCCTGTACTATTAAATTGGGTGGATCGACACCTACCTCGCCTCCAAGGCATAAGATTCTGTTTAGATTTATTTTCATCTAGTTATAAAAATCAAAACTTTTATCACATTCTAAGAAACTTTAAAATTATATGATTGAAAGAAATCGAAAACTGTGAGGCCTTGGCATGTTAACTGATGTCAAGATGCTTCCAAATTCACTGCACTGTTCGTAAGGAACGTCGTTCGTTTTATTTTCCGCAATCCTAATTTACATTAACCGACTTGTCCGACGGGCATGTTTGTAGTGGTCACATGAATATCATGTGACTGTGGTTTACGATGGTTTCGACACTGTGTATCGTGATATCAGCTGTGTTTTTCTGTGTTGTTTTTTTAGGCCCGGCATCATGTGTGGACCTACAACGTGCAATGCAACAAATATCATCATACCAGAGCGTTGCAGACCAAATTATTCAAAGATCGGTGTATGGTAAATCACAAAACCAGTCGTATGAGCGATTAGCCACTTTTGTTGACAAATTCGGAAGTAGATTGGTGGGTACTCAAAACCTCGAGAACTCAATAGACTACATGCTGAATGTGTTGAAGGAAGATGGCCTAGAAAATGTACACGGAGAAGAGGTGACGGTCCCTCACTGGATCAGAGGCAATGAGTCGGCGACTATGCTCCAACCCAGGGTACACCCAATGGCAATTCTTGGACTAGGAAGTAGCATAGCGACGCCTCCAGAAGGGATAACGGCTGAAGTTCTTGTCGTGAAATCATTTGATGAGCTTCATAAGAAAGCAGATATTGCTAAAGGAAAGATCATTGTGTACAATCAAGACTGGGTGCAATATGGAATTACTGTTGCGTATCGCGAGAACGGCGCTGTAGAGGCTGCGAAAGTAGGTGGTATAGCCTCCTTAGTACGAAGCGTGGCATCATTCTCTATCTACAGCCCACACACAGGGATACAGACTTATGACGATAGTGTTACCAAGATCCCAACAGCCTGCATTACAGTTGAAGATGCAGAAATGATGTACAGGATGTCGCAGAGAGGGGAGAAGATAGTCGTAAATTTGAAAATGGAGGCCAAAAATCTGCCTCCTGTTAAATCTCGAAACACGGTCGCAGAAATCATAGGCAGCAAATACCCAGAACAGATTGTATTGGTGAGCGGACATCTGGATAGCTGGGATGTCGGACAGGGAGCGATGGACGACGGGGGTGGGGCATTCATCTCGTGGCAAGCTCTGTCCCTCATCCGCCAGCTCGGACTCCGCCCTAAACGCACAATGAGATTGGTAATGTGGACCGCAGAGGAACCCGGCCATGTTGGAGCAGTCCAGTACTGGCAGAGACACAAGAGCAACGTCAGCAACTACGATCTTGTGATGGAGTCGGACGGGGGTACCTTCACCCCCACGGGGCTGGGATTCAGTGGTAACAAAGCTGCAACAGTTGTCATGCAGGGTGTGCTCAATCTGCTTAAATCTATCAACGCAAGCACGTTGACATCGCCAGCTGATAGTGGGGATGTTGCCAACTTCATCACAGCCGGGGTGCCAGGTGCTAGTCTCAACAATATGAATGACAAGTATTTCTATTTTCACCATAGCAACGCCGACACAATGACGGTTCAGGACCCACACGCGATGGATTTGTGTTCCGCGTTGTGGGCGGTTGTTAGCTACGTAATAGCCGACATGGACCAAATGCTGCCTAGGGATTAGGTTGTTTACGATATACAGTGTACTAATATAAGTGAGTGTTACTTGCATAACAGGAATACCGGTGATATAGGGCCGGGACGGGTGGGCTAATGAGTTGGACTCGGGTACCCTTCTCAATACCCACACCCTTATGATCATGATTAATAGATTAAACAATGTACTAAGTTATTCTTTCATGTTTAAAGTGTTGTCTTTGAAGATTTAGACATAATTTACAGTCACTTCTTTTGAATATAATACATCGTAAGAACTCGAAATTTTAGCCCTAGATGTGAAGAATATATTCGCAGTTTTTTGTTAATTTGGTGTCAGGAATTCAGATAACGATTATCCGGGTAGGTAGGGTAACGGCTGTTGGGTACTCGGGTATAAAATTTGGACCCGTCCCAGCCCTAACCGTTAATACATCAAACCTGGCTTATGCTCAACAGTAGAAAAGGATTTTGACTCAACTTAATTATCCTACTTTCTGGAGTATAGTTTCGCCTTTTATACAACCACATTTCCAACATAAACTAGTTAAATCGACAGGAAATATCTCAGTCATCCTGGGGTGTATAGTATCACTATAACATGCCAACTGATGGGTGTCTTATATACCACTCATGTTATATTTTCATTTGAAATACACGATAGATACCTCACTCTACATTCGTTATTACTTCTAGATTCCACTCTTTAAAGGATTTTTTTCACAAATCCTGTTTAGATTTTGACTCCACACATTTACAAAGAATTTTGTAGCATTGGTATTTTTTCACATTTCACAGTTTATTAAACTGTCCGTGTAGACTATAGCTTTACTTTGCTACATGGACAGGGTGCCATTTATATCATGGTAAGCCATTAACACCTCTGTTTCGTTCAGGTATTCCAAATAATTCTGGATCTTTCTTATTTGATGTCACCTTCATGTAACTATATCAAAAGTAGTTCTTTATCAGTAAGGTGTGTGATTTACGTCACATCTAATTCAATATCAGTTGTCACTACTGGTAAAGAGGACGCGATGGTATACCTAGTTGCCTTCCATGAAGATTGTTAATTTATTCCAGGACCTTTTATGGTGTTTATGTCCATGTATCTAGTTAACATGTGCAAAAAAGAAAAGCTTTGTGCAGATTAGAACGCTTAGAAGTGACACTGCAAAGAAGACATTCGGCTTGCACCTACGATTACCCTAATCTTCACTGAGGGAATTTCTCATCCTTTTGGTGATGTAATCTTTGAGCATTTTCTTAGGTATGATACTTAGATGTGACGGAAAGTTCTGAATGTCGTAGACAACAACTTGCCTATTTGGTCCATCCCCGCGGTGTTGACATGTTTTGTGTTCAGTGTGGGTGTCTCTACATGTGATAGACTTGGGGTAATATGTGTGTTTATACAATTAATATATTAATCAGTAAAGTCATCAGTTCACTGTTTAATATTACACCTATGTAAACTTGTTTTTATTGAAATAAATTCTATTTATCTAAATATCTGTTGCGTACATCATGTAACCGTCAAAATGTATTCCTACAATCAAACTGTACCTTTCATATTCTGGATACTGAGAGCAGTGTTTATCACCTACACAACATTTAACTTTACTTACGTTTTGAACACCAAATGAACGCTTTTTAGACTGACATCAAGTTAATCATGTACATTAATAGTCTGAAGATCGGATTTCAAACTGAAGTTCTGATTTCATGTTTAAAGAAAATGTAGGCGATCATGTGTCTGCCCGAATCCGTAACTTAACAGCAGAAAATCCATCGTACTTGTTACATCTATCATAAAAATAGTCTTCTCAATTTCAATGCGATCAGTTATCGCCGTGTAACAGTTCTTACCAATACATCAGTATCACGCGTGCTCACTTCCGAAAAGTACAATCCCGGTATTCTCTCTCATGGTATTTCACAATGAATGAATGAATTAATGAATGATACAGTCAGTTGTGAGAAAACATCTGTTTGGTACTGCCGTATAAAAACACGATTGACGGCAGTGATTGGCCTTGACATATCAGTGAATAGCTAATAAGTGTCATGATTAATTCAGTTTGGTTAATTTAACGAACGGGTGGAAGTAATTTAGTAATGTATGGCATATTCGGCAACCAGTAGTGTCCAAATAACTTGAAAGTTATTATGTGTGTCTGTTACTGTCCGTGTGCGTGTGTTGATTTGGGCTTTCTTGTGAAAAAGTACAACAGCCCTATTATTCAATAGTTTGTTGCACTAAAAAATCATTCACACATCTAATCGAGTACATCTTATCAGAGACCATATATATCTATTATATGGTCTCTGATCTTATCGAAAGAGCATTAACGCTTAAAGTTGATAACGAGTTCTCCCTTGCCATCGCTCACAATAAACACTCCCTCACTTACTTCGCCGCTTATATCACTGAAAACCGAAAGCGTTATTTCTGTATAAGACTCTCCGGGGAAAGTTACATTACTGGGATAGTTTGGGTATTCCTAACTTACGCCATGATCTCCCATCACCAAATCACCGTAGGAAACAAACTAGAACGAACAGAAATTAATATTGAGAGATACAAGCGACAAGACAAAAATTCAACATGGGAGCAGTGTTTTCGAATCCCAACAGGGAGAGGGGCATGCTCAGCGAAAATTTAGGGGGTGGGCCCATGGGACTTGGTATGTTTTTTCTGAATATCGTATTAAATAGTTTATTTATGGCAGTGTCTGGACATTAGTGTGATGTGTGTGGTTTTTTTAGAATATCTACCACGGAGAACACAGACTACAGTCTGTGACTTGTTGGATCGATGGTATTTCGAGATATTTTATCCTATCTATTGACAAACGTTTGTCAACTAGGTAGCACTGCACTGCACCGGGCGAACTTTTTCAGATTAATTAGCCCTCCCTAAATATCGGAAAGGGTACCATACCCCAAACCCTTATGATCGTAAAGAGTGCCTAACCTTAAACCCAAACCATAACCCTAAGGATCGTAAAGGGTGCCAAACCCTAACCCTAAGGATCATAACAGGTGGAGGTACAGTAGTGAGATAATTGCTCCACGGCATTGGCTGCTGCAGCCCTATAAACAGCATTCTAGCAGTCAACTATTCCCAGTAGTTCATCAGACATGGAGTATTGAGCTAACATCTTCAGCGTCATAACTTCCAGTTATCTTGGTGACAGGGGGTTTCGACAATGTGAAACAAGCACATAATTCTTATCTCTAATATAATTTAAAGTTTTTATTTTACTCACATTGAGTGATGAAAGATATGGTGTCATGTGTGAAACAAATAAATATATCCATGGAAAGAGTTCCTCCCATTCCCCCATCCCAAATGAAATTTATAAATTGATATGTTCTAGAATTATTCACAAACCCCAACACAACATCACTAGAGGACTCACAAGAATAACCAAAAGCCCCCAAAATTAAGTACACCATATAGGACTGAACCACTCAGTGTTACCTCTGTAAATCTGCTGAGGCAAGAATATGGGGGAACAAAAGAAAGTCTTTCCAGTGAAACTGTTGCTGCACGCCTCATCCTCTGATTTTGTGTGGGTTTTCAACAATGACCCATACTTTTCATTCTGTGCTGTAAGGGAGTATTGACTTACTATTATATATTGCCTGTCACTGGCAGAAGACTGATCTTACGGATTTTTGCTTGCTAGTTTTGGTTATGTTTTGGTATTATTTGGTAATTGATTTTGCATCTGAAGTAGTATTAACAATCTCAGGAAAATAATATTGATGTTTGTTTGCTTTTTATATAACTCAACTCCCGGATTTCCATCGTCAATAAAATTCTCATGACAGACAGTAGGGTGACAATATTTTGAGGTATGGCTGCTTTGCAGGTGACCCTGATGATAAGTCCCTGCGTAAAGCTGAGAAAGAAATTGTCATCCCCCAGAAGATGAAAGCCAAGGCAAAGAAGGAGCAATGTGCAGAACAAGTCAAAGGTAATTCTCCAAGGATATTCCTAACTTAAGTCCTGTAACCATTTTTGTTTATAGTTAAGGCGAAACAAAACCCCCAAACATACAAAGTTTAGAAATGAAGGCTATTGTTTCACAAGCAATAAGCTCTTGTGAAGTTTTGGTTAGCCTCCGCTAAATCTGACACTTGTAAAGCCAACCTCACCCTTAGCTCAAACAAAATGGTACAGCACCACAAGTTTGTAAAGTTATTAACAGTGGCTGGTAGGGCAGTTTGATGTCACATCACTTCAACTTGCTGCTTCAGTTCCATTTACAGAGATACTGCAGTGTTTTGAACAATGATTGGCACTATATGGTGTTGTTAAACAAAGATGGATTATGGTGTTAATTACTTCAAATTGTTGCTTCAGTTCTTCGAGAATCTTACAAGGAACAGTGCTTTTCTATCTAGGTGATATTACTCACTGTTTTTCTTTTCATCCTGAATTCAACATCTTTTGTTGTTTAGTTGTAATGTTGTGCAGTCAACTTCAGACCAGTTCTAAATGTTACAGAGTTTGGAATCTGTGCCAAGGAAGCTGGTCTCCTGCTGCCATTCAAATGCAGAAAACAAGCCAAACAAATGCATATCTGTCTGTCGACAGCGTAAGTTGACAAGGAAATACTACTATAGACAGTGATGATTTGTACTTTATTCTTCAACCATTTTCTATCATAAATAATTAGAAATCTGTAATAATATGTCACATTGCAAATTAGAGTTAAAAATGGGAAATTAGCTTGTATTGCGTTATCGTTTTAGTCAGTGATGTTGTTAACATGGCCTTGAGACTCATAGTCTGTGATATTAAGATATTATGAGCTGAGTGTTCAGATATCATGTGTATCAGGTTCTTGAAAGGTGGGTAGAAGTTGGTATTCAGGAATAAGACGAAATGTTATCGATGTCAACATTTTCTTTATTGTTTAAGCAGCATTTCTGGGCTATTCCTTGCCCTTTCTTCTGGTGGATATAAACTGACAGCTATGCAGGATATATACACAAGTAGTGTACATGAAGCCAGAGTGATAATTTTAAGCCTGTATATACAATAAACAGCATATTACAATATGAAAGAGAATAAAATATACAATAGCCAATATGGAGTTTTTACAGCGGATTAAGTGGGCAAATGATAGAAGCGGTTGATTGTACAATACAGTGGATGATAATCTACGATATACAAAGGCTAGGATAAGATATACAAGTTAGGGATGAAGCTCTTACAGTGGAATAATAGGTGATAGGTGAAGCCTTATGTCTAATTAATTTCCCAGGCATTGGGTAGGTAAGCCCCCTGATCTCTGTTCATCTGTGGTGCTAACCTTTTTATGCTGATAGACTCTGAAATCTTATTTTTAGCCAATCATTGATGTTGGATGCTGTAATGGTTGTTGCTTGCCAGGCAATGGAGTGTGATGGATTGTTCACAATGTGTTCAGAAAAGGCTGATTTTAGATCTGTTTTCTCTACTGAAGTTTTGTGCTCTTTGAGTCTTGTGTCAATGGGGCAGGATGTTTCTCCTACAGGGCTGTTGCCACAGTCACACATTAGCTTGTAGTTGCAACCCTTGGGGGTAGTGATGTTGGTTGATGCACTTCTGCCATTGGCCTTCAGAATGGTCTGTAGTGTTTAGTCAGAGCTGAAGGTCACAACTATACCATGTATACCAGCTGTTTTCTTGAGCATTTGACTGATCTGGTGGCTGATCTGGCCTTGGTAGGGAATGTTTATTCTAATCAGGGATGGCTCAGGTTTGGGTTGATGTTCTTCATGTTTTGGAGGGTCGATGTTATGGTTCCATCTACACGACATTTGGGATAGCCATTGTAGGTTTCAATTTGGTTCAGAGATGGTCTATTTCGTCATTGAGATGGTCAGGGTCACAGGTGGCTTTAGCTTTAGGTGTAGGGTTGATACAATGGCATATTTGATCTGTGGTTGATGGTTGAAGAGGTAATGGCTATACAGCTCAGTGTGGGTGGGTTTTCTATAGACGGAAAAGGTGATTTTGTTGTGGGAGTTCTGAAGGGACACATCTAGGAACTGCCGTTTCTTCATCGTGAACTGGATGCACAGGTGCTGCTTGTTGAAATGGATGGCAGGGTCATGGTCAGGATCTAGTATGGTGAAGGTGTCGTCCACCATTCTGTACCAGTTGAGTGGTTGAAAGGGGGATGTAGCCAGGGCTGTCTCTTCAAAGCTGTTCATGAAGATCTCACTGATTAGGGATGACAGAGTTGAACCCATGGGGAGCCCATGGATTTGCCGATAGATATGTTCCTGCAGAACTCCCACAATAACATCACCTTTTCTGGCTAAAGAACATTTTGCCTTAATCATGTGTATCATATCTAAATAGAGGGAACAAATACATCTCTGGTTTTGCATTTGACTGTGCAGTGTGTCAGCCCTTGGGTATGCCAGTATTAAAAAAACGACTATGGGTTGAATACTGGTTTGGATTTATAATGTTCCTAGGTGTGTCATGATGTCATGGGTTTCACAAAAATGGTAAATACTATCTCCATCAATTGAGGCTTTCCTCCCACATCATCTGACAACTGAAGAAATGTTAAGAATGGCAATAGATCCAATCAAGGTATTTGAATAATACAGTTTTTATCTCCTAGGATGCATTTAGCATGATGCAGGAGATCAGAGACCATATAATAGATTATGGTCTCTGAGGAGATATAGTATTAGGCCCCGTCTGTATGTACGGAATGGCATATCTCAAGTTTGTTAAGCTTCATGTTAAGCTTGTCAGTGAGATATCTCAAGAATCATTCACAGGATTTTTTTCAACACCAAGCTTTATTTAGGGAAGGTGCAAGGCCCAGTCAATTTTAGTGACCTTCACTTGATTTTCAAGGTCATGGTGACACTTTAAAGATTTCAGGATGTTGAGCTGCATGTTAAGAGTTCACTGGATTTTCTTCATGTTCAACATTAGGCTTCATCTAGGAAGGTGCAGGGCCCAGTCAATTTTTGTGACCTTAACTTGATTTTCAAGGTCATACACTAAGACATCCATGTCATGGTCAAAGTGAATCTTTAAAATATTTGTGAGTTTAAACAACTACAGTGCAAGATATCATGACTGGTCATGTATTGGTTGACATTTAACTTTATCTTAAATTATGACCCTTATTTTTCATTGCTTTTAAGTTGATTTGATAATTTGCAGCGATGGATTATGACAATGATTGTTTAATCTTAATTTACTACATGGAGGCACACAAGGGTAAAAATTTCTTTAACAAAAAGTAGGGGTTCCATTTTGCAAACATACCACTAGCCTCTGCAGATGCATATGGGAAAAGGTAATATATATCAATACAGATGAAACATTTCCAAAAGAATGGAATAAATTGTTACATTTTCCCTTCATTATCTGTTTTCTCCTTGTTTTCATCATTTGCTTTTTATCATTCTTGTAAATCCAATATCCCCTACTTTTCTTAATGGTATACAATGAAACATGACAGACATTTTAAACACGATTTTAACACCGTTCAGTGAATATCCTGGGTTCCATTCAGTACATGGGAACAGTGTATGTCACCCACCACGACATTTGAAATTTGAAATATTGCAATACAATTACAGAATGTTACTGTGGTTTACAGGCTTCATTAATTCCAGTAAAATGTATATGTTAATCCCTGGTGTAATCTTCCAGGTATGCAGATCAGGCATTCATTGATGAATGTACACAGGAGTATCTGAAGGAGAGGTCGGAGTACCGCCGGACTGGAGTCAAACAGAAGATGAAGAAGTCGGAGGGTGTCATGATTTAATCCAGTCAGTTTGAGAGAAGATATGAAACTGTGGAGAATGAAATCAACTGTGGTGTGATCAGTGTGTTTGGAAGTTCTGTAGACTTGCTGAAAGCTGAAATGAGGATTTAGAAAGAGGACGCATTTATCATGGTGGTTTTGATTCCAAAGGGAGATAATGCTTCTTGAATGGTGATTCATAGGTGGTTTTATGGCTGTGTGTGAGGCCATGGATCAGCTGTCTTAACACAGATAACACATTTGTCGTGTTAATACCCTTATTCAGTGATGAAGGACTGTCATTACATTAGAACGTTATGGATCCAGTCGAAATGGTGTCCAGGGAAATCACCTTGTAATGCAATAAACACACGTGTGAAATATAAAGGTGATAGACAACAACTCTCGACATTTTGTAACGGAATCAATGGAGATTTCCAAATTTGTACATGTTGTGGAGAATGAATGTGTGGGAAGCTGAAACTCTTGTTACTTATGTATTCATTATGTAAAGATACTAGTTTTGTTGATAATGAGCTTAGTTAGAAAGCAAGCTATGATACAGTGCACTGAGATATTTGTATGTTGAATAGAGGTATGTTGGTGGTGTAGCACTATGGTGGTGATGTGAGCGGTTCCTTGTACCTTCTACAACTTGATGAAGCTGTTGTCACTTCTTTTGCGGTGGCTATCATTCAAGAAATGAGAAGGATTTGTTTTGAAAAGCATTTAGAAGTGATTACTGTTTTGCTAAGGAAATGTATATTTGAAATAAAATATCAGAGACATGCATTGTTGTGTTTTCAGTTTGTGTGGTAGAAACATTATAGACATGTAAAACCAGACAGGAAAGTTGTGATTAAGATTAAACAATCACAAACTCTCTCACTTGTTAATATCAAAGTTCTTATTGTCAAACCAGTTTCACCAGTAAAATGAATGAAGGGAACACATGAAATTACAAATGTTCCTTTATGTAGTCCTGGATTTTTTGCCCACAGTGCATGCGAGGAAACCCGAAACAAAATCTATGCCTATTCATTTCCATCACTAATTTCCAGTATGAATGCATACGAACTTGAAGTATTTGGTTGGTATGACTTCAGTTCTACACCAGTGTTAAACTATTGGGTGTTGTGATTGTCTTAGTAGCTAAATTGGTTTAGAGAAGATTCTATGGATTCAGAAAGTCTTTCCTGCTGGTCATCCATCCATGTAATTAAGTGTCATTGAAGCCGCAACGTCCTGGTTGTATTGCAGCAGTCTGTAAACGATGGGCCCAGAAATCTTGTGATTCAGTGCATGAGTAACTATCCACACTGGCCATGACAACAACAAAGAATACATTTAGTAACTAAATGTACCCGCAAGGTCACCTCGACCTGTGTGAGTTTCAGCAAATGTCCACATAGCTATAATCCCATTTTAGTCACCTCTTGTGAGTGAGTGAGCTGGGTTTACACCGCTTTTATAGCAATATTCCAGCAATACCACGGCGAGGGGACACCAGAAATGGGCTTCACATATTGTATCTATCTTAGGTATGACAAGTGAACACCTTAACCAGAGGGCTACGCCACCTACAACTAACCCCCTGGCTCTTGGGACAAACTTGAAGAACTAGTGATGCATTCTGCCTTAGAATACTCAGTTAATGGATCTTATCTAGTTCCTTCATGGTCTTTCCACAACACATGAACATAGTTGATCAGACTGTGAGTTGTCAGTAGCAGATATATACACAAACATTAACAAACATTTCTCAATATCATGTTTAATGTTTCAGTACTTGCCGTTACCACAAGTAAGCCATAAACATTTTTAGTTCATATTTGCAAATAATACAAATGTTCGTATCTTGATGTTATATACAACATGTAATAATTATCCAACATGATCATGGTTGAAGATTGCCAGAGTGACATATGGTACACATTGCACAAACACTCAGCTCTGGATGGCTCCCATCAGACTGTTGTTGTCCTGGGGTCTACACTGCAGGCCTTCAAGGTCTTAATGTCAAGAAATGGAGTTAAGCAATATGTCCATTATCTATTTTAGATGCTTATACTTGTCAATTTCAAATTTGGATTAAATTGTCTTTGTTATAGAGAAGCAAAGCCCCAAAACATAAAAAAGTTGGGAATATGCTGAGCAAATCCTTTGAAATCATCATAACACTCGCAAACACGTATCCGGAACAAACCTAGGGCTCATGAATGCTTAGGGTTATTTTTTGTGTTAAAGGATAAACATAAAACACCCACCAAATTCTTCATGATCTCTAGCTTATGTTTTCCTGGTAAAGATCATTTTATCTAAGGAATGTCCTTGTATCTGTGCATTGTTTTCCCTCAATAGATTATAGATACTCACATTTCCAGGAGATATTCCATGTCATCTGATAGCTGTACATTTCTGCTTTCATATTGCTAAAACAAATACTACAGTCAACTTAAAACAGTTGGGCCTGTGCCTTTTGCAGACCCACACTGTCACAGTGTAAGAAAATATTCTGACTTAGCATCAAGATTGTGAGGAAATAAACCAAGGTGGCAATGTCCAGAGATTCAAGTACGTCTAGTATTTCCAGTTACAAAAAGTCGTGTTTGGGATCCAACAAAAGGGTTATCTAATGCATAATCTCCATGAGTCAACTATCTCACCAATGTCAGGAAACCAAAGGTCAATGTACAAATGAATATAATACATACAACATCTGATAAACGATTCCCTTACCACAAAGGTTACACCTGTCATATCTTCCTACATAACCTCTATTCTAACAGCCCTTCCTTTCATGGTGCAAATGTCCTGAATTCATTATTGGTTGCAATCCATTTTAGTATTAGTGATGTTTCCAAAGTGAGCATTTGCAAAGCCTTGATAATTTCTGCATGCTTCGACAAAACTAGAACCTCTTCCCCACCATGATGTGCAAATGTTTTCTCTTGACAGAACCCAGTCACATAATGGCAGATCAAAGGCATCTCCATCTGCCTCATTGACAACGGACAATCTGGACATTAAATGTCTTAAGGATCACATCAACAAAAACATCTATTTTCTGCTTTTCAGTTAAACAGGAAATAATGAATCTATCCTTTTCACATTGATCAACTCCATAGCAGCTGCATTTTTTATCTTAGTCAAACCAGAGGCCATATAATATGGTCTCTGGTCAAACTAACACATGATCAGATTGGATAAAAAGAGGGGAGATAATTCATGACTTTTGCCTGCTAGGGGATTTTACAAGAACTGACAAATGTGGCCCTATTAGAACAGAGGTTAGAACAGAGGTTACATAGGAAGATATGACAGGAGTAACCTATGTAGGAAGAGAATGCTGATAATCTAATATGTACACACAAAATGATTTTCACCTCATCTTGGCACTGTCTAAAATCAAACTACACACATAGGTATTTCCCTCCTGTCTACAAACATTAGGCAACAAGTGGCAGTGGTTTCAACATTTAAAATATTGGCACAAACAGATGCAAGAGAGCTAGAAACTATTCAAATAAGTTAATTCTATGCAAGATAAAGTTGTTTCCAACACTTTACAGAACAGCTTGGAGAACCTATGCAAGATAACAGCAGAGGGGAGGATTTGACATACTACACTGACTTGAACACTACATCACACAACACCATAAGGTGGGTTATGTCCCTTGTTTCAGCAGGTTGTCTTTATTTTCATTTCGTAACTACCCCACACATAATTATTATTTCAAAATGGAAACAGACACTAGATGACTAATTTTATCTGTATATGCTGATGGGAAACACAGCGGTTTGTTTTACTTTTATGTCTGTAGCACAGCCCAGATGAAACAGTGCATTACAGGTGATATAGCACAGTTGGAAATGGACTGGTAAGAGAGTTTAAATAACCAAGATGACTTAGTTACACACTGCTTGTCCTTTCACATTCTGCTGATCCTTCACTAGCATGTCCATGGTGGCCATTTCATCCCTGTTGGTGCTTAATAATTCTCCATGACCAAACCTCCCATCATTGTCTGTTGTGACAGTCACATTCCACTGAAGTGATGCACCAGTTTGCAGATTGTTGTTATCTGACACAGTAAACACCCATGTCCACCCAAACAGAAATCACAGTTCCTATCAGTGTCTGGGCATCTTGGCAGGAGGAGGCATCAAGTCTCTGTCGGAGGAATGGCCCGACCCCTGGGGTGTCCACCTCTCTCTCTCTATTGTGTGTATCAAGATTTCTTTTGTCACCGGCCTACGAATACTCTCACATACACCTGTAGAGAACACAAACAATTAAGTATGGCATGGCAATGTATATACTGGAACTTCTGGCAAATGTCACTGGAATGTCATGTAACAAACTGACCATATGCACCACATGTACATTTGTAAGAAAATACAACCCAGTGATAACTGTTACACCAAAGTAAGAAGAAATATATTTGGTAACAAGAAATTTCCATGCAAAACTGGAACGGTGGGGTAGCCAAATGGTTAAAGTGTTTGCCTGTCACTGGGAGAGACCCGCGCTTTTTTTTAATTCCCCAAATGGGTACAATGTGTGCAGCCCATTTGTGGTGTTGTCCCCCACTATGATATTCCTGGACTATTGCTAAAAACTGTGTAAAACTAAACTCACTAACTCCATGCAGAACTATCAAACAATATTTGAAAGTTACAATAAAACTACAGATCAATCAGCACAATCCAAGAACCCATTTTCAAGTTGAAATTATATTCAAAATATTCAAGGAATTGTCATCTTAAAACAACAGAAATACTCATGGTTACCACTTGATGATTCCACATTCCTTCAGGCAGGAATACATGCCTCCCATTCTAACAGCCTCACAGACACACTCACCCATGGCTGTGCTGTATGCATTAGGGAAAGACTTGTCAGTTCTCTGGCGCATGAACTTCCATTCTTTTCCATCCCAGGAACACTCAATAATTTTGTTGTCCAAACTTTTCAGTTCTTTGTTCAGCTGAAAACATAAGGGAAAACAGTGTGAATATTTGCCAGTCTGAGTGGTTGAAACATATTGCCATATGGAATGGGGAATGGCTGAATACCCGAGCCAACCCAAAGGTGAAAGGAAACATAAGTTAGCAAGAGGTGCAGTTACCTGTATGGATACTGGCATAGACCAGCACATGGTATGGGAAGTACAGTATATACTATGCTGGGTAGGTATGTTACCTGAATAGGAACTGGGGAATCAGGTATGTTTACCTTTAGACCCTGATGGAGAACCATTGTGTGTGTGTTTGGACCTGTATGGCAGTTGCTGGATGGCCAGGAGGTAGGAATGTTTGACCTGTATGGCAGTTGCTGGATGGCCAGGAGGTAGGAATGTTTGACCTGTATGGCAGTTGCTGGATGGCCAGGAGGTAGGAATGTTTGACCTGTATGGCAGTTGCTGGATGGCCAGGAGGTAGGAATGTTTGACCTGTATGGCAGTTGCTGGATGGCCAGGAGGTAGGAATGTTTGACCTGTATGGCAGTTGCTGGATGGCCAGGAGGTAGGAATGTTTGACCTGTATGGCAGTTGCTGGATGGCCAGGAGGTAGGAATGTTTGACCTGTATGGCAGTTGCTGGATGGCCAGGAGGTAGGAATGTTTGACCTGTATGGCAGTTGCTGGATGGCCAGGAGGTAGGAATGTTTGACCTGTATGGCAGTTGCTGGATGGCCAGGAGGTAGGAATGTTTGACCTGTATGGCAGTTGCTGGATGGCCAGGAGGTAGGAATGTTTGACCTGTATGGCAGATGGTGGATGGCCAGGAGGTAGGAATGTTTGACCTGTATGGCAGTTGCTGGATGGCCAGGAGTAGGAATGTTTGACCTGTATGGCAGTTGCTGGATGGCCAGGAGGTAGGAATGTTTGACCTGTATGGCAGTTGCTGGATGGCCAGGAGGTAGGAATGTTTGACCTGTATGGCAGATGGTGGATGGCCAGGAGGTAGGAATGTTTGACCTGTATGGCAGTTGCTGGATGGCCAGGAGGTAGGAATGTTTGACCTGTATGGCAGTTGCTGGATGGCCAGGAGGTAGGAATGTTTGACCTGTATGGCAGTTGCTGGATGGCCAGGAGGTAGGAATGTTTGACCTGTATGGCAGTTGCTGGATGGCCAGGAGGTAGGAATGTTTGACCTGTATGGCAGTTGCTGGATGGCCAGGAGGTAGGAATGTTTGACCTGTATGGCAGTTGCTGGATGGCCAGGAGGTAGGAATGTTTGACCTGTATGGCAGTTGCTGGATGGCCAGGAGGTAGGAATGTTTGACCTGTATGGCAGATGGTGCAAGGCCAGAGCGTAGGCAGATTTGACCCATATGGCAGCTGGTGGAAAGCCAGCATGTTGGCAGATTTGACCCATTTGGCAGATGGTGGAAAGCCAGCACTTAGGCAGATTTGACCCATAGGGCAGATGGTGGAAAGCCAGCGCTTAGGCAGATTTGACCCATAGGGCATCTGGTGGAAAGGCAGTGCGTAGGCTGATTTGATCTGTATGGCAGCTGGTGGAAGGGGAGGACAAGGAGGAATGTGTTACCTGTATGGCAACTGGTGGAAATCCAGCATGCAGGTATGTATTACTTGAACGGCAGTTGGTGGAAAGGCAGTAACTGTATGAGTACAACCACTGACTGAAGGAGGAGGGGCCGGATGGCGGGATGATAAAACAATGGCACGATGGAAAAAGAGGATGGTCATGTGGTAAACCAGTGTATATATAGGTACTGTGATGTATTTCCGGTGCCAGTGAGTACACAAACCAAAGACAGAACATAGATGAAATGCACATAGTTGCTGCACAAATGAAAACATAAAATTTACATTTTTGAAGACCTGTCATTGTGCAGTCCTCTAAAAACTTCTCTATAACCATTATATTTTTTTCCATTATATTTCTACCAATCTTGACTTGAAACCATGACATTCAGCATCTCAACAAGAATACCCTGCATAGTATACATGTTACTTTAATTACAACTTACAAACTATAAAAAAGATATCACTTTGAAACTGAAAACTTTAATGTTTGAACCTTCCACTTTTCCCATAGATTTGAAACAGAATTTCTTTTCTTAAACTTTTCAACAATATGGTGAAATCTGGAAAAGCACAAAGCTGATCTTGCAAGTCAGCAATCCTGGCAAACAGGGCAGGGTTAGACTACTTCACTGGATACTCACCTTCATGGCTGAAAATGGCTGGTCTAAGCTTCCCACGTACAGGTAGCCTTTAGTTTCAGGCAGCATTCTGCAGAAAGGAATTTCAGGACCATTTACATACCATTACAACACTGACAATGTTCAACAGTATTTAATCTTATTATTGATAAATACACACCTGAAAATGATTACATGCTAAATGAAACTAACTAAACTAACTGAAACTCAGGTACATTATACCAGATATTTCACAAGGGAGGTCACTCTTGATGACCAAGTCCATATGAATCAGTGATTTGATTAACCTACCCTGGTCTGTTCTCTTTAACTATTTTCAACCGGAAATCCACAGAATTCATGCTTGGGGGCTTCCATTTGAGAACGTCATGACATCTACCTGGGTTGTACGGCTGAAATACAACATATTCATCGTTAAATTCCTTACATTTTACTTACCCAATACTAAAACCAAACAGTCTCTCTTAAGACACATTTTCAGTATACACTGACCCACCACATCTCAAACTACTGCCAAAAATCTGCTCATGGAGATAACATAAAGATAACATGGCAAGGAAAGGGATGAGAAGAAGCTGAAACAAGAGTCATCAGAAGATGACATACTCCCACCGCCCCCACATATTTGAAAGGACAAATTATCTGACAGTTACTTAATGTCTTTTTAGAAACGAAACCCATCTGTCCATTTTGAGATGGCCCCCACATATTTGAAAGGACAAATCATCTGACAGTCACTTAATGTCTTTTTAGAAACGAAACCCATCCGTCCATTTTGAAACTAAGTCCGAATTGTTTCCATGGAAACCAGGGAAAATAAATATACCAAAACTTTATAAATAACAAAAGGCATGACTTTGTAGTCTGTCTCAAATATCTGCCAAGTTCTGCAAAAGCATATTGAACAGTTTTTGAGTTCTGCTCCGGAAACCAAGCCCATCCCTCCATTTTGAGACTAAGTCCGAAATATTTCCATGGAAACTGGAAAAATGATAAATGACAAAAACCTGTAAATACCAAAAGGCACCACTTTGGAGTGTGCTACACATACCTACCAAGTGTTACTGACAGATATTAAACAGTTTTTGAGTTGTGCTCCAGAAACAAAACAAATCTCTCACTCTTGAAACAAAGTCTGAAACGTTTCCACGGAAACCGAGAAAACAAGAAATACCAAAATCCTGTAAATAGCAAAAGGCACCACTGTAGGTCCTGTTCGATATATCTACCAAGTTTTACAGAAAAATATTGAACGATTTTTTAGTTCTGCTCTGGAAATGAAGCCCACCCCACCATTAGACTAACACCAAACTGTTCCATGGAAAAACGAAAAAAAAAAACCAAAATGCCAAAACTCTGTAAATAGCAAAAGGCACAACTGTAGTTTGAGATTATTATACCTATCAAGTTTGGTCTAAAAATATTGAACGGTTTCTGAGTTATGCTCCGGAAACAAAATGATTACGGACGAATGAACAGATGAGGTGTCAACTATATAAATGTTAAGGAACAAGGAGGAGCAGATGGACACAAAGAGTGAAAAAAGGCAAGCTAAAGAATAAAGATAACTGGGTGAGAAAGACAAGGAAGAAGAGAAGAGGGAGAAATTCAGCTGAGAAGTGAAGGAGGAAATAATAGCAATCAAGAAGAAATGAAGCATTTTATTGCCAGAAATAAGGTTACTTGTATAGTGTTAAACTCAATGCCATATGGGCATGCTCTTTGCACATACAAGATGGACATTCTTACCAAATATAACCCAAGAAGCCGATAAAATACTTTTTTCACATGATGGAACAATGTCAACGTCAACTCACATCCGATCCAGGCTGGAACACCAAACCATCAACTTCATGGCTAACTTCCTTGGTGAACTTCCCATCCAGGAGCTGGAAAAATGGTATGACTTCATACAGCAACACAATATGAAAACATAACCCCATTTAGAAAGTTGTCAAACATAAAATGTTTCCAACACAATACACAAAACAAAATTTGGTCACTATTCCAAACAATGAAAGCATCTTTCCAAAGTTTTGTAATGTAAGTACTGACAACACTGTCAGTTTCTAATCCGACGCTGATCACCTGATGACTACTTGGAAATGAACAAAATTGTGTCAGCTTAGGCTCAATTAGTCACCTTCTCATAATAACTGTTCATCAAAACTCCAACCTAAACTGGTAATTAATTTCACTCATATTAGCTAGGTGTGAAAATAGAAGCAACTCTTTCACACAACACAAGATCCTATTAATATATTTCACAAAACAAGCAACAAAAAAAAGGCATAAATGTATTCTTGATAAGCGTAAGTTGATAATAAGTATTAATGACACAAATGCCCTCTTTTTGTGTCTCTTTCTGATGACTAAACTGGTGAAAAGAGCAAAATAATCACCCCTTCAATTTTATTTAAAACAAAATGATCTGACAGTCAAGTTGTTTTCAACACTGAAACAGTGATACGTAATTCAGTTTCAATGGGCTGCCTCACCATAAACAGATGTTTATGATCACTTTAGACTAATTCAAAACTTGGTACCTTATCGGAAAGTCACTGAACTGAAGAACACCAAGCTGCACATGATGACGGTAATTCACAAAAGAAGTTGACATCCATGAATCTTGCTTTTCTCAGATATGCAAAGCTCTATACTTTTTGACATTTCTTCACATGTACATTTCACCAATAACATCTGATCCCTGCTGAGCCTTCATCTCGTTACCTTTGCACACATGGTCACGTCCCAAAATGGCTTGGCTCTCACACTAAATGGCTCCTTCGTCTTGTCAAGCATGCCCTGTTGTATCTTCGCATGCCTTGGGCTAATTATTTCTTTCTGTATGCACAACAATCGCCGGTCAAAATCTGTCTTCCCAACATCTTGACCCTGACAAAAAAACATTGTATACATAAGTTACTGCAAAACTTTTGTTAGCTTAACATCATGAAACGCTTGATATTTGTGAAATTACAACTGCTTTGGGAGGCACTGTCCGTATATTTCATGATGCTTGCTACCCAGATGTTAGAATTTCTATCACATACCAGCATCAATGTGATATATATATATATCTGGGTAATATCCAAACAGCTGCTCAGATTGTAAATGAATTATCAGGATTTCATACAGAAGTTTGTTTTTAACACTGCACTCTGCAACATTCCAGCAGCATGATCACAGTCTATAAAGTCCAGGCAAAGCTCTTGTAGGCCTAAGACCTTGTAACTTTTCTCATAACACTCCTACCTCAAGTGTTACAGCAAAGGAGGTATGAATGCTGCGAGAAATGTTATGAGATCTTAGGTTTACGAGAGTTTTGTGAAACGGGATCCAGACCCGACAATTCAGTGACTGACACCATGAGTACCTGTGTATTTGGGGAATAATGACCCACCAACCAAGTTAGCCTGACTATCCAATCATGTCATAGTCACCTCTTCAGACAAGAATGTGTTGCTGAAAACCAACTTCTTTCGAGTGGTATATTTCATAGCCTGATAAAACAGCTAAAGAAATCAGTTGTTACTCACCTCAAATTTAATGATATCATATACCAGATATCTCGGCACAGTCTTGTCCTCTACCTTGTCTAAAATCATTTCCTGCAACATAAAGAATACCAACATCTTTAACACCATATATTTAAATTTTTATTGTGTTCATTAAATTCTGGCAATCTGATTGGTTAACTGGGAACATTTCTTTTGAGTTCATTTCCCAATGAATCTGAAAAAAATGAGCCACGCCCACCGAACCGGACTACTTTCGGACTTGAGGAATGTTGGGGAATCCCTTTACACAGCGGGGGAATTCCCTTGCACTCGGGTACCTTAATGAACTCTGGGTAAACATTGAAGTGATACATTGTGGTTAACATAAACAAACAACTCAAAATTATCCGTTAATAACGTTGCAACGCCTCCACAAGAGCATGCGCACGTTGGAACATCAGTTCATGGCATCACAATCCAAGTCACATCACAGCCTCTTTCTGCTTGCGCAAATACTACAATCTCAGTTCCACTAACTTCATATCATCGGGCTTCATTTCCATTTCTCACTTTTCAAACTGTCTCTTTCAGTTCGCATGTAGTAATTCAAACGTTTGAACTTGAAACTTTGCCGATACCGGGACGTGTCACGTTGAGTTGTTCCACTCTGATTCGTCGATCGATGTTAGCTTGGTTGATTGACAGCTGTTTGGGGGTGCTCTATGCTGATTGGCTAATGGTTTGGCAGGCGTGTCATTTTATGTAAATGAGTCACCTGAGTCATGTCACGCCATTACCGAATTCTTACACCGAAAATGTTAATCGGTGGTAACAAAGATATCTGTTTTGATGAATTTGAATATGTTTAAAGAAAATACTGTTGACAGGGTATAGCATTTGTTGCTGAATTTAATTATAAGGATTGACTTTGTATTTCTTTCGTTGCATAGAACTATGAAACTAAAAACCAAGGTGCAAACTTTTGTAAGAATCCGCTACGCAACGCAACGAAAGAAATACACAGTCAATCCTTAAATGTCATCACGTCTACATACACATATGTGATAATGACGATCATCTGAAATTTGACTGAATCTGTAGTCTGCACTTTGACATATTCATAAATACTGAAAGTGATGGAAGGATATATATTTTCCAGTGGAGCATGAAATTAAATATAATGAAGCGGCAAGGAATAGCCTAGAAACATTGTGTAAATAACAAAGAAGAAGTCGGCATCCATAACATTTTGTCTCATATTAGAATACCAACTCCTAAATGCCGCTCAAGAACTTCATGAAATTAAATATCAGTTATTTATTGATGACAATATTTTCTACATACAATACAGGCAAGATACTGTCTTGCAAGATACCGGTATATCATGGCACGGACATAGGAAAACTGTTTCCAAGCAAATCAAGTATCTAATGACTGGGCTTAATCTCTGGCATCCAATACAACCCTCATCACGGTCATGACTCATATCCAAATATCAATATTCACATAAGCTTGACAGCAGAATGAGGAACTCTATTGAAACATCTCATCATAATCTGATTTCTTGTCTTAACTGCTCTCAATCACCTCTTGCACTATAAATTGATAAGCTTTTTAATATTGCCTACCCCATCTAGTAATGTTTCTCTCAAGTGTGCATTAAGGTCCTTCCTCTTGGGGAACTGGAGATGAGGCACATGAAACACTGCATTGTCTCGATCCAACATAAACACTTCATCTACACCATCGATGAACATCATGTATCTGAAACAAGCAGCACATACCAGACACTCCACAGGGGATAACGACATATTGTGACACATACAAGGCATGCAGCAAATAGACAGCCCCATATCCGTGTTTTGGAATGTTACACAACGAAAGTATGTGTGCTTGTACCTTATTTACTGCTCGGATTTTATGCTAATTAAAAACATGTCATAAATCTTGTTCATCTTTCATCTTTAGAGATATGTGATTAATGAACAAAAGGATTTCATCCTCATTACATAATAATGCAAACAGAGTAAGAAAGGTTTCACAGAACTTTTAGGAACATTCAAGGAATATCATAATGGGAGGGACACGAAAAATGGGCTTCGCCAAATGAACTGTTTGGGGGACTCTAAACCCGTTTTTTAGCCAAGATAAGCAAACACTTTCACCACTGGGCTACCTCATTGCCCTCTATCTATCTTCTCTGATACAACCACAACAGCCTGTATGTTGCCTCAGAGTCCTCTGAAGCAACTGTAGAAAGTGATGCAGCACAATAAACTTTGAAACAACTTGATTAACTCCTACTGTAAATCAGTACACACAAAACATCCACAATATTCACCTTGTTCCGTCTGCCTTCCAGCTGACCTTGTATGGTTTCTTCCTAATGAAGTCAAGGTTGTTGATGTCCATTGACACAGGCTGGGAGCCAGGGAATCCATTACTACAACACATACATACACTTGATAAAACAATTAAGCCTTGCTTCAACATACAGGGACTCACCCATCAGGACTGTGACACATACATAACCAGACGAATACAACTCAGTTGTAGCAGTTTCCTACCTTGTCCAGTCACACATTCGTTGGACACTCTGCTGTATCTGTGACAGCCTTGGCTGCATCATCACTTGCAACACCCCCGACACACCCTCCATAAACTTGGCATCCTGCAATGAGATGTTTTACCTCCTTTACAAAACTGGGATTTCAGGGAACCCAAGGAAAATCCTTACAGAAAGTATAGCATCCTCTAAGGAAATGAAATGCTGCAGGTCATGAATGGCAAGATCTGATAAATGTAATATTCTGAATAAAATTGATATTTTATACTTATCCTGACTCAAGCTTATTGTACTTATCTCCTCCCTCCATGTGAAGATAGTGGAACACTTGAAATCACTTGAAATTCCCTTCTAATTGAAGGAGACATACAATACACTCAGCTACCGGACGCCTTCCTTTCCCACCATTACGGTCACATGATCAGTCGTGCTTGCCACTCTCTGAATCTCATAGGCTCTACATGAAAGCTACTGGGAATTCAGTGTACCTTAGAGAGGCAGTTGGGAGGGCTTGATGCCATGACTCAGGATAAGTATAAAATATAATTTTTTTTTAGAAAATTACATATTTCTCCTTATCCTGACTCATGCCTATTATGCTTACAGAATCCGATAGAAACAGGTCAGGCCATGCTGAATTCTGTTGACTGCCATATATATATGTTCAGTACTTTACCCCTATCGAGAACTATAACGGCAATAGTTATATCCTGTTATTCCAATATTCATCTGTGCGATGGGAAATCACATACAGTCGAACTTGTCCTCTCTTGAAACATTCGTTGACTGGAACATGATGATATATAGATCAGATAGTGTCCTACTAGTGTCTAATGCAACTGTATGACAAAATTTCCAATCAAGACCAGTTGCGACCCTTCTTCATGATCAAGTATCGCCATTACGAGTACAGGGTCACAATCACTCATGACAGCCAAGAGGTGCGCATGGACTCTCAAACATTATACTCTGCAGAGCATCTTGGTCTCAACAAGTCACATCACAAAAAAGTGCCTCTGTAGAACCGTTAATCGTTGTGCAGCAAGTGGCCCAAACTGGTGAATGCAAGCGATTGGCAAACACCGTATTCAATTTCCACAAGACAGTCCTCTATTATAGTTGCTAACAAGAAGTTTCAGTGTCGACGTGAAGGCTCTCACTTCATGTGGATTGAAGGCTTGCAGATGTTTGAGTCCCACTGCTTTGTAAGCCCTCAGTATATCAGCTCTCATCCATACTGAGAGAGTGTTTCAGGATACTCCTGTAGGTGTCTCAGTAGATATTGGGATGAATAGGTGATTGAAACGTCTCCTTGTCTTCGTACATTGGAGATACATTTATATTTTCAATGCTCTGACTGGGCATAATGATAAATCATATGTGGCCAAAGGACTGTAGATAATGCTCGGATGTGGAATTGTCTGTCCAATTGTCCAGACAGTTGATTTTTGGCGATAAAATCGTACAAAATCATGGGAACGTGTAAGCGTTCAGTTCTTCCCACCAGATGCTGAGAGTGTCTGTTGCCCACACTAACGGATCCGGCACTGGAGATACGAATGTTGGTAACATTGAACCTTGTGGCAAATAGGTCTATTTGCAGGGATCCAAATGTCAGACTGATGAGTCGAAACACCTCTTGATGTAGCATCCATTCTGTTGGATATGGTTGTAGAGGGTGTGACAGTGTGTCGGAAAAGTCAGCTGTAGCAGTGTGTGAGATCATGTTGATCCTTGCTTGTTTATGGAGAACTCTAATGTGGAGTTGTCTGTATGAACCATCAGTAGTTTGTTCCTCAATGCTGTCGACCAATGCTAAACTGCGTTGATTACAGCTTTTATCACCAGGTGGTTGATATGCTCGTCCAGATTCCTGTTGCCACCTCTTTGTTCAGGTGGGCACCCCAACCTTGTAGTGACGCATCTATGTAGAGATGGTTGTTGTAGACCAACTCTAGTAACTAGGTCCCTAAGCAGACATTCAATCATGGGTCAACCAGAGTAGATGTGGTCTCAAGTTGTCTGGCAGAGCAATCCGATCCAGCATGTCGAGGTGCTGAATCAGGAACTGTTGTAATGGACATAGTTGTAGGTCCTCATCTGGTCAAATCCTGTGCTGATGTGAGCAGACTGAGTAGACATTGTCACTGTCGTAGTGGTAACTGAGAGAGTTGAGCTTCTTCTATCATGGCTTGAATTTTGATCCACTGGGATGACAATGCGGTTCAACAGAGTGATGATTTCCTGAAGAAATGAAGGTCCTTCTGCGGCTCTAATTCCGATTTCCGATTCAAGAAGCGGTGGTTGGTTCGCAGAAGCATCTGACGTGTTGAGTGTAGACGTTGTAGATGTCTTTGTAGATAGTAGACTCTCTGAAGGATGCAGTTAGTAGACAATGTAATTGATGAAGAAAAAGAAGTAATGGAGTGTTGTTTCTGTAGAGGTCTAGTAGTTGAAGACGTAGTCCTTGATGATAACAACTGCAGTTTCTTATGTTGAGATGATCCTTATTCTGATGATGCTCTCTTCTGAGATAGCCATATCAGGACCCAAAGTGCCTCCAACCATCCTCGTCGGGGGATGGAGGAGAGACTGACAAGCATGGCTGGTCACGTGAATGTAATGGCGGGAATGGGAGGCTTCTGGTTAGTGAGTGTATTGTACGTCTGCTTCAATTAGAAGGGAACTTCAAAGGATTTGAAGTGTTTCACTATCTTCGCACAGAGGGAGGTGTTAAGCAAAAGAAGCATGGCTCAGGATAAAGAAAGATTTACTCTATTTGGGGATTTTTTTCTGAACCACAAAAACTGACCTGTTCGGAGGCAGTTATGGATGTGTTACTGTATGCAATAGAAGGAGGAACACTTATTTTATTGAAACTGAAAATCTGCTAAGGATTTCATTTACCTTTTTATTGAATTCCCGTTTTCGTTTGCCAGATCCGTTCTGTCTGGAGGTTTCTGACTGGTTGTTCATGCTATTTCCATCATCATCAACACTGTCATCATATTCTGAGGAGAAAGGTGAAAACCTAAACTCTCATTGCAAAACCATGACATCAATACATCACCATGACATCAAATGGCATCATGACATCGAACAGCACCTGACATCAATACACCATATTGACATCAACCAGCACATGACATCAATACACCATCATGACATCAAGCAACATATGACATCAATAAACCATCATGACACTAAGCAGTACATGACATTAATACACCATCATGACACTAAGCAGCACATGACATCAATACACTACCATGACATCAAGAACATCATGACAACAACACTAACAAGATATCAAGAAGCACCACGACATCAAGCAGCACTATGTCATCAAATACCACCATGACATCAAACATCAATTAACTCCACCATAACATCAAACACCACCATGACACCAATACACCATTATGACATCAAACACCACATGGCACCAAGAAGAAAATCATGACATCAACACAACAAAGATATCAAGCAGCACCATGACATCAAACAGCTGTAAACACCACCATGATATTAAACACCACCATGACATCAAGCATCACACACTACCATGAGATCAAGCAGCACCATGACATCAAGCATCACACACTACCATGAGATCAAGCAGCACCATGACATCAAGCATCACACACTACCATGAGATCAAGCAGCACCATGACATCAAGCATCACACACTACCATGAGATCAAGCAGCACCATGACATCAAGTACTACCATGACATCAAGCAGCACCGTGACATCAAACACTACCACGAGATAAGGCATGCACATGACATCATGCGGCACCATGACATCAAACATCCCCATGACATAAAGTGCGACCATCATGCACTACCTTCACATCAAGCAGCAGTGTGACATCAAACACTACCAGGACATCAAGCAGCACCATGATATTAGGCACTATCATGACATCAAGTAGCACCATGGGATCAAGCACTATCATGACATCAAACATCACCATGACATAAAGCACTACCATTATACTACACACCACTATGAGATCAAGCAGCACATGACATCAAGCACCACCATGACATCAAGCACTGCCATGACACCAAAAACAGTCATGTTATCAAACACAACTCTGGCAGACACAACCCTCTGACCATGACATCTGGCACCACAATAACATCACAAACCATGACAGCATATATCAGTATGGCATCACACACTACTATGATATCAGCAAAAGGAAAGTCAGTCATGAAAGTGTACTAGGTACATTATCACTGATTGAGACATGAAACTGTTACTGAAATGCAAATTATCAGATAATGTTAAGTCATTGGTATGGTGAAACACAAGAAACAAACAATCTG
The DNA here is from genome assembly GCF_037392515.1 of Haliotis asinina. Classification (NCBI taxonomy): domain Eukaryota; kingdom Metazoa; phylum Mollusca; class Gastropoda; order Lepetellida; family Haliotidae; genus Haliotis; species Haliotis asinina. The sequence goes on along the minus strand of NC_090282.1, from coordinate 34,990,966 downwards.
TGTACATACACAGACCACATCGTCCAACAACTGCTCTGATGATTGCCTGTTCGTCAAGATTGTATGAGTAAGATGTATGCAGTACATCACAGCATCTCGGTTTATTGTGAAACAGGAGCCATAAGTGATAAAAGTCTTAATGTTCACTGCTTTGGTAAAACTCATGAGAATGGGTATGGTGCTGACAAATTTGAAAAACAGAAGAATCAGAAGAATTTGGAATTCAAAACCGATAACAACAGGTTTCTGGCACGATGAAGGGAGGCAACTCTATGCCACATGTACTGCAGTCCACCTAGACAACCAGGCAGCACATACTCCTATCTCCCACTAGAGATCAGTTTTGATATGCATCTGAAATATTCCACCACAGAGACAAATCAACAAGACTCACCCAAACACCAGTCAGGGAGGGGTGGGGCAGAGGGTGTGTCCTCCTTGTCTCCATAGCGCTCAAACAGTTCATTTAAGTAGTCTTGCTTGTAGATGCCAGGGGGGCGTGCCTACAAGTTTGACATGCATTATCAAGTAGATTTTAGGCAGAAGCAGTATAGTTTACAAGGTTGGAGCAGATTGTTAATCTGATCTTCACTGCCCTTCTACAGTTTAAGCTCAACAGTTCCAATTTTCTACTTCTAAAGATGAAGGGAGATACATTGATTGTAAATTTTCAGCTTTCCAGAATCAACATCAAGAAATACTATACCAAGACTCACCTGTGCAAATGCTCGAACAGCTGCCTCTACACTGAAAGTGTAAACAATGTCACCATCATTAATCACTGTCAGTATAAAAGCAATAAGACAGCACATATCGATAATTACACCCTCAGTAAAACGAATGCTTGCATTTTCACTGAAACTTGCGCTTCAAATAAATCTTAGCACTAAACTTACGCTCATAGAAATATATGTCAAAATGTTACCTACAACAGTGATGGTAGATCTAAGATTGTCTTGTGGAACTGGGATTTAATGCCAAATTATACATTTCATGACTTGTTTTCCTGAGGAACATGGGCAAAAGCATCAGTCCTGGCACAGCTTAAATGTGATGTGGGACATCATGACCAACTGCGCAAATCCAATGATAATTTCTCTGTACTTGAAACTATCTCCGCTAACCTCCATGACATCTTCTCCACCAGATACGCCACCAACATGAAGCCAGTCCTGTTGAAGCCGTGAGTACAGTGGACACCTGCATGCAGTACATGACATGAGTGAATACATACCGATTTCAACTCGACATTTCAAGGAACCGAGCGCAACCAAGGAAACTACTATGACTTTGGTCCTCATATTTGGGTTCATTTAGTCCTACTCAGATGCCAATATTTGGCCATAACTCTGATTTCAGTCAAATGAATCAGTTTTTAACTTTTTTTAAAAAAATTCACATCAATATCATTCTCTCTAAAGTTTGGTTTGTTTGTTCTTTAACACTGAACTCAGTCATGTGAGTCACTGACCAGAGAGTCAAATGACTAACATGATAGGCGTCAAACAATGCTGTTTGGAAACAATATTTTGTTTAGTTTCATTTTGTTGTTTACAACAGCACCCAGACAATCCTGACAGGATGAGTATCGATGGAATTGGGATATGATGACATACATGTGTCAACCAAATCACAGAGTCTGACTACCCAATCCCATTAATTGCCCCTTACAACAAGCACAGGTTGCAGCAGACCAATTCTAAATCCACTGGGTCACTGTTCTTTTGGAAACAGTAAATGCACCAACCAAGCCTGAGACTAACTACCCAAATATGCCATCGTTACCTTGTACGCTGACATGGGATGCTCACATCAAGTGAAACATGCTTGGCATCATCTGACATATTACCATACTTTCAATAGTAAACCATTCTCACCTATTATTTCCAGAGGCTTCTGTGATAAAAATCTGTGACACACTTCCAGGAAAGCTTGTGTTTGTTCCACAGTGGGAGTCTCTGATCGACTGAAACACACAACATATAACCACATTTTCAACATCAGATATCATATTTACCAGAATACACAGCCTAGGCACAAACAAAACTGTCAACGGTGGTCAAGAGGGCAGGTGGGCAGATGAGTGAGTGACTGAGTGACTGAGTGACTGAGTGAGTAAGTGAGATTTATGACGCACTCAGCAATATTCCAGACAACCAAGTGATCAACATCATGAGCATCAACCTATGTACCTGTGATATGATGATGTGTCAACCAAGACAGCGAGCCTGACCACCTAATCCCCTTAGTCACCTCTTAGTCTTATGACAAGCATGGGTTCTAAACCACATTTTCAGGGGTCAACTGGTTCCCGAAAACAAAATTAGTTCAAATATCAATGAAACAATGGTTTTATCTTATTTACACCCTTTCTTACTGTTCCCTCAATAAACATGAGAAAATATGGAATGGCACGTTAATTTTCATTCTTAATATTGGAGGCACTTAAATAGAACATAAACAGTATATCTAGCATTTGCGTAGGGGATGCTTACTGAAGGAGAACAGATATGTTAAATGCTTTGTCTATGGGTTAGTGGTACTCAGATGCCATTTGTAGATTGTGCTTTTCACTCAGCAAACATGCTTGTATCTATTTGCTTTCAATGTCAGTCTTACTCACCCTTTACATTGTAGCTTGAGATATTTACAGTCTTGGGCATCAACCTCCTTACTGTCATAGAATCTGGTTGTGTTGGTCAGGTCAATCAGTAGGCCCATCTTTGTCTGAGACAAATGAAGATGAACCATTGATGACAAAATAGAAAATATACTTCAAAGCAACACATGGACTACAAATGTTTGTCATTCCCTTCTGCAAACATCTTTGACATGAATCGATAAACTAACTAAACATCTCTCATAATATGAAGATGTGTTACACAAAGCCTACATCTGAAAAATATTTTAACTGCTACTCAACAGATACCAACAGTGAGTCAGTATGCTTTTAGTGAGTGAGTTTAGTTTTACGACGCTCTCAGCAATATTCCAGCTATATCGCGGGAGTATGCTTTTAGTGAGTGAGTTTAGTTTTACGACGCTCTCAGCAATATTCCAGCTATATCGCGGGAGCATGCTTTTAGTGAGTGAGTTTAGTTTTACGACGCTCTCAGCAATATTCCAGCTATATCGCAGGAGCATGCTTTTAGTGAGTGAGTTTAGTTTTACGACGCTCTCAGCAATATTCCAGCTATATCGCGGGAGTATGCTTTTAGTGAGTGAGTTTAGTTTTACGACGCTCTCAGCAATATTCCAGCTATATCGCGGGAGCATGCTTTTAGTGAGTGAGTTTAGTTTTACGACGCTCTCAGCAATATTCCAGCTATATCGCGGAAGCATGCTTTTAGTGAGTTTAGTTTTACGACGCTCTCAGCAATATTCCAGCTATATCGCGGGAGCATGCTTTTAGTGAGTGAGTTTAGTTTTACGATGCTCTCAGCAATATTCCAGCTATATCGCGGGAACATGCTTTTAGTGAGTGAGTTTAGTTTTATGACGCTCTCAGCAATATTCCAGCTATATCGCGGGAACATGCTTTTAGTGAGTGAGTTTAGTTTTACGACGCTCTCAGCAATATTCCAGCTAAATCGCGGGAGCATGCTTTTAGTGAGTGAGTTTAGTTTTACGACGCTCTCAGCAATATTCCAGCTATATCGCGGGAGCATGCTTTTAGTGAGTGAGTTTAGTTTTACGACGCTCTCAGCAATATTCCAGCTATATCGCGGGAGCATGCTTTTAGTGAGTGAGTTTAGTTTTACGACGCTCTCAGCAATATTCCAGCTATATCGCGGGAGCATGCTTTTAGCAATAGTCCAGTAGTATTATGACAGGGAACACCAGAAACATACAGACCAAAGTTTATTTCCACAGATTTGACAAGCAGATTGATCTTTTTGTACATGAACAGTGACCAACAGTTGGGCATTACACAGCTTTTAGAAATATTTCAACAATAACATGGAATGGAACACCTGAAATAGGCTTCATACATTGTACCCACGTGGGAAATCAAACATGGGTCCTCAACATGAGAAGCACATACACTAGCCTCGAATGATCTACTGAATGTTATATTCAGCTTATGGCATCAATCTTTGAGTTTACAGATTACCATAATTAAAAGACCAACTGTTCAGTAACATTCATAATACCAGTGACATTAACCACAGCCTGAACGACTGAATGCAATCTATGATTCCGATAAAAGATGGTTTGTTTCCAGAAGCCAACCAGGCATGTACTCATGATGAAAACTCCATACCTTGAATGTTTTGAGAGAAAGGAACAGCATCTGGATGTTGAACACATTTTCATCAGGGATTTGATCATCATACTTTGAGTCCAGTGGCGTCTTGAATGGGAGAAACTTGCCTGTCCAAAGAACGACTGACATACTGAGCAAGCATTAAAACTCATAATCGCTGTGTCAAGTATCATTAATACGAATCTACAGTAGTAGCAGAAAGGTTGAAAAGAGTCATATTTACACATGAATATTAGAACACAGACAGTTTTAAGTGTTGCACCTCAAGAATTCAGCCTCTGAAAACATTAGAAAACTTACAATGCTCATAAACATGATAAGAAACTCATCAATAAAACATAACAAGCACATGTTAGCAGTTACAACGAACATGAGAAAAATTAGTGTCCAAAGATGGACAAGTGCCTTAAAGCACTGAAATCCCTCATTGTCATCATCACCATGATCACAAACAGATTTAGCTTTCTTGGGCTTGTACGTTTTGAGACAACAGAACAATGAGGTCATTACTTTCCAATTTATGAAACTGAAGTGGAACAGGAAACCTTTGAAGATTTTCATTGGAATCCAATTTAGTGAGTGTTTAATTATTTAATCATATTTTTCATTCCTTTCAGATTCCCAAATTATAACAAATGATAGGATCTGTTGTATGTGAACAGTGGTGAACAGTTCTTGACTATTACTGGCACCTGTACAAATGTCAATACAAACACTGCTTTCTTGGCATGTAGATTTCAGAGGTTATTTTTAGGAGATAAACATCATGTGTTCGCCAATTTCCGGGTGTTATTGAGTATTTGAAGCACGGGAATGCATTTGGAACCGACGGCGTCAGCCGGAGTGAAGTGTCATCAGATGGCCGTTTCAGCTGGTTCCCATGGTAGCATCTGGAGTTGCTCATTTGTGACGTCATTCTAACTTTACGTCACAATATGATTTGAATGACGTCACCACTGTTGATGACACAACAAAACAATTGTTTACGTGTCAATACACGGTGAATAGTCTTTCAGTTTCCGGGAATCTAATACCATTTAATCATGTTTTTCAACCAATCAGAATACACAACACAGTAACTTTTGGTTTACAATTCTGGTTACAACTACGCACATCATATGATAAGCAAGCTATGACACAGGTAGATGTGATCTTTGGTATTATTTACCTGCAATAAGCTGACCCTTCCTTGGACAGTGTAGCCATCTTGGAGGCAACTCCCACCTCCTCTGACTCATGATGGAGATTCAAAATATAACACTGAAAAATCAGTGCTCTAAGTTAGATTTCACAGACTTACAGGCATTTACACTTTATGCTGAATCAAAACATTTTCCCAAGGGAGGTAGGGCTCTTTTTATTGTGTCTGTCTTTTATTTGTGCCACACTATGTCAACATTAATTTTGGCAGTATAATGGCACGGGACCTGGTTTTGCTTCTCTGACACACAAAGTGACATCAGAATCGAAATACTGACGTAAGTATTTTCAGCAAAATCGTTTTGTTTGCATTTTTCATTCTTAATTGTTAATATGGTAGGTGGGCTTAGGAAGCAGTGCAACTTCTGCATTTGATCATTGTTGCTATAAGTAGCTGTCTGAAAAATACAACTATTACGTGTGGCAACAATGTCGGTATCAATTACTGATGACGGATAAGTACCTGATAAAATGAATGTATAGTAACATGAATCATCTGTACACCCCTGAGATGTCCTCGAACAATATTTCGAACATACGCTTTGCGTTCATATCAAATGCATTTGTTGTTTTTCTTTCTCTGTGTTATTGCATTTTTACATTTCGCTTTGAGTGGGGTTGATTTCATAGTAATTAGACAGAATGTTTGTAAAAGAAGGTGATCAAAAGTTAGTGGCATTAATTCAAGAGAAATAGCTGGCAGAAACTGTTTAATGTCTAAATATGGGGAAAACGAGTAGAATGTGCATGAAACAGTTCGCGCTGGTGTGAACTGTTCTTCATTTTCACAATATTGTAGCCTGTTACATATGAAACACGGGGGACTTTTCCTTACGCTCTTACAAACGATGCTTATATCGATGTTACAGTTAACTCCGTAAGGTCATCATTATTGCGATAAGGGCCTAAGTAGTCAGATTTTCACAAGCCGAAATGCGTGACTCGTCCACATCTGCGCCATGACAGACTCGTTTTGGCTTGTTAATTTCTTACTTCCTGTTTACTGCATGTAGAGTGACGTCCCCTAGACCTGAAGACACAAGTACAAATGTGTCTTAGCTATGCCATACAAAGGGAGACAACCCGATATTAAGTATGAATAATCACGCACGTGTTCAAGCCTCTAGTGTTGTTAAAATGGCAAGACATAAACAGGTTAGAAACAAGAAGAAACATACAGGAAAGAATAGGAAAGGACTACATCAGAAAGGAAAGGGGGATGCTAAAGCGTCCAGTTCTCACGATGAAGAAGTTGACAGTGATCCAGAATCCGATGATTTAGAAGTTGTCAGTACCAACAAAAATGTCAAACATGAGGTGGGCCTTGATTATTGTGGCGAATGTGTATTTGCATATTACTAAAATGAGTATTGGTGTCGTTTTTTTCTCTGTCATCTCACCAAGAATGCGTGTGAAGTTGACAGGTGCTAGGTAAAGATCTCTTGGGATAGTTCTTGTGATAAGCAGTAGTGAGTGAGTGAGTGGGTTGAGTTTTACACCGCACTCAGCAATATTCCGGCCATGTGGCGCGGTCTGTAAATAATCAAGTCTGTACCAGACAATCCGGTGATCAACAGCATGAGCATGCGCAACTGGTAACCGATGACATGTCAACCACGTCCCGATCCTGTTAGTCAATCGCCTCTTACGACAAGCATTGTGGCCTTTTGCAGCAAGCATGGGTTGCTGAAGGCTTATTCTACCCCAGATCTTCACGGGTCTGATAAGCAGTAAACATGAGAACAAGAACATGTGATTGAAAATATGTTGGTATAATCAGAGACCATATAATAATATATATTATATGGTCTCTCGTATAATATGAGCAGATTAAACATGATAATCAAATAGATTTGTGATTAAAAATGAGCTAGAGAACTGATTCAAATTTAGGAGTTTGTATATAGCTAAATGTCATACCATTAGCATGTTAAGACAAATGCAGGGAGTCTGGAACTAGTGAAACTGAAAGATGATTACAAAAGGTAATAATTAAATTTGTATTGTGTTCATTAAAATTCTGACAGTCTGATTGGTTAACTGGGAACATTTCTTTTGAGTTCATTTCCCAATGAATCTGAAAAAATTAAGCCACGCCCATCGAACCAGACTACTTTCGGTCTTGAGGAATGTTGGGGAATACCTTTACACAGCGAGGGAATTCCCTTGTACTCGGGTACCTTAATGAACTTTGGGTAAACATTGAAGTAATACATTGTGGTTAAGATAAACAAACAACTCAAAATTATCCGTGAACGTTAATAACGTTGCAAAGCCTCGACAAGAGCATGCGCACGTTGGAACATCAGTTCATGGCATCACAATCCCATTCACATAACCCTCTTTCTACTTGCACAAATACTACAATCTCAGTTCCACTAACTTCATGTCATCAGGCTTCATTTCCAACTCTCACTTTTCAAACTGTCTCTTTCAATTCACAGGTAGTAATTCAAACGTTTGAACTTGAAACTTTGCCGATACCGGGACGCGTCATGTTGAGTTGTTCCACTCTGATTCGCCGACCGATGTTAGCTTGGTTGATTGACAGCTGTTTGGCGGTGCTCTATGCTGATTGGCTAATGGTTTGGTGGGCGTGTCATTTTATGTAAATGAGTCCCCTGAGTCATGGCACGCCATTACCAAATTCTTACACCGAAAATGTTAATCGGTGGTAACAAAGATATCTGTTTTGATGAATTTGATTATGTTTAAAGAAAATTTTGTTGAAAGGGTATAGTATTTGTTGCTGAATTTAATTATAAGGATTGACTGTATTTCTTTCTTTGCATTGAAGTATGAAACTGAAAACCAATGTGCAAACTGTATGAATCCGTGTAGCAACGAATGCAATGAAAGAAATACACAGTCAATCCTTAAATAATAGCTGTGGGAAAATCAACACAAAGCAATAGTCAGTGAAAACAGCACTAAATGAATGCAAACTTGCATCAGGTTTCCAGATAAGGGCCATATCAGTGTATGTACAGATAAAAAATATGCACCACAGCAGTGGTGTGCGGTCTTTGAAACTTTTATGGACATATTTACATGAAAAAGTATTCTGTTATTGTTTTTTAACCTGTTTACACAAGCGTAGCAATGTTGAGGTGCATATATGAAACGAAAAACAAGATTACTGATACTCCATGAAATTCCATTCAGTACTCAAAATGTACTTTAAGGGTTTGAGTACGTACTCCCATTTTTTAAGAAATTATCTGGAGCCCATCAAGATGTAATGTAGCAAAAATGACTTCTTTATTTTTAGGATGTTTGCCTGTGTGGGAGCCCTGCAAACCCCTTTAACCCAGCCTCCCACCCCTATGGATCCATCTATGTTACCTGATATAAAGCCTGTACACAACTAGAAGTCTTACCCTAATGCTTGTTATGAACATGATGTGCATTTTCAGTTTGGCATTTGGTAGCCATCTTTTCAAGACTGATAGATGATATCAGTTATGTTTTGCTGATATACGATTTAACTGGACACAATGAATGTTATGTGTCAGAGAAGTGAAGACTGACATATTTTGTTAAATATTTTAGAATAGTGATGAAGAGCCTGACATGGACTCAGATGAGGAGATGGCACAGACACGGAAACTTGTCACACAACAAAACAGAAAGAAGAAAAAGTCTGGTGGCTTCCAAGCTATGGGTAATTACTGGTAATTTTTTCACCTTAGAGAATAGTGAAAATGTTGAGAATCGGTTTCTTTCTCTTAAATCTGTTTATTTGACATAATTCCTTTTTATCCAGTAAGAGCTGCAAACTATTTGGAGGAGGTAGTGTTTACCATCTAGTACCTGACCAGTCAGTCAAATATTAATGCAACAAAATATTGCAAAAAAAATTCTGATTCAATTGTTCTGGCCTCTTTGAGTCGTTGCCCAAATTATTATTGATATGGTGAGCATTATTGTGATTGTCAGAGTAGTAGATTACCATGTATATATCGCTAGAGAAGGGTCAGGTGTGCTGCGCAATATGTCAGCCTATTCCATCTCAATATTCCATCTATGTGGCAACAGTCTGTAAATAATTTAGTCTGGACCAGACAATGTAGTGATCAACATCATGAGCATCAATCTGTAATTGGCAACTCATGACATGTCAACCAAATCAGCAAGCCTGACCACCCGAACCCATTAGTCATCTCTTGCATGGGGTACTGGAGATCAATTCAATGAGAACTGAAATACTTCTTGACAAAATGTGACAAATTAGTAAGTACTGCAACTTTATGAAAATGTTGATAGATATCCCTGGTTTGTTTCAGGGTTGTCATACCCTGTCTACAAGGGTGTAACAAGGAAGGGCTACAAGATACCAACACCTATACAGAGGAAGGTGAGTAGTTACACAGGAGGGTAGTTAATGGAGTATCGCTGCAAGGTTACACAGAACCCTTGGTCACACTTTTCAGTGTCAAGTGTTTTTTGAGTGAAAGAGTCTCAGAGTTTAACTTTACACCGCATTCAGCAATATTCCAGCTATATTGCTGCGGTGTGAAAATAATAGAGTGTAGACCAGACGGCCCAGTGATCAATAGCATGAGCATTGATCTTCACAATTGGGATGCGATGACATGTCAACCAAGTCAGCAAGTCTGACTACCTGATCCTGTGCAACAAACAGTTGTAACATGAATCATACTGAGTAAGTATACAGAGCTCAGTAGTGCAGTGGGAATGCATCTGCCTATCATGCTGAAGGCACAGATTCGATCTCCAGTGGAGACACCTAGATTCAGGTCTCGATATGAGCACATTTGTGTAGTGTTCTTGGACAACACACTTAAAGCCACATTGTCTCAGTTCACACAGCTGTAAAATGGGTACACATGAGGATTTGCTGGAATGTTTAATCCATTGCGCTCAACAGGATCCCCATGGAGTTGAAAAAGTATCAGAAAGTGCGATAGTGTCCTCTAACTGAGGATAGTAAGCTACATAGCGCCACGAGCAGGCAATATGCCTGAATATGAGCAGCATATAAATAGACTATTACTATTGATATGAGTAGTATATACAATGGGGGTTCTGGACCACTTTTAAAAAAAGTCTCTACAAAGCCTTATTTACTAAATAAGGCTTTGGTTGGGACCTTAGCTCTTGCTACTATTACCCCTACTACTTAACATGTGTTGGAGGTAACACTGTGCCGTACGGTACGATCAATAATTCTTCTCTTATCTGGCCTATGTCACGTTTACCTCAATGAAACAGTTTAACGTGAACCGCCTATGATCTCTTTGGTGTTCGTAATAAAGGCTTGCTGGGCTTTTTGTATCCCCTGTTCTATGTACTTTTTTTTCTCGTCCTCGCTGATAGCAGACTTACGAGACTTGGACCGAATATCTTGTTTCATTCCGTTATATTTTGTGAGTTCAGAGAGGATTGAACGAAACTCCTCTTCTGAGATCTTACTATCAGAGAGTGCCGTGGAAATACGCCCACTTACTGTGTTGAGCTTTGCTTCGGCCAGAACCCTGATCTCGTCGTGTTTCAATGCCTTACGATGCAGTCTGCGTGATATCAACTTAAGCGCCAACCCTAACATCCCCGCTATCCCAGCTGTTATTTCAAAACCTAGCACTATAGGTGCAGCCACGATGGTGGTTAACAACCCAACACCTGCAGCCCCTAGTCCCATGCTGGTTGCCATAAGGGTAGTGTCAGCCCCGTCCACGATATTGAAAGCTCTATTGTACTTCTTACATAGTGCTTTCCGCGTGTCACGGTCTTGTTCTAGTTGGCGTTTCACATCACATAACTGCCTCAAGCGGAACCCATCTACGGTTTCCAGCGTCTTTGCTACTTCCTCTACGACTGGGTACAGACCCATCTATAATATATATTTTGAAAGATATTTTAATTGGGTTTCAGTTAATATTCTATAAATTAATTTGAAGTCTATAAGTTCTAGACTACTATTCAGGGTAATAGGTGAGAGGCTAATAGACTTTCCTGTTGTAATAAAAACCCCACTGAGGTTTATTAAGCAGTTTATAGAACCCCCGTGGGTATCCCGTTGCATAACAATACGACAATATTGGCCTTGGTGTTCGTCAAACCAGTGTATTGACACCCCGGGTAAAATTTGGTGTACTCTTGAGGTGTTTTCATTGTCTAAATCACTAAAGAAGACTTCTATGATGAGTGTGAAAGGGGAGGATATATCAAGATATATGTTAAAAGAATAATTGATAAATGCTAATTTATTTTTTACTGCAGTCTTTAACCTATTTTTTTCGGTATCAGTAGTTATTATGAATATACTATCCGGAATGAAATCCCCGGCCCAGATACCGTTGTTCCTAATCTTAGTGATATACCCCGTATCTGTGTTTATTGTGATATAAGGTGAGGCGAGTGTTAAGTTGATCAACCATTTGGGCTCTTTTAAATCTGATAACGGCACCAGTCTGTACACGTTGTCTTTGAAGTGCAGGATATATAAGGCGTCTTCCTCACCAGGCTGATCGAATCCCTCCGTATCTCCTAGGTCGTTAAGCGTAGTGTTGGGTCGATGACTGGCCATTATTATACTATTACGATATAATTTCCAACTGGTTTTTTGATAATAGTTCAGGGGTGAACTTCATACCCATGAAGTGTATGTTGGCAGGCAGGAAGATATTGGTTAGTGATATCTCGTTTTCCACGATCACGTTGACCCCCTGCAGACTGGTGTTGGAGTCGGCACCCACCCGCACGTAAACGTTGCAAACTCGATACTGGTGTCGTTTCACCCACCCGAGTTTGATCCCCTTCACGATCTCAACATCATTCCCCGATGGTTCCTCTAGGTAGACTTTGATGATCAGTGTTGAGTTTGCCGGTAGACTCTCTAGTATCTTGACCACGCCTTCGAATTCAGACACCAACTGCAATTTCACGTTTTGTATGGTCGGTTTACTCGTTAGCATGTGGGCTGCCATAGTGTCGAGTGGGCTGACGACTATGCTACGTCTCTGAGTTGGGACGTAAGCCACGAGCAGGGTTCCATTGTTCACGACTTTGTTTAGGTGGTTGTCTTTGTTATCCGTGAACACGTAGGGAGAGACGAGTCTAATATTGAGAAACCAGTCGTCGTTATCGGGTAACAACACCCACTTGTCATCTTCGGTGAAGACGAGCATATATGGTTTGTTTTGGACGATGGTAGTGCTCTCAACATCGTCTAAGTCGAACAGTTTACCCCCGAACGATGGGTATATTATCCAGTTATTACCGGTGTTGACAAGGGCGTACTTAGTGTTGACTTTTGCTCTTGCGGTATCTACTATATCACTTAGGGCTCCACCGGAGGTGACTTCAACGCGTTTGTAAGTGTTGTTTTTCAGTTGAAATGCGTACGATGTACCATCTACTCCGGGAGCGTCGAAACCGCGCGTGTCTCCGAGGTCGGAGATCCCGATATTGACGCATTTTTTCACTCCGAGCCCTTGTGCGCTGGTCATTTTACATGAAGCGTTAAGCTGAGGTATCCTATATTTACAGGATTATGATTTATATCTAACACCGATATTGTCAGCTCAGGTATGTTGCCCTGGATTAATCTCTTATACTGCCGTGGTGAAAACGACTCGGTTCTACCGTCGTTGAATTTCTCAGTTTTCACCGGCACTGCTCTCAGTATAGTGGAAGGGTGACCTCCTTGAATGTTGTACGTTGTGCTCACCTGACCGAGATGAATGTACAGCTCTCGGTACGGTACTAGATCGGGTAACTTCGTGCCTGTGACGGTTGTTGTTGGTTTTATCTCGTCAGGAGACATACCGAGTATCCTCGCTAATGGTCGGCCGAGCCTCAAGGGGTTTCTTCCGTTGTTGATTAACACCACTGTACCGTTTGAGTCGTTCATCTTGAGTTCGGCTCCCAGGGGTTTGAAGACCTCGTCGTTTAGAGAGCACACGCTGTAGTAGCCGTCAGTTATCTGGCTGCGAGTTCCACTGACGAACAGCTTATTGTTGCTGACGTTGATGTTAGTCCATTGCGGTAGGTAGGTGATATCGCAGAGTGCGACTTCGAGTTGGCCTGACGTGTTATCGATCGCGTGCGTCAGCTGAACGGCCTCACCGCTCGTTATTCCTGGAAGTGTTATGTACATGTTAGAGTATATATGCTCATTATATAAGAGTTTTAAAATGTTGTTTTACCCTAAACTGGATGTAGATTTCTCCCCCATGAAGATCGTGGTTGCTCCTGGGTTGTATTTCAATGCCCAGCTTTTAGATGTGTTCGATAAGTATAAGCTTTCGGTGACTAACATCAAGGCAGTCCACGCTTGGTTCAACAACCCTATGCAGTTCTGGCAGAATCAATTAAACTTGGCCGTGTGGTGCGCTACAACGGGGTGTGGTGTGACATTGACCAACACTCGGCGTGGACCGCTGAGTAAGTCTGTGTTCAAGTTCCACGTGTACTACCAGGTCAGACGTATCCTTAAAGAGATCAGCGCCCCCCTCCCACAGGACAAAGCGTGAGACGCAACAAACAACCCGTACGATAGACGGGTCTACGAACGTATTTGCAATGAATTCGAAATAAACCCGAAGACGGATTGGCGTTTGCCGGGGCTGAATCACGTGTTGGGTATTCCTTACAGCGATGGGCTCTCAGTAAAAGCATTTAAGAAAGATTTACTAACAAACTTTATGAAACGAAAAATGTTTAGTACTGAGAATTTGTTCCATGCATTAGATGATATTGTTCCTAAACCTACCAAATATGGGCCAAAACCAGTGAAAGATGCAAGTGATGATTTAGTGAAACGAGGTATACTTAGGCAGGACTTTGCTTTGTCGAGTAATGAATGGAGGGATGATCGTATGGACTTTGAAGGTGGTGTTGCTTTCACAATCCAGAAAGTGGAGCAGTCAACCGCAGACGGGTGGAAAATGTTTATGCTGGACACGTCGAAAGGATTCACTCGTGCCGGGGTAGTCAGGTTGAACGACTCGATTCGAACGTACGTGTGGGCGCTGTTGGGTGCGCAGTCGATGACGCGTTCCAACATCCTCGGTAAGGGAACTGCTTTCGACGCTCAGAAACAGTTCGTTTCCAACGTTGAGGATGCTATCAATTCTCCAGTTGATCTCCAGCGGGCCATCGACCGTTACCAAAACGTGTTAGAATACGCCAGATCGAAAGTCAATTACGTGTTCGGCGTGGGGCTGTACATGGCTCCGAGTGATATGCAACTGAGAGTAAAAAAAGTGGTGGGTTATAACAACAAAATAGTCATAGCCACGAAGGATCAAAAGTTGGGTATCAACCCCGATATTAACACCACCTATATCCCACACATCCCACCACGTGAAACGGGTATAGTGGCGTCACCCCCGGAGTCTAAAGTTCATGTGGGGGTACCCACCACACACCCTCATATTCAGGCTCAGCAGCATATTGATAGTAAAACGGCCCTGGTGGTTGGTGGGGTAGCTTTGGGACTTATTTGGTTAAAGATTTCTTAGCCGCTACGTACACCAGACCCGCCACGGCGACGATGGCTGCCCACAGGTTTTGACTGAGCCACGTGACAGTTTTAGCCAGAGCGCCCAACAACCACGAGACGATGCTACCCAGGATGCCGGGAATGGCTTCGGCGGCTTTACCAGCCAGTTTAGCTAGGCCTTCCCCGAGTTTTTTTATCCAGTCTTTAACACCACCGCCACTTGGGGTTCCGCCGCCGGCAGGCACCACAGTACCCCCTGTCAGTGACACCACCAGGGTTGATATGATGAAACCAAATGCAGTCAGAATGCTGGCGATGGTGATCCCTTGCTCCCGGAACAATATCTGAATCCTGTCTGCTAACGTGGTGTCTCGGTAGAGGACTTGATTGATGGTTTCCCGCACACGGTTGGCCTGGGATCAAAGCTTTTCTTTGTAGCCGGACGCTGTCTCCAACCAGACCTGCCTTTCATCTTCCAAATTACGTATTCGTTCCTCGATGGTGGCTTTAATAGACTCGTCCTCAGTTTCACCGAGTTTTTTCTTTTCATAGGCGATTTTGTCGTCTATCTCACTCACTTTGGCCGTGCTTTTCCAGAGCTGACCACGAATGGTTTGCATCAACAGGTCCAACCCCTTCAGTTCCCGAAAGGTAATTTTGAGGCCCGGGAAGGGCTTGTTCTCGTAGTCAGCCAACACCTTTTCAATATCATAAGTCATGTTTTGAACCGATGTGGCGTCCCTGATGCCTTCCAGATCTTGATGGACCTTCGGGGGAATCTTAAGTCGCGCGCCACCGTAATTTGTGAAACCTAGTTCATCTTGGACAAATTCAGTATTAGTTTTACCGACCAATGTTGATAAAGCAAGCGGTTTTCTCGTGTATTGATTAAAGAGATCGATCCCCGGGTAATCCTTCAAACGCAGCTTACCCTTGTCGAGGGTAAACTTGTTATAGTCTCGCCCCAACGGCTCTACGTAATTCTTATCTTTTTTTAAATAATCATAAAATCCGTTGACGGCGTCCTTCAAGAGTAAGCGCTTGGTTTTGTTTATATCTTCAACAGCCGGCTGTAGGCCAGTACTGAATGAGGTCTCCTGCTCGGCCCCTGTATCATCCATAGTATCATCCCACATCTCCTCCATAGGTATGTCTTCATCCATTATTTAGTATTAAAAATATATTTCGTTTATATATAACAATGTACGGCAGAAAATTAGATCCTTTCAGAAGATTGAGAGAGCCATTAGGAGCCAGAGCCGTGCGCCAGTCGGTGACCATCACCAACAATCCCAGCAAGATAGACCAGAATCAAACTCTGCTGGTTAGATTTCCAAACCTTGGTGAGAATGACCTCATTGTACCAGGCACTGTTTGACTGGCGTTCAATATCACGTTGACCTCCGACAACGACGTGCGGAACGTGGGTCGAGCCATCATCAAGAAAACGACCGTCAAGATCAGCGGTAACGAGGTGCTGAGCATCGACGACAGCGACGTGTTTCACTGCTACAGGGATCTCTGGAAAAGTGAGGGAGAACGAGTCAATGATGTGTACCAGGGCATCAGCAAATCAACCCGGGCGCGCATAGGGTATGTCTTCACGCAAGACCAGCAAGACAAGCTATCGGACGGTGAAAAGGCCATCGATTCTGCGTGCCGCTCGACTTCGAGTTGCTCACGGGACACGCGCCGTTTTACCAGGCCGCGCTGGGTGATAGGCTCGAATACGAGCTCACGTTTAACGACTATAGCAAAGTAGTGCGTACGCCGAACGGTGATGAGGCCAGTTATGCCATAGACAACATCTCTCTGGAGTTCGACATGGTCACTAGCCCGGAGCTGGCCAGGCAGGTTCGAAGCCAGTACTCTGGGAAGATGGCTATCCTGTACGATCGCGTACTGAGGCATAGATCAGTCGTGCGAGATAAGAGCGACACTGTGTGGAATATCAACCTGAACGTGCCGGCGCGATCGATGAAAGGTATCCTGGTCGTCCCCGTGGAGTATTACGATCCATTCCGGAGGGACAGCGAGAAGTTTTTCAACCCCGAGATTGAAAAGGTGGAAGTGACCATCGAGGGCGTGCCCAACCAGCTGTTCAGTCATGGTATGAGACCACACCAGCAGTGGGATGAGATAAAAAAGCTACCAGTGGGGGATTATATAACAAAGGACCTGGACCTCGGCTCCGTGCAGATCGGTGAATACCTGACCACCAAGTACGCCCTATGGTTGGACATGCGATCCACGGATGATGATAAACTGCACGGTAGCGGGCGTCGTATAGATAACGGCAGCGAAGGGATAACCATCCAGATTACTAAGAAGGCTCAACCCGCTGGTAAGTTGAAATTATATCTGTACGTTATTATGGACGCGCAACTTAATATAGACAATGGGAGATTCGTGCAAGCCATCTACTAGTGGGGGAGACCCCCACACCCCCCGGGGGTACCCACAACTACCCACTGACCCACACTGCGCCATAGTGTGCGGGCAGACTGGCTGTGGGAAGACCGTTTTCGTGTTGGATATGTTGGAGGGTTACTACAAGGATGTGTTCGATAACATCGTTATCATGTGCCCTACTCTGAGCATGAATAAAACGTACGCGCGACCTTGGGTGATGACGGACCCGGACGTACACAAAATCGACCCTGGAACACGCCTGCAGGACTGGTTGAAAGCTCTTCACGAGAAATTTAAAGGGGAACCGACGCTGTTCATACTGGACGACTGCAGCGCTAATCGCGAGATAACAAAAAAAAGAGACATGCTATCGTACCTGGCCTTCTCCGACCGGCATGCAAATCACAGCGTCTGGGTGCTAACGCAGAAGTTCAACTCGGTGTTGAAAGACCTCAGGGAGCAGACGCGATGGGTGGCCTTATTTCACTGCAAGGACAGGGATTCGTTCGAGGAGTGTTTGAGAGAGAACGATGTGATGAGCAAATTAGAACGGGAACGGGTGAAGAAACAGCTCGCTGAAACTAAACACGCTAAGCTCGTGCTCAAGACCGACCAACCCGTGGCTTATATAGTATGCTAAGCAAAGCTAAGCAAAGCTAAGCTAAAGCGAAGCAAATGCTAAGTATAGCTATGATATTCGAAGTGTTTGTTGTGTGCAACTTAACCTTCATTTCTCTGTGTTTTGTCTGCATCGGGTATTATATAGTTAAAACTAAATCTTACTTGTTATATTATAAGATGGAGTGTGAGGAATTGCTCGAACAGTTGGTACCTGGGGGTGTGGGGGTCTCCCCCACTGATGATAAGCGAGAGAAACTGGTGGCGTTGGCTGTTGGTGGCAAAGCCAAACATTACTTTGGAGACTACACTCCGGATAAAATTCACAAAATGTCAGCCGAAGAAATCGATAAGCTGTACGCTAGATACGAGTCCCGGCTCGGAGCAGAAATGACAAAGACAATAGGATCGGCTATGACCCAGATATACACCGGTATTGTGTCATACTTCCTTCCCATTCCACCAGAGCGCCGACTTTACCTGTGGGAGGACCTCGATAAAGACCCTTTTATCGAAGACGCCGTGAGCTCTATTAGCTGCGAGCTGTACCACAAATATGGCATGTTGTTGGCTCCAGTGACGGCGGCGATTATCACGGCAAAGCATTGTCAATTTGAGAGAAAAAATAATAATAATAGTATAGATGGATGCTGCACAGGAGACCCCAGTGGGGGAACTGAGGGAAACCCCAGTGGTGGTACCCCCAACAGTGGAGGAGACCCCTTCACAGGAACCCCCAACAGTAACCAGGCAGAAGAATCCTAAGAGAGTAGCTGCCGGTAAAAAACGGTGGTGTAACCAATTTAAAATTATTACAGTGACCAACCCAACCCGACTGTTGTTGGCTGTAGGTGTAACTGCTGCCTTGGCTATCTCGTGGTTATATACACGTGAGGGAAACCCTCACCGTGAGGTACCCCCAAACAGTGAGGTAACCCCCAACAGTGGGAGGGTAACCCCCACTATTGACCCGCATATCATGTTATAATTTTAATATCTTATATCATATACATAATGTCTGAGGGGAAAACGTTCGTCAACGACGCATACCACGCCACAGTGGTCGCCAGTCTAGCCGTAGGGTACGCTCGGTTGACTAAAATGGTGCTTAAACAACCAACTATCAAGCTAGATTTCAACCTGCAGGATATGGGTATGCTCATAATGAACCTTGGTATGGCGATGGCCATCCTAGTAAAAGACATCCTAGTAAAACAAGGAATAATACCTGAAAATATAATGAAATAAATATAGGATGGCCACGATAGCTATGATGGCCGGTGGGGCGTTAGTGAATGCCCTGGCATTTTCCGGGAGTAATTTCCTCTTCTCGAAACTACGAGATGATCACGCAATACAGGAAGAAAGGAAGCGACACGATCTCGCTACTGAGAAATTACAAAGGGCAGAGGCCGAGTACGCTAAAAAACGCCTCCAGAGGATCGATTTTATTAACGAACAACTCACGCGTGAAAACCATGCCGTTCAAACATTCAACGATGTCGATGAAGCAATGAAAGAATACTACCTACTAACTGGTAAACGATTGGAACCGCTCAATAAACCCACACTCGCTCAGTACTACACACCATCCAAGGGACAAATGAATCGTGAACTGGTCTTTATAGTGTTGGGTATAGCAGCTACTGCGTTGGTTGCGAAGCAATTAAATTAAAATACCTATATAAGTAAACATGAGACCCGCTCAATACCGATGCGAATACATACTTATGGGGAAGACCGAGGCCTGTGGTAGGAAATGCAGGAATCAGGGGTTCTGTTGTTTCCATATGGGAAGTCCTAACTACACGTGTTCTGTGTGTGGTATCGGGGTTAAAGGGCACTACTGTCTATGTAAAGCTCACGGAGCGAACGTAGTCAGACATCAACTCATCTACGAGAATAAAAAGGGCTACATAAAAGAACGTAGGCGACTGCTCAAGATAGACTCCAATTAAATGTTTACACAAGAACACTATATCCAACAGTGCGTGAAACAGCCACATATTTTTTATTAAGGTTACTGTGAACCAATTAGACATTGGTTCTCTTAGGTGTAAACACTATGACTACTGTGCGCGAGCTGAAGCGGGTCGCAAAACAGAGAGGTGTGATCGGGTATTCTCGAATGCGGAAGTCAGCATTGTTGAGATTACTAGGTTTAGAAGCCCCGCCTACGGTAACACAATTAAAAGCTCAAGCAAAACAGCTTGGATACACGTGTTATTCAAACCTGGGGAGAGCCGGGTTAACCGCATTGTTATCACATGCCCCCGTAGCAAAACCTCCCACTGTAAAACAACTGAAAGCCGAGGCACACGATTTGGCTTTAGGCGGGTATTCCCGTATGAGGAAACCACAGCTTGTAGAATTATTACGACAGAATAGAGCTATTGACCTACAGTTTGTGCGCACTGAGCGCGCTGTAGGCAACTATTTGAGAGGTTGGCGCATGCACGTTGATAGAAACATAGACATTACAGATATCAAGCCTCTGATAGCTGATAAGGTCAACCAGGAACTAAATAACCTAGGAAGTATCAAGTTTCAGATCACAGTGAAAATGTCGCTCGATAAGCAGGTTGGGAGTACCACTGAGTATGTTCAGCCTTACTTCCGAGGTAAACAAGAGGTTGTCACACATACAGAGACCATTGACGCATCAATCGATACCAGTTTTCAGCAGATACGAGAATACCTAGAACGCTACACACACTTGGGGTCCGGGTGGGTTGTAGATAAAATCGATAATGTCTATCTAGACATAGCTAACTACGTGCCATTCAGAGGCGGGTCATACCTAGCCTTGCCCCCCTACTATAGGAATAAACATGCCATAGTAAACGTTAAGAATAGAGGAAACAATTGCCTGAGGTTAGCTATCAGGTCAGCCTTATTTCCAGCTGACACTCATTCAGATAGGCTTTCTAGCTATCCCCAAGACGATGGGCTCAACTGGGATGGTATAGATGAACCCACCCCCATATCCCAGATCACTAAAGTAGAAAAACAGAATAATCTGGCTATAAATGTCTTTGGGCACGAAGGTAACACAACAATAGTACACAGGGTCAGCCCGGTGAAGGATCGCCAAGTTATCAATATATTCATGATCCAGCGAGGTGACAAGTATCACTACACATGGATAAAACACTTTAGCAGGCTATTGTATGACCAATCGGCACACAGAGAAAAGACCCACTTCTGTGAACGATGCCTACATGGCTTCACACGAGCTGATTTATTAGAATCCCACCTGGATGATTGTCAAGGTGTGGGGCAGACGGCCATATGAGTCGACATGCCTAAGGAAGGTGATAATATCCTAAAATTCAGTAACCACAAGAACCAAATGTCTGTGCCTTATATCATATACGCCGACTTCGAAGCCTTAGTTGTGGGTGGGGATTCCCCCAGTGGTGCCGCCGGCGAGGCTCCCTTCACCCACAAAACACAAGAGCATAAAGCCTGTTCGTTTGGATACATTGTCGTCCGTTGTGACGGGGAAACGAAAGCTCCGGTAGTGTATAGGGGCCCTGACGCGGCTGAAAGGTTTCTAAAGTGTTTGCAGGAGGAAGAAAAAATTATTAGGAATGCATTGTATAGAATCGCTCCCATGCGTATGACCCGAGTCGACAGGCTAGCTCACGCTAGTAGCACTAACTGTCACGTGTGTGACTCACCACTTAACGGTGATTCGGTGAGAGATCACTGCCACAGCGCGTGCAACCTCAAGCTTAAAATCAACCCTAAGACAATAAACATCCCCGTTGTCTTTCACAACTTGAGAGGGTACGACTCACACTTGATCATGCAGGCCATCGCGAAAATCGATGGTAATATAACGTGCATCCCCAACAACATGGAGAGATACATCTCCTTCAGCTTAAACGGACTTAGGTTCATTGACTCGTTTCAGTTCCTCCTGTCGTCACTCGACAGTCTGGTCAAGGCCAACAATACCTTCCCTATCACCGATCGATACACAGACGCCGAGACTAGACCCCTGCTTATGAGGAAGGGTGTGTACCCCTATGAGTACATGGATAGTTGGGTCAAGTTCACCGAGACCAGACTACCCCCTATTGACTGTTTTTATAGCAAGCTGAATGAGGCGTCCGTCTCACGAGATGATTACTCGCACGCGACTAACGTATGGAATAAACTGGGTTGTAAGAACCTGGGTGATTATCACGACCTGTACTTGAGGACAGATGTACTGCTGTTAGCCGACGTGTTTGAGACGTTTAGGTGGACGTGTTTCAAGCAGTATAAACTCGACCCCGCATGGTATTACACCAGCCCAGGTCTGTCGTGGGACGCCTTGCTTAAAAAGACCGGAGTTAATTTGGAATTGCTCACAGATTACGACATGCACCTATTCATTGAGAAAGGCTTGCGAGGTGGGATTTCCATGGCATCCAAACGATACGCGAAAGCAAATAATCAATACGTGAAAGGTTACGATCCTAACAAACCAACCAATCACATTCTCTACCTTGACGCAAACAACCTGTACGGCTGGGCCATGAGTCAGTATCTACCTACAGGGGGATTCGAATGGGTACCCCACGTTGATGTTATGGGGGTTGCACCAGATTCGAACAAAGGGTATATCCTCGAGGTTGACTTAGAGTATACCAAGGAATTACACACATCACACAACAGCTACCCCCTGGCCCCCGAACGTATGAGGGTTAACCCAGACTGGATGTCTGAGTACCAACATAACTTGTCAGGTGGGCGTGTGACAGACGTTGAAAAACTCGTTCCTAACTTAATGAATAAGACCAAGTACATCGTTCACTATCGCAACCTACAGCTGTACCTGTCGTTGGGTATGAGGCTGACCAAAATACACAGGGTGCTCATGTTCGACCAGAGCCCATGGATGGAGCCCTACATCAGAATGAACACAGACCTACGAAAAAAAGCCACCAGTGATTTTGAGAAAAATCTCTACAAGCTCATGAACAACTCGGTGTTTGGTAAGACTATGGAGAACCTGAGGAAACGCGTGACCGTGAAGCTGGTTCGGTCGAGTGAGGAAGACAAGCTCAGGAGATTGATAGTCAGTCCGGCATTCAACCGTAGTAAGATATTCACAGACAACCTGGTTGCCCTACACATGAAGAAAAGCCACATAAAATTCAACCGGCCTGTTTACGTGGGGATGAGCATCCTTGATTTATCCAAACACCTGATGTACGACTTTTACTACAACGAGCTCAAGAAACAGTACGGCGACAGGTGTGAAGTGCTATACACTGACACGGATTCCCTGCTGTTAGAAATTCGAACCGAGGACGTGTACGAGGACATGAAAAAACACCTCGATTTATACGACACCAGCGACTACCCTAAGACCCATACCATACACAGTACGGTAAATAAAAAGGTCCTAGGTAAGATGAAGGACGAGTGTGCTGGCACGCCCATAGCCGAGTACATAGGTTTGAGACCTAAGATGTACTCCATACTGAAAGCCGACAATAGTGAGATCCGGAAGGCTAAGGGGGTTAAGAAGTATGTGGTGAAACAACACATCAAACACGCCAGATTCAAGGAAGCCCTGTTCAAGACCCGTACCTTTAGGCATAAAATGAACACACTTAGAAGTGATGGACATAAGATATACGGACTGACTATAAACAAGACGTCCCTGTCGCCTATGGACACGAAACGTTGGATAGCTATTGATGGGATAAACACATACGCGTATGGACATGAAAAAATTTGAGGCTATTTACTACAGCCCGCGTGGGTACTGGAAAGGAGCTAGCGCAGTAGATAAGCTAGCTAAAATAGCGCGAGTACCCCTGGAGGAAGCCAAAGCGTGGCTTGAAAAACAAGCCCTGTGGCAGATCTATTTGCCGGCACCACGCTACGTGCCTAGAAGGAGGTTCGGTATTAACATACCTAATAGCGTTCACCAGGCAGACCTACTGTTCCTACCCCACGACAAGAGGTACAAGTATGCCTTAACCGTAGTGGACGTAGCCAGTCGTTACAAGGAAGCCGAACCCTTGACCACGAAAGATTCGGCCCAGGTAGCCAGAGGATTCGAACGCATATACAAACGCAGCCCGCTGACGTGGCCAACAGAGCTGCAAGTTGACCCCGGACGGGAGTTCATGGGTGCCGTGTCACAACTGCTAGCCAAACACGATACAAAGGTCAGGCGTGGCACGGCCGGAGCCCATCGCAGCCAAGCCATAGTTGAGAGATTTAATAGGACTTTGGCTGAGCGCTTGTTCGGCCATCAGTATGCTAGGGAGATGGCCACCCCTGGAAAACGATCGACTGAATGGGTCACGAGGTTACCCAAGGTGGTGTCGGCAATCAACCATGAAGTCACCCGTCTCACCGGTAAGAAACCGGCAGACACTATCAAACTAAAATCAATAGTTGCAGAGTCGGCCGCTCCACTGCGTGGGAAGGAGAAACAGATGCCAGATAGGGCCCTAGTGAGGTATCTATACCAGCCGGGGAACACGAGGGTGATAGCCGTAAGCGGGCCACCGATCCTATATGGTCAGTCAAAACTTACAACATAGATAAAGTGGATATGAAAGCCGACGAACCTAACTTATACTACTTGAGGGATGGGCCGGGTAGGGGGTTTGTAAGAGAAGAATTATTGATCGTACCGTATGGCACAGTGTTACCTCCTACCAACACACGGTAATAGTAGCAAGGGTTCACGTTAAACTGTTTCATAGGCACAGTAATTACCGCCAACTTTTTTGTAGTAGGGGTAATAGTAGCAAGAGCTAAGGTCCCAACCAAAGCCTTATTTAGTAAATAAGGCTTTGTAGAGACTTTTCTTGAAAGTGGTCCAGAACCCCCATTGTATATACTACTATATGTGTATCACTAAGGTATTGTTCAACTCAACAGACTATCCCACTTATCATGGATGGGAAGGATGTGGTGGCCATGGCCCGGACAGGAAGTGGTAAGACTGCAGCATTTCTCATTCCAATGTTTGAGAAGCTGAAAGCCCATTCAGCTAAAGGAGCCAGGGCAATGATAATGTCCCCCACGAGGGAGCTAGCGCTGCAGACGCTCAAGTTTACGAAAGAGGTGAGCTGCGTGTGGTGTTTCAACTAGGTTGTGCCTTCTGTCACCTACAGTCATGTACATGGAAATAATTGTCAGAAATACTGAATACACTGACAGTAATTGGAAATGATTTATGATTTCTTTCACATACAGGGGCATTGGGGTAGTCTCCTGATAAAGGTGTTGACTTCTCACGCTGAAGACCAGAGTTTGATTCCAAACTTGGGTACAGTGTGTGAAGCCCAGTTCTGGTGTCCCCAACCATGGCTGGCATATTACCAAACACGACATGAAACCATACTCATTCACTCACTCACTTTTACACACAGATTGTTGGTTATCTTTCTATTTGGAAATCGACATATCCTCAGATCTTATGTGTCTTAAGGCACTTTTTTATTCCTTACTGAAATTGGATGTATAGGTTGTGACTTTTGAGTATGTCTCACACCACATCACAGGTACAGAATTACATAGTGTATAGCCATTTCTGCAGATAACAATGTTGAAGTAAACCTTGTCCTCTGATCTTTGTTCTAGCTGGGAAAATACACTGGTCTGAAGGCTGCCGTTATCCTTGGTGGAGACAGGTTAGACATAGACACTTCTAGTTTGTGGAAACCAGTTTTGAAACCATGTAAATCTTGGCATTCAATTTCTTTCTTGGTCATACTAATGGTCATAATGTTCCTGGTTGGGAAAGGGTTTTGGAGTCCAGTAGGTCCAGTAACACCAAAATGGTGCTGACTACATCCTGATCAAACTCAGAGTTTATTTGTTAAAATTTACCGAAATATTATTGTGCTAGTGGCATGATGTAACACGCATTGCTTTTATAGGATGGAGAACCAGTTCGCTGCATTACATGAAAATCCAGATATGTAAGTATTAATTGACATTTGCCCTAATGATTCCATTGTCTACCATCACAGTCAGTTGTTTTTCTGTGACAGTTTCTTTACCACGGTAGGATAGGACTTTATTACTTGCTTGTGGAAGATACTGCAGACTAATGTTTTTACGTCGGTATTACACTAGTGTAAGACCGCTAGATGTATGCCGTCATAAGGGTCCAGAGTTATGACGTCACAATGCTAATGTCACTGTCGCAGTAGTACTGGGCCTTGTTTGACTTGAAGAAAACTGCTAGTCCTCACACTGTAGCCGATTGTAGTCAATTTATGTTGGAAGTAATAAACAAAATACTAAACTCATTTCTGTGAAATACTGTTTTCATTAAACTTGTGAAAGATTTAGTATCAAACTCACTTTCGCTCGTTTAATACCAATTCATACACTTGTTTAATGAAAATGGTAATACATGGACGGTCGTTTAGTATCCTCTATTCAGCAACCCATGCTTGCCTTAAAAGGCGACAATACTTCTAGTAGTATAGGGAATAGGGGTTTTAAAACACTTTCAAGAAATGCCTCTACAAAGCCTTATTTAGTAAATAAGGCTTTGGTTGGGTCATTAGCTCTTGCTACTATTACCCCTACTACAAAAAAGTTGGCGGTAATTACTGTGCCTTGGTAGGAGGTAATACTGTGCCGTACGGTACGATCAATAATTCTTCTCTTACAAAACCCCTACCCGGCCCATCCCTCAAGTAGTATAAGTTAGGTTCGTCGGCTTTTATATCCACTTTATCTATGTTGTAAGTTTTGACTGACCATATAGGATCGGTGGCTCGCTTACGGCTATCGCCCTCGTGTTCCCCTATGTTATGTTTATATCGATGAAACAGTTTAACGTGAACCGCCTACGATCTCTTTGGTGTTCATAATAAAAGCTTGCTGGGCTTTTTGTATCCCCTGTTCTATGTACTTTTTTTTCTCGTCCTCGCTGATAGCAGACTTACGAGACTTGGATCGAATATCTTGTTTCATTTCGTTATATTTTTTGAGTTCAGATAGGATTGAACGAAACTCCTCTTCTGAGATCTTACTGTCAGAGAGTGCCGTGGAAATACGCTCACTCACTGTGTTCAGCTTTGCTTCGGCCAGAACCCTGATCTCGTCGTGTTTCAATGCCTTACGATGCAGTCTGCGTGATACCAACTTAAGCGTCAACCCTAACACCCCCGCTATCCCAGCTGTTATTTCAAAACCTAGCACTATAGGTGCAGCCACGATGGTGGTTAACAACCCAACGCCTGCCGCCCCTAGTCCCATGCTGGTTGTCATAAGGGTAGTGTCAGCCCCGTCTACGATATTGAAAGCTCTATTGTACTTCTTACATAGAGCTTTCCGCGTGTCACGGTCTTGTTCTAGTTGGCGTTTCACATCACATAACTGCCTCAAGCGGAACCCATCTACGGTTTCCAATGTCTTCGCTACTTCCTCTGCGACTGGGTACAGACCCATCCTATAATATATATTTTGAAAGATATTTTAATTGGGGTTTAGTTAAAAATCTATCAATGAATTTAAAGCCTATAATTTCTAGACTGTTAGTCAGGGTAATAGGTGAGAGGCTAATAGAATTTGTTGGTACAAAATGAACCCCAAGGAGGCTTATTAAGTGGTTTATAGGACCCCCGTGGGTATCCTGTTGTATAACAATACGGCAATATTTGCCTTTGTGTATGCTAAACCAGTTTATTACCACCCCGGGTAAAATTTGGTGTGTTATTGGGGGGTCTCCATTGTCTGAATAATCAAAGAAGACTTCTATGATGAGTGTGAAAGGGGGGGATATTATTTCAGGATTACTAAATGTTAATTTTATTTTTTCGAATAGAGTCGATAACCCATTTTTATAAGTTTTTTTTAATCCCCTCTCCGGAATGAAATCCCCGGGCCAGATACCGTTGTTCCTAATCTTAGAGATATACCCCGATTCAGTTAATGTGATATAAGGTGAGGTGAGTGTTATGTTGATCAGCCATTTAGGCTCTTTAAAATCTAATAACAACACCCGTCTGTACACGTTGTCTTCGAATTGTAAGATGTATAATTCACCTTCCTCACCAGGCTGATCGAAGCCCTCCGTATCTCCTAGGTCGTTAAGTGTAGTGTTGGGATGATGACTGGTCATTATTATACTATTACGATATAATTTCCAACTGGTTTTCTGATAATAATTCAGGTGTTAACTTCATACCCATGAAGTGTATGTTGTCAGGCAGGAAGATATTGATTAGTGATATCTTATTTTCCACGATCACGTTGACCCCTTGCAGATTGGTCTTGGAGTCGACACCCACCCGCACGTAAACGTTGCAAACTTGAAACTGGTGTCGTTTCACCCACCCGAGTTTGATCCCCTTCACGATCTCGACATCATTCACCGATGGTTCCCCTAGGTAGACTTTGATGAACAGTGTTGAGTTTGCCGGTAGACTCTCTAGTATCTTGACCACGCCTTCGAATTCAGACACCAACTGCAATTTCACGTTTTGTATGGTTGGTTTACTCGATAGCATGTGGGCTGCTATAGTGTTGACTGGGCTGACGACTATGCTACGTCTCTGAGTTGGGACGTAAGCCACGAGCAGGGTTCCATTGTTCACGACTTTGTTTAGGTGGTTGTCTTTGTTATCCGTAAACACGTAAGGGGAGACGAGCCTAATATTGAGAAACCAGTCGTTATCGGGTAACAACACCCACTTGTCATCTTCGGTGAAGACGAGCATATATGGTTTGTTTTTGACGACGATAGTGCTCTCAACATCGTCTAAGTCGAACAGTTTACCTCCGAACGATGGGTATATTACCCAATTATTATCACCGGTGTTGACAAGGGAGTACTTAGTGTTTACTGTTGCTCTTGTGGTATCTATCATATCACTTAGGGTTCCACCGGAGGGGATTTCAACGCGTTTGTAAATGTTGTTTTTCAATTGCAAGGCGTACGATTTACCATCTACTCCGGGAGCGTCGAAACCGCGTGTGTCTCCGAGGTCGGAGATCCCGATATTGACGCATTTTTTCACTCCGGGCCCTTGTGCGCTGGTCATGTTACATGAAGTGTTAAGCTGAGGTATCCTATATTTACAGGATTATGATTTATATCTAACACCGATATTGTCAGCTCAGGTATGTTGCCCTGGGTTAATCTCTTATACTGCCGTGGTGAAAACGACTCGGTTCTACCGTCGTTGAATTTCTCAGTTTTCACCGGCACTGCTCTCAGTATAGTGGAAGGGTGACCTCCTTGAATGTTGTAAGTTGTGCTCACCTGACTGAGATGAATGTATAGCTCTCGGTACGGTACTAGGTCGGGTAACTTAGTGCCTGTGACGGTTGTTGTTGGTTTTATCTCGTCAGGAGACATACCGAGCATCCTTGCTAATGGTCGGCCGAGCCTCAAAGGGTTTATTCCATTGTTGATTAACACCACTGTGCCGTTCGAGTCGTTCATCTTGAGTTCGGCTCCCAGGGGTTTGAAGACCTCGTCGTTTAGAGAGCACACGCTGTAGTAGCCGTCAGTTATCTGACTGCGAGTTCCACTAACGAACAGCTTATTGTTGCTGATATTAATGTTAGTCCATTGCGGTAGGTAGGTGATATCGCAGAGTGCGACTTCGAGTTGACCTGACGTGTTATCGATCGCGTGCGTCAGCTGAACGGCCTCACCGCTCGTTATTCCTGGAAGTGTTATGTACATATTATAATATATGAATTATATATTATAATATGGATTTAGCACACTTGAAAATCGTGGTGAATGCAGATGGTACGGGGTTTAAAACAACCTTTATTGATATCTTTGAAAAGTATGTCGTGTCCGTTAATAACGCGCAGGCGGTGGTAAACTGGAATCAAAACCCAATGCAGTTTTGGCAGAACCAACTCAACTTTGCTGTGTGGTGTGCGACGACAGGGTCGGGTGTGAAACCAGACTACGGTATAGACGAACTGAGTAAGGCGGTTATTTTGTTTCATATTTATTATCAAACGAGACGAATATTGAAGGAAATAAGTGCTCCTCTTCCCCAAGATAAAGCGTGGAGTATGACGAATAACCCCTATGATAGACGCGCTTATGAACGTGTTTGTGGGGAGTTTGAGATTCCAACGAATAAAGACTTTCGCCTTCCTGGTGTGAACCATGGTCTCGGTATAGTTCTCGTGTACTTCTACAGGTCCGGAAAATATTATGCCGGTTCTAAAGATGGTTCATACAACCCACACCGTCATACATTTACAGGCCCCACAACGAATGAACAGATCCATGTCAGCTGTATAAAGCAAACCAGTCCTGATGCAGCCACAGCCTGGACTAAAATGATCTCAAAAACATCGAAAGGATTCACTCGTGCTGGTACAATACGCTTGAACGACTCGATTCGAACGTACGTGTGGGCGCTGTTGGGTGCGCAGTCGATGACGCGTTCTAACATCCTCGGTAAGGGAACTGCTTACGACGCTCAGACACAATTCGTTGCCAACGTTGAGGATGCTATCAATTCTCCAGTTGATCTCCCGAGGGCCATCGACCGTTACCAAAACGTGTTAGAATACGCCAGATCGAAAGTCAATTACGTGTTCGGCGTGGGGTTGTACATGGCCCCGAGTGATATGCAACTGAGAATAAAAAAAGTGGTGGGTTATAACAACAAAATAGTCATAGCCACGAAGGATCAAAAGTTGGGTATCAACTCCGATATTAACACCCCCTATATCCCACACATCCCACCACGTGAAAAGGGTATAGTGGCGCCACCTCCGGAGTCTAAAGTTCATGTGGAGGTACCCCACACACACTCTCATATTCAGGCTCAGCAGCATATTGATAGTAAAACGGCCCTGGTGGTTGGTGGGGTAACTTTGGGACTTATTTGGTTAAAGATTTCTTAGCCGCTACGTACACCAGACCTGCCACGGCGACGATGGCTGCCCACAGGTTTTGACTGAGCCACATGGCAGTTTTAGACAGAGCGCTCAACAACCACGAGACGATGCTACCCAGGATGCCGGGAAGGGCTTCGGCGGCTTTACCAGCCAGTTTAGCTAAGCCTTCACCGAGTTTTTTTATCCAGTCTTTAACACCCCCACCGCCACTTGGAGTTCCGCCGCCGGCAGGCCCCACAGGGGTTCCCCCTGTCAGTGACACCACTAAGGTTGATATGATTAAACCCAATGCAGTTAGAATACTGACGATGGTGATCCCTTGCTCCCGGAACAATATCCGAATCCTGTTGGCTAAAGTTGTATCCTCATTCAGTATTCTATCGATTGTTTCCCGAATACGACTGATCTGGGATCGAAGCTGTTCACGATTCGAGGAAGCGGCTTCCAATCGTGTACGTCTCTCGTCTTCTAAATCACGTATTCGTTCATTGATACGACGCTTCATATCATCGTTTTCAGTTTCGTTGAGTTTGGTTTTTTCCCTAGCGATGTGCTCGTCGATTTCGTTCAGTTTCCCCATGTTGTTCACGAGTTCTCCACGCACGCGTTTCACGGCTTCGTCTAAGCCGTGCAGTTCCCTTACCGGAAAGTCAAACCCCGGTAACGGTTTGTCCCAGTAGGTGCTCAACAGTTTTTCTATGCTGTCCGAGGCTTCTGTAGCACGCTGTGGTGTCATTTCATCTCTAGTGGTGAGGTGGGATCTGGTAGCTTGCAGATCTTCTTTAACGACCTTAGGTATTGCACCACCGTAATCATGCATGTTTAGTTTTTTACGG
Organism: Haliotis asinina; assembly: GCF_037392515.1. Classification (NCBI taxonomy): domain Eukaryota; kingdom Metazoa; phylum Mollusca; class Gastropoda; order Lepetellida; family Haliotidae; genus Haliotis; species Haliotis asinina. Next base: position 34,959,300 of record NC_090282.1, on the reverse strand, counting down.
ATAAATTCGACACCATGGAGGCTGGCTAGAGTTGACAAGGCCAGTGGTTTTTTATTGCGCTTGTTAAAGAGGTCAACCCCTGGGTCAGACTTAAGGCGTAGAACACCCTTTGTATCAACAAAAAAATTCTTATGGTATAGACCCTGTGGTTCAACGTAGTTTTTATCTCTTCTTAAACTTTCGTAATAATCATTTACCGTTGTTTCCAAGAGTTCTTGGCTCAATGGTGAACTAGTAAATGAGGTCTCCTGCTCATCATCGAATGCCTGGGCACTAGCGCCCGGCATCTCCGTCATATCTATGTCTTCATCCATTAGTATTTAAATATATTTTATTTATATATAACAATGTACGGTAGAAAATTAGATCCTTTCAGAAAATTGAGAGAGCCATTAGGCGTCAGAGCCGTGCGACAGTCGGTGACCATCACCAACAATCCCAGCAAGATAGACCAGAATCAAACTCTGCTGGTTAGATTTCCAAACCTTGGTGAGAATGACCTCATTGTACCAGGCACTGTTCGACTGGCGTTCAATATCACGTTGACCTCCGTCAACGATAAACGCGAGCTAGTGCGGAACGTGGGGCGAGCTATCATCAAGAAAACGACCGTCAAGATCAGCGGTAACGAGGTGCTGAGCATCGACGACAGCGACGTGTTTCACTGCTACAAGGATCTCTGGAAAAGCGATGGAGAACGAGTCAATGATGTATACCAGGGTATCAGCAAATCAACCCGGGCGCGCATAGGGTATGTCTTCACGCAAGACCAACAAGACAAGCTATCGGCCGGTGAAAAAGCCATCGCTCTAGCATACGGGAATCGATTCTGCGTGCCGCTCGACTTCGAGTTGCTCACGGGACACGCGCCGTTTTACCAGGCCGCGCTGGGTGATAGGCTCGAATACAAGCTCACGTTTAACGACTATAGCAAAGTAGTGCGTACACCGAACGGTGATGAGGCCAGTTATTCCATAGACAACATCTCTCTGGAGTTCGACATGGTCACTAGCCCGGAGCTGGCCAGGCAGGTTCGAAGCCAGTACTCTGGGAAGATGGCTATCCTATACGATCGCGTACTGAGGCATAGATCAATCGTGCGAGATAAGAGCGACACTGTGTGGAATATCAACCTGAACGTGCCGGCGCGATCGATGAAAGGTATCCTGGTCGTCCCCGTGGAAGATTACGAGCCATTCCAGAGGGACAGCGAGAAGTTTTTCAACCCCGAGATTGAAAAGGTGGAAGTGACCATAGAGGGCGTGCCCAACCAGCTGTTCAGTCATGGTTTGAGACCACACCAGCAGTGGGATGAGATAAAAAAGCTACCAGTGGGGGATTACATAACAAAGGACCTGGACCTAAGCTCCGTGCAGATCGGTGAATACCTGACCACCAAGTACGCCCTATGGTTGGACATGCGATCCACGGATGATGATAAACTGCACGGCAGCGGGCGCCGTATAGATAACGGCAGCGAAGGGATAACCATCCAGATTACTAAGAAGGCTCAAACCGCTGGTAAGTTGAAATTATATCTGTATGTAATTATGGACGCGCAACTTAATATAGACAATGGGAGATTCGTGCAAGCCATCTACTAGTGGGGGAGACCCCCTGGGGTTACCCACTGACCCACACTGCGCCATAGTGTGCGGGCAGACTGGCTGTGGGAAGACCGTTTTCGTGTTGGATATGTTAGAGGGTTACTACAAGGATGTGTTCGATAACATCGTTATCATATGCCCTACTCTGAGCATGAATAAATCGTACGCGCGACCTTGGGTGATGACAGACCCGGACGTACACAAAATCGACCCTGGAACACGCCTGCAGGACTGGTTGAAAGCTCTTCACGAGAAATTTAAAGGGGAACCGACGCTGTTCATACTGGACGACTGCAGCGCTAATCGCGAGATAACAAAAAAGAGAGACATGCTATCGTACCTGGCCTTCTCCGGCCGGCATGCAAATCACAGCGTCTGGGTGCTAACGCAGAAGTTCAACTCGGTGTTGAAAGACCTCAGGGAGCAGACGCGATGGGTGGCCTTATTTCACTGCAAGGACAGGGATTCGTTCGAGGAGTGTTTGAGAGAGAACGATGTGATGAGCAAATTAGAACGGGAACGGGTGAAGAAACAGCTCGCTGAAACTAAACACGCTAAGCTCGTGCTAAAGACCGACCAACCAGTAGCATATATAGTATGCTAAGCAAAGCTAAGCAAAGCTAAGCAAAGCTAAGCAAAGCTAAGCAAAGCTAAGCATAGCTATGATATTTGAAGTATTTGTCGTGTGCAACTTAACCTTCATTTCTCTGTGTTTTGTCTGCATCGGGTATTATATAGTTAAAACTAAATCTTACTTGTTATATTATAAGATGGAGTGTGAGGAATTGCTCGGACAGTTGGAGGCCTCCACCACTGTGGGGGATTCCCCCAAGCGAGAGAAACTGGTGGCATTGGCTGTTGGCGGCAAAGCCAAACATTACTTTGGAGACTACACTCCGGATAAAATTCACAAAATGTCAGCCGAAGAAATAGATAAGCTGTACACTAGATACGAGTCCCGGCTCGGAGCAGAAATGACAAAGACAATAGGATCGGCTATGACCCAGATATACACCGGTATTGTGTCACATTTCCTTCCCATTCCACCAGAGCGCCGACTTTACCTGTGGGAGGACCTCGAGAAAGACCCTTTTATCGAACACGCCGTGAGCTCTATCAGCTGCGGGCTGTACCACAAATATGGTATGTTGTTGGCTCCAGTGACGGCGGTGATTATCACAGCAAAACATTGTCAATTTGAGAGAAAGAATAATAATAATAGTATAGATGGATGCTGCACAGGAAACCCCAGTGGAGGAGACCCCAGTGGTGGTACCCCCCACACCCCCAACAGTGACCCCTTCAGTGGAGGTACCTCCAACAGTAACCAGGCAGAAGAATTCTAAGAGAGTAGCTGCCGGTAAAAAACGGTGGTGTAACCAACATAAAGTGGCCAACCCAACCCGACTGTTGTTGGCTGTAGGCGTAACTGCTGCCGTGGTTGTAACATGGTTATACGCCTCCCACAGTGAGCCACCACCCACCCACAACAGTGGGGGTGTGGGGGTATCCCCCACGGTAGATCCGCATATCATGTTATAATTTTAATATTTTTATATCATATACATAATGTCTGAGGGGAAAACGTTCGTCAACGACGCATACCACGCCACAGTGGTCGCCAGTCTAGCCGTAGGGTACGCTCGGTTGACTAAAATGGTGCTTAAACAACCAACTATCAAGCTAGATTTCAACCTGCAGGATATGGGTATGCTCATAATGAACCTTGGTATGGCGATGGCCACAAAAGACATCCTAGTAAAACAAGGAGTAATACCTGATAATATAATGAAATAAATATAGGGATGGCCACGATAGCTATGATGGTTGGTGGGGCGTTAGTGAATGCCCTGGCATTTTCCGGGAGTAATTTCCTCTTCTCGAAACTACGAGATGATCACGCGGCTGAAATACAGGAAGAAAGGAAGCGACACAATCTCGCTACTGAGAAATTACAAAAGGCACAGGCCGAGTACGCTAAAAAACGCCTCCAGACGATCGATTTCATTAACGAACAACTCAAGCGTGAAAACCATGCCGTTAAAACATTCAACGATGTTGATGAAGCAATGAAAGAATACTACCTACTAACTGGTAAACGATTGGAACCGCTCAATAAACCCACACTCGCTCAGTACTACACACCATCCAAGGGACAAATGAATCGTGAACTGGGCTTCATAGTGTTGGGTATAGCAGCTACTGCGTTGGTTGCGAAGCAATTAAACTAAAATACCTATATAAGTAAACATGAGACCCGCTCCATACCGATGCGAATACATACTTATGGGGAAGACCGAGGCCTGTGGTAGGAAATGCAGGAATCAGGGGTTCTGTTGTTTCCATATGGGAAGTCCTAACTACACGTGTTCTGTGTGTGGTATCGGGGTTAAAGGGCACTACTGTTTATGTAAAGCTCACGGAGCGAACGTAGTCAGACATCAACTCATCTACGAGAATAAAAAAGGCTACATAAAAGAACGTAGGCGACTGCTCAAGATAGACTCCAATGCGTGAAAGGGTTACCTCCCCTTACTGTGAACCAATTAGACATTAGTTCTCTTAGGTGTAAACACTATGTATACTGTGCGCGAGCTGAAGAGGGTCGCAAAACAGAGAGGTGTTCTCGAATGCGGAAGTCAGCATTGTTGAGATTACTAGGTTTAGAAGCCCCTCCTACAGTAAAACAATTAAAAGCTCAAGCAAAACAGCTTGGATACACGGGTTATTCAAACTGGTTAGTCGGATTGTTATCACATGATACCTCGCTGATAGAAGACTTCAGAGACATGTCAAAGGATTGAAATATATTTTTAATAAGGTTACTGTGAACCAATTAGACATTGGTTCTCTTAGGTGTAAACACGATGTCTGCTGTAAGCGAGCTCAAGCGGGTCGCAAAACAGAGAGGTGTGATCGGGTATTCTAGAATGCGGAAGTCAGCATTGTTGAGATTTCTAGGTTTAGAAGCCCCTCCTACGGTAAAACAATTAAAAGCTCAAGCAAAACAGCTTGGACACACGGGTTATTCAAACCTGGGGAGAGCCGGGTTAACCGCATTGTTATCACATGCCCCCGTAGCACGTCCCACTGTAAAACAATTGAAAGCTGAGGCACACGATTTGGGTTTAGGCGGGTATTCCCGTATGAGGAAACCACAGCTTTTAGAATTATTACGACAGAATAGAGCTATTGACCTACAGTTCGTGCGCACTGAGCGCGCTGTGGGCAACTATTTGAGAGGTTGGCGCATACACGTTGATAGAAACATAGACATTACAGATATCAAGCCTCTGATAGCTGATAAGGTCAACCAGGAACTAAATAACCTAGGAAGTATCAAGTTTCAGATCACAGTGAAAATGTCGCTCGATAAGCAGGTTGGGGGCCCCACAGGGGCCACTGAGTATGTTCAGCCTTACTTCCGAGGTAAACAAGAGGTCGTCACACATGCAGAGACCATTGACGCATCAATCGATACCAGTTTTCAGCAGATACGAGAATACCTAGAACGCTACACACACTTGGGGTCCGGGTGGGTTGTAGATAAAATCGATAATATCTATCTAGATATAGCTAACTACGTGCCGTTCAGAGGCGGGTCATACCTAGCCTTGCCTCCCTACTATAGGAACAAACATGCTATAGTAAACGTTAAGAATAGAGGAAACGATTGCCTGAGGTTAGCTATCAGGTCAGCCTTATTTCCAGCTGACACTAATCCGAACAGGCCTTCTAATTATCCCCAAGACGATGGGCTCAACTGGGATGGTATAGATGAACCCACCCCCATATCCCAGATCACTAAAGTAGAAAAACAGAATAATCTGGCTATAAATGTCTTTGGGCACGAAGGTAACACAACAATAGTACACAGGGTCAGCCCGGTGAAGGATCGCCAAGTTATCAATATATTCATGATCCAACGAGGTGAAAAGTATCACTACACGTGGATAAAACACTTTAGCAAGCTGTTGTATGACCAATCAGCATACAAAGGAAAGACCCACTTCTGTGAACGATGTCTACATGGCTTCACCCGAGCTGATTTATTAGAATCCCACCGGGATGATTGTCAAGGTGTGGGGCAGACGGCCATACGAGTCGACATGCCTAAGGAAGGTGACAATATCCTAAAATTCAATAACCACAAGAACCAAATGTCTGTGCCTTATATTATATATGCCGACTTCGAAGCCTTAGTTGTGGGTGGGGATTCCCCCAGTGGTAGCTTCACCCACAAGACACAAGAGCATAAAGCCTGTTCGTTTGGATACATTGTCGTCCGTTGTGACGGGGAAACGAAAGCTCCGGTAGTGTATAGGGGCCCTGACGCGGCTGAAAGGTTTCTAAAGTGTTTGCAGGAGGAAGAAAAAATTATTAGGAATGCATTGTATAGAATCGCTCCCATGCGTATGACCTGAGCCGACAGGTTAGCTCACGCTAGTAGCACTAACTGCCACGTGTGCGACTCACCACTTAACGGTGATTCGGTGAGAGATCACTGCCACATAACTGGTAAGTATAGAGGCGCCGTTCACAACGCGTGCAACCTCAAGCTTAAAATCAACCCTAAGACAATAAACATCCCCGTTGTCTTTCACAACTTGAGAGGGTACGACTCACACTTGATCATGCAGGCCATCGCGAAAATCGATGGTAATATAACGTGCATCCCCAACAACATGGAGAGATACATCTCCTTCAGCTTAAACGGACTTAGGTTCATTGACTCGTTTCAGTTCCTCCTGTCGTCACTCGACAGTCTAGTCAAGGCCAACAATACCTTCCCTATCACCGATCGATACACAGACGCTGAGACTAGACCCCTGCTTATGAGGAAGGGTGTGTACCCCTATGAGTACATGGATAGTTGGGCCAAGTTCACCGAGACCAGACTACCCCCTATTGACTGTTTTTATAGCAAGCTGAATGAGGCGTCCGTCTCACGAGATGATTACTCACACGCGACTAACGTATGGAATAAACTGGGTTGTAAGAACCTGGGTGATTATCACGACCTGTACTTGAGGACAGATGTACTGCTGTTAGCCGACGTGTTTGAAACGTTTCGGCAGACATGTTTAAAGCAGTATAAACTCGACCCCGCATGGTATTACACCAGCCCAGGTCTGTCGTGGGACGCCTTGCTTAAAAAGACCGGAGTTAATTTGGAATTGCTCACAGATTACGACATGCACCTATTCATTGAGAAAGGCTTGCGAGGTGGGATTTCTATGGCATCCAAACGATACGCGAAAGCAAATAATCAATACGTGAAAGGTTACGATCCTAACAAACCAACCAATCACATTCTCTACCTCGACGCAAACAACCTGTACGGCTGGGCCATGAGTCAGTATCTACCTACAGGGGGATTCGAATGGGTACCCCACGTTGATGTTATGGGGGTTGCACCAGATTCGAACAAAGGTTATATCCTCGAGGTTGACTTAGAGTATCCCAAGGAATTACACACATCGCACAACAGCTATCCCCTTGCACCCGAACGTATGAGGGTTAACACAGACTGGATGTCTGAGTACCAACATAACTTGTCAGGTGGGCGTGTGACAGACGTTGAAAAACTCGTGCCTAACTTAATGAATAAGACCAAGTACATCGTTCACTATCGCAACCTACAGCTGTACCTGTCGTTGGGTATGAGGCTGACCAAAATACACAGGGTGCTCATGTTCGACCAGAGCCCATGGATGGAGCCCTACATCAGAATGAACACAGACCTACGAAAAAAAGCCACCAGTGATTTTGAGAAAAATCTCTACAAGCTCATGAATAACTCGGTGTTTGGTAAGACTATGGAAAACCTGAGGAAACGCGTAACCGTGAAGCTGGTTAGATCTAGCGAGGAAGACAAGCTCAGGAAATTGATAGCCAGTCCGGCATTCAACCGTAGTAAGATATTCACAGACAACCTGGTTGCCCTACACATGAAGAAAAGCCACATAAAATTCAACCGGCCTGTTTACGTGGGGATGAGCATCCTCGATTTATCCAAACACCTGATGTACGACTTTTACTACAACGAGCTCAAGAAACAGTACGGCGACAGGTGTGAAGTGCTGTACACTGACACGGATTCCCTGCTGATGGAGATTCGAACCGAGGACGTGTACGAGGACATGAAAAAACACCTCGATTTATACGACACCAGCGACTACCCTAAGACCCATACCCTACACAGTACGGTAAATAAAAAGGCCCTAGGTAAGATGAAGGACGAGTGTGCTGGCACGCCCATAGCCGAGTACATAGGTTTGAGACCTAAGATGTACTCCATACTGAAAGCCGACAATAGTGAGATCCGGAAGGCTAAGGGGGTTAAGAAGTATGTGGTGAAACAACACATCAAACACGCCAGATTCAAGGAAGCCCTGTTCAAGACCCGTACCTTTAGACATAAAATGAACACACTTAGAAGTGATGGGCATAAGATATACGGACTGACTATAAACAAGACGTCCCTATCGCCTATGGACACGAAACGTTGGATAGCTATTGATGGAATAAACACATACGCGTATGGACATGAAAAAATTTGAGGCTATTTACTACAGCCCGCGTGGGTACTGGAAAGGAGCTAACGCAGTAGATAAGCTAGCTAAACTAGCGCGAGTACCCCCGGAGGAAGCCAAAGCGTGGCTTGAAAAACAAGCCCTGTGGCAGATCTATTTACCGGCACCACGCTACGTGCCTAGAAGGAGGTTCGGTATTAACATACCTAATAGCGTTCACCAGGCAGACCTACTGTTCCTACCCCACGACAAGAGGTACAAGTATGCCTTAACCGTAGTGGACATAGCCAGTCGTTACAAGGAAGCCGAACCCTTGACCACGAAAGATTCGGCCCAGGTAGCCAGAGGATTCGAACGCATATACAAACGCAGTCCGCTGACGTGGCCAACAGAGCTGCAAGTTGACCCCGGACGGGAGTTCATGGGTGCCGTGTCACAACTGCTAGCCAAACACGATACAAAGGTCAGGCGTGGCACGGCCGGAGCCCATCGCAGCCAAGCCATAGTTGAGAGATTTAATAGGACTTTGGCTGAGCGCTTGTTCGGCTATCAGTATGCTAGGGAGATGGCCACCCCTGGAAAACGATCGACTGAATGGGTCACGAGGTTACCCAAGGTGGTGTCGGCAATCAACCATGAAGTCACCCGTCTCACCGGTAAGAAACCGGCAGACGCTATCAAACTAAAATCAATAGTTGCGGAGTCGGCCGCTCCATTGCGTGGGAAGGAGAAACAAATACCAGATAGGGCCCTAGTGAGGTATCTATACCAGCCGGGGGAACACGAGGGCGATAACCGTAAGCGAGCCACCGATCCTATATGGTCAGTCAAAACTTACAACATAGATAAAGTGGATATGAAAGCCGACGAACCTAACTTGTACTACTTGAGGGGTGGGCCGGGTAGGGGGTTTGTAAGAGAAGAATTATTGATCGTACCGTACGGCCCAGTGTTACCTCCTACCAAGGCACAGTAATTACCGCCAACTTTTTTGTAGTAGGGGTAATAGTAGCAAGAGCTAATGACCCAACCAAAGCCTTATTTAGTAAATAAGGCTTTGTAGAGGCATTTCTTGAAAGTGTTTTAAAACCCCTATTCCCTATACTACTCTTCTTGTAAGAGGCAACTAACAGGATTGGGTGGTCATGCTTGCTGACTTGGTGGACACATGTCATTGGTTTCAAATTGCACAGGTCGATGCTCATGATGTTGATCACTGGATTGTCTCGATCAAACTTGATTTTTTACAGACTGATGCTATATAGGTGGAATATTGCTAAGTGTGGCATAAAACTAGACTCACTCACACACTTACTCTTCAGCTTTGTGAAACTTGAATGTTTCAGAATCATCGCAACTCCTGGACGTTTTCTCCATGTCATCGTGGAGATGGACATGAAACTCAAGTCTGTGGAGTATATTGTGTTTGATGAGGCTGACAGGTAGGTACCTAGGTGTGGTGTGTACAGTATGTATTAAAAGTTCTAGAAAGTTTATGTGTGGGAACCTGGGGAATGTGGTAAATGCCCTATTGGAACTGGGAAATGGCTACAAGTCTGGAGCAGTGTTATGTACTCTTGTGAAGGGATGAAACTGGCATTGATGTCTGGCATGGCAGATGAGAGGGCAGATGGTTACAGTGTTTGCTATTCTTGCAAAGACCCTGGTTTTGCTGTCAAGTCCATTTCTGGTGGTTTTTTTGGCCAATGGAATATTGTTAGGATCAGTTTAAGCAATACTGTTTTCTTTCCAAAGTAATATTTTAGTTAAGACATTAGCAGACTGTAGCATCATATTTTGTGGAGAATTGTTTTCAGTGACTGCAGTGTCCACCTGCCCTGTAGACATCTTGTTGTCTTGTTGCAGGTTGTTTGAGATGGGCTTTCAGGAGCAGCTGCATGAGATCATCCACCGACTACCTGAGTCACGCCAAACTCTGCTCTTCTCAGCAACGCTGCCTAAACTCCTGGTGGAGTTTGCTAAAGCAGGACTGACAGACCCTACACTCATTAGACTTGACGTTGACAGCAAGCTCAGTGAAAATCTTAAGGTAAGGTACATTGATCTATGTTGGCTCAATCCTTCATTTCCTCCAAACGGTCATACTGAGCCATAGAGCTATTGTAGCTCTACAACTGTCATACCTCTGTACTGGAACATAGACTTATGGCAGTCACAAATTTAGTCAGAGTTCACCTGATGTGACCTTTACACAACTTGTTTGTCGGCAAATACCATTTCAGACATGAAAATGATATGTGTTGCGATACACTGATAAAAAAAACATCCACATGCATCCAGAAAACTTCGTAATACTCAGAAATCTTCAGATATTTAAATGTTTCACACCAGAAGTTAAGTTTGGTTTGAACTTGTGATCAAAATTTTTGTTCAAGTGTTTGTCAATGTTTTTAGGGGCGATGGGGTAGCCTAGTGGTTAAAGCATGCGCTCATCACACTGAAGGCACTGGTTCGATTCCCCACATGGGTACAAATACTACCATGTGTGAAGCCGATCTCTGGTGTCCCTGCCATGATGTTGGTTGAATGTAACTAAAAGCAGTGTAGAACTGAAAACTCACTTACTTCTTGTTTTGGATCTGATTGTTTTAGACATTTATTCATTAATGACCAGCCATCTCTCATATGTCCCTACTAGGTCAAGTTGCAGTCTAAAATGTCACAGCTCTTTTTTTTTCTATAGTGGAGAACCTAGTTCAAAACAAGTAACAATTGTTTTGATGTTAGTTTTTTTGTTTCCTTGTTTCATTTGTGCCAAATATTTACATATTTATTTGTCATAATGAAGGGTTTTTATCAAATATTAGTCAAGCATAGTGATTTTGTTTTATTTCTGCTTTACCAAGTACTAGTAAGCATTAACTCTATTATAAGTAGTTTTTTTATTTTCAAAAAAAACACCTCTGGCAATATATTGCAATACATATTGCATTATATGCTTATGCATAGCAGTATATCACATTCTCTGCAATACTTACCGCAGGTGCATAGAATTGTCAGTTTAGACTAGGAGATCTTGCTTTAACAAGACTTATAATTAGAACTCTGTCTGTTTGCCTCCAGCTTTCCTTCCTGGCCTGTCGGGCTGTTGACAAGCTGCCCCTCCTCATCTACCTGCTACAGTCTGTTATCAAGGCTAAGGAGCAGACGGTCATTTTTGCTGCCACCAAACATCATGTGGAATATCTAAATATGGTAAGCACACAGTAATAGAAGGTTAAGCAAAAGACCACCACCATCAAACATGCAGCAGATCTTTATTTTTGTTAAAGAGGGGTAACAGGGTTCCTAGTTTTATGAAATCGTTTCCAATACGAGATAGAGGGATCATGCCATTCTGTAGTATCATCACTCGTTACCAGATTGCATCAAGTTCACCATTTCTGTTACTGTGAAGTTTCTGTCACAATATCCTTCTCACTACCATATTATGTTGTGATTGATCACAAACCTGTTACCTTGTTATGCTCAGGCGATGTACGGGTAGCCTAATGGTTAAGGCATCTGCCCATCACACTGAAGGCAAGGGTTCAGTTCCTCAAAGTGTGAAGCCAACTCGTGAAGGTCCGAGGTAGAGCAGGCCATCAGCAATGCATGCTTGCCATAGAAAGGCGACTATGCTTGCAGTAAGAGGCAACTAACAGGATTGCTGACTTGGTTGACACATGTCATCAGTCCCCAATTGCACAGATTGATGCTCATGCTGTTGATGCTGATTTGTCTGGTCCAGACTCGATTATATTAACAGACCACCGCCATATAACTGGAATATTGCTCAGTGCAGCGTAAAACTAAACTCATTCACTCACTCAATGTGCGAACCCCTTTTCTGGTATCCCCATCCATGATATTGCTGGAATAATGCTAACAGCAGGATAAAACCAAACTCCCGTATTCATATACATATACAACTTCTTGCTTCTCCCTCTGTTCAGTGAACAATTTTGTCATTGAAATGTAGATAGAAAAGTAATGTATAATGGGGATTTCAAGGCAGATTAAATGCCTGGTACACTGAGCTTGACTTACTTGGGCATTCTGGAACAAAACAGCTCCCTATGTATGTCGCACCTAGGGATTCTCACACAGAGTACTTCCTACGACTTCTTCACCTGGGTATATTATAGAGTAGGTCCCTACAAGTGTCTCATCTGTGTATTCTTGGGTAGAATAGGTCCCCATGAATGTGTCACCTGTGTATCATGATTTTTTTAACCTGAGAATTCTTGCGAAGAATTGGCCACCAAGAGGCATTCTTGGGCAGAATAGAGTAACACATTGTTATCATCCAATTCTTACTTGAGTTGATAGTTACTAAGATTGGCAAGCTTGACTGAAACTGTCCAAGAGTCACCCTGTGAAGCAATAATGGATGGAATGAGTCAAACCAGGGTTTAATGGTAACAGTGTGTTAACTGATTGGCTAAGTTAACTGTTATCTTCTAAATTGTTGCTTTAAGTTATCGATGTTGGTTTTTCTGTGCCAGATTCAGTTTGTTTACCATGACTGAAACATGTAGAAAATTTGTCACATTGTGAAACATCTCCATTCACTCACTCACTCACTCACTTGCACCAGGTCCTGTCCAAGGCTGGAATTCCATCCAGTTACATATACAGTTCCCTGGACCAGACATATCGCAAAATCAGCGTGGCCAAGTTCCAGCACAAGAAGGTCAGTGTGATGATAGTTACAGATCTGGCAGCCAGGGGCATTGACATCCCAATGTTGGACAATGTCATCAATTTCAACTTCCCAGCAAAGTCCAAGCTTTTTGTACATAGAGTTGGTAAGTTGTTTCCTTATCATCTGCTGTTTTCATGATTTATGAAGAGTAGTATGTACAGAGTGCTTCAGTAACTTTGATAAATGCGGATGTTAACTGCCTTTCTCAAAGTATTATGCTAAATCTGTTTGCGTAATACCATAATATTGCTTAAATTAACAGATTGGCCTCAAGTATAATGGGGTGAGATCACACAGAAGCAACCCATGAGTCAAGTATTCCTACGTGAGATAGGTGAATCATCACTTTTTGGAACCAACTGATTGTTTCAGGTCGTGTTGCTAGAGCTGGTCGTAGCGGAACTGCCTACAGCCTCATAGCCCCTGAGGAAGTGCCCTACCTCTATGACCTCCATGTGTTTCTGGGGAGGGCTGTCAGAACAGTGCCCAAGGGCAAAAAAATCACAGGTACGATTGTCTGTAGCCAGCTTTGCCCAGGTGCAGTCTGTGATTGTACTGATTCCAGTATGAAAATGACTTTCACAGTTATCATTTGTTAGACAGGGACAATATGTATGTGATCAAGAGAAGCACCTATCAGACTTTGCATTTTGTTGAAGTGTAGCTAGTTGAGGGAGTTAGATTGCTGTCTCTGTATACTGGTGATTTGGTGCCTTACTCTGAGAGTGTGAATTTGAATCAAGGATGGGACTCAACCCTAAAATGTAGTAAAAACTTTATTACCCGAATTAGCAAGTTAGCTCAGTTTGTGACAGAAGCTGTCACTGTTGATGAAAGCAAAACTTGGATGTAAATTTGCAAAATTGGTTTTTAATTTCCTCTGAGCTGAAAGTTACATATTTTCCTGTTCTGTTGCAATGTGATTTTTCCTGTTCTCTTTAAAATCTGAAGATTTTGATTGTTAGTAACCAATGCCTGTTCGTGTGTCCAGATGATGGTTGGTGGTTCGGTGAGGTGCCGCAGCGAGTGATAGATGGTGAGGCAGAGATGGTGAGACAGCTGCATGATGAGTCTGTGGACCTGGTGAGTTGTTCAGAACAGGCTTTGGGACCTTTATAATATATATGTGCAGGAAAATTGGAATCTTGCAGCACTCTTTTCTGACCATTGGAATATGTAATGCAGGAAGTCTCTTCATCCCTTTTTGAGAGAGAACTGATTTATACATAGTGGTACTCTCAGTGTGTTGACATTACCACGCCTGAAAAGGTTTGGGAATTGTTACTGTACTATCTTATCATCATCATCAGATAAAAAATGTTGTTATCCATAAAATATCTAATGTGTTTAAGTATCTAAAAATGGCAATCAAACAGTTCACTCGGAGGAATTTGAGAACGCCATGCATAAGTGCCGACAAAGTTAATGATTCCTTAACATGTGCCATGCTGTCTCTATCATTTCTTACACATCTGACAGCCCATGTCCTCCCTCATAACAAATAGTGGACTGGCATATTTTAATGATAGTTTGTTAAATAAGTTTTTTTATTTTTAGAGCTTAATTCTGCAAAAATCTCACAGAGTTTTTTTTTTATGATCAGCATTTCATGTAGTTAAATTTATGTTTGTTAGTTTTCAAGTTAGATTGCTATTCATCAGTCCACTTTTGAGTCAAACAGATTGTTCACATCACTGATGTGACATCTGTTACATTTGACCTCTTTCTCAATGGCACTGCGTAATCATAGACTTCGGCCGCGGGAGCCGTGCCAATTTACACTTACCAGAGGGGTACACAAAGTACGCAGTCTAGATTACCAGTTGTCCGACTTCCATTGAGTACACTAGGTGATTAGGTGACTGTGTGCTGGTGATTAGATGTCTTACTCTGAGGTGCGTGGGTTCAAATCCCAGATGGGACTCAACCAAAAGTACTAGAATTTGTACTTTACTAAGGGAGAGTAATCCTAGATATGACATATGTTGCTGCTTTTACATATGATTATTGCATGTTCTTATTTGTTGTTTAACCCTTTCACCACCTGTTACTTAAAATATTGTGTGAAAGTTGATTCCCTTCGTCAGCAAAACTTGAAGCGTGTGAGTGAAAACGCTTACAAGCACTACGTCAAGTCTCGACCTCTGCCTGCCCAAGAGTCCGTAAAGAGAGTCAAAGACGTGGACAAGTCAGGGGTGAAACTGGGTGCTCACCCTTGTTTTGGTAAGGATGTACTCTGGACTGTTGGTTACCTTGCAGGTGCTTGTAACAGGTGTTTCTAGTGCAGGTTTTCTCAGCTGTGACAACAGTCTTTCTACATTATGCACAAAGCGTGTAAATTTGTCGTTTTGAAGCTACCCTAGAGCACCTTAAATAGAATATAATCAAAACCACTGAACAGAAATTAGATGTTTGTAGTCAGAAAATACCTTTACAGAAATTATCTGTTTCAGACAACTTTCCGAAACCAAATGCTGTGATATGTCTTTTCTTATAATATTTTGTCCAACATACCAATATGAACCAGAATGTTTCATGGAAAGAAGTATACATCGACGTTTCAAACCAAAGAATATGAAACAGTCATACTTTAGTAAGTCTGCATGTTGTTGCTTGCATGTGAGGGGAAATGTGACTAAAAGATGTGATTGTGTGACTATGGCAGTACTCTTCTACATCCACAGCCAATGTCAAGACGGGAGACGAGTCTGAGCGTCTGGACCTGCTGGATGCTCTCCGTAACTACAAGTCCAACACAGTCAGTATCTATGTGGTGATCATTGTCCATCTCCTCCATCAGCGTAGGATCAGTTCCTGTTGAATTCCATGGGAACCTGGGCCCCGTTCCTTAAAGTGATTGTAGCATTAAGATGATTGTAACTCCCATATTTTAACATAGACTTACAATTGTCATCGCCCTGTGATGGCTTTTAGGAACAGGCTCTGGAGTAGAGTGTCTGACAAGCATCCAAGTCCCAGTTATAGGAGACTAAAAGACTTGAAACCATTGAGCAGCTTTCAAAACACCTACCCATCCATCTGCACAGGATGGGTTATTTTCAACACGGACAGCCAGGTTTTAAATTCACCTGCCTGACAGTGTAGTTACAGTTTAAACATGCATGTACGAATCTATTTTGTGGGCAGGTAAGTTTTGGTCAGGACTGGCAAGGTTTATATCAAAACCAGTCCTGTGGAATGGCTGAAATGTTTGAGAGTTTTGTACCCTGCATTGAGGTTTGTAGGTTGGACTAGCCAGTGTAGGAACCAGTACTTGTGACTTACGGGATGAGACATGATTGATTGTCTGCACATTTGAAAATTTAGAAACATAGCTGAATGTTGAGTCTAACAACAAACATACTCTGCCACAGCAAGCAATAAAGAGATCTTCCCATGAAGTGCTATCAGATTTCTACATTTTCAGGGTAGATGTTGGTGGATATAAAATTTATTGCGTGGCTGTTTGTAGTGTTAAGGGGCAATTGGGTAGGCTTGTGGTTAAACCATTCACTTATCACACCAATCACCTGTGTTTGAATCCCACAGGAATATGATTAATGATTCCCGTTTCTGGAGTTTCCTGCGTTATTGTCGGTGTTAATATACCTATCTGAGTTCAGTATTGTAAAAGGTCTGACGAAATGTATCTTAAGGAATACCTTTATAAAAATGGGGCAGCTTGTGTTGATATTTGGCACTATAGTAAAGACACAGACTCCTTCATGCACAGTTCTGAAGAGAAACATCCCAATAGTGGATACACAGTGCAATGAAATCCACCTTGCCCATCCCTTTCGAAACTGGATCTACAAAACAGTTACTGTAGCTAAGGGCTGCATAACCCCCAAATATGAGGTGACTGCAACTCATGTACTGTAACACTGGCTGAACTTGCTTATGATAGTGGTATCAGTAACATACTTTGTGGTACATTGCCCTGGTCATTACTCATATGTACAGGATAATTTGTTAGCATGGATGTTTGAAACTGCAGGTATTTCACTGAAGTGATTACAGTGTAGATTTTTACAGATATGTTGGTTTCACAAACAAATGTATTTACGCTTAGTTCAGTAAATCTCATATATGTAATGAGCTGTGAAACTTGCAAACAGGTTTTGATACTCGGTTTGTCTGCCATATCTCTGCGTATTGTATTGCAATACTCACTTCACTGACACACTGTGCTATAACAGATAGAGCGACCAAACGTTCACTGCAAGAACAAATCATGTTACAGACAATATTTGAAGTGAATTCGACCAACAAGAATCCATCATTTGATGTGATGAAGAACAAGCGGAGTTGGCATGAGAAGGTGGTCTGCAGAAACCGACTGAAGGAGGCCAACATGCGGGATGCAGACATGGACGAAGAGGATGAGGAGGAGGATCAGGAAGGGGAGGAGGAAGCAAATCAGGAAGATGTTAAGGTTTGTGTTATTAGATATGTTTTATTGCACGGCTGATCCAACCCACCTGATACCTACTTGACCAGAGACTGGCAGCAGTGGTGGATATGTAAAGCATAAATATCACTTTATGGGGCATATCTTAACCCCAACAGGATCTTCTGAACGCCAGTTTGAGTCAAGGTGCACGCATGATTTGCTGCTGAATGAAACTCTTTTATAAGAGCCATACAGCTTTATACAAGATGAATGCATGTAGATCCTCCGCTGTTACTTGGTGTAGGAATGTTCTTTCTTGGGTATACCAGTAAAGCATAACTATTCATATTTATGGAGTATATCTTAGCCATAACTGAATCTTCTGAACTGTTTTGAATCCTACTTGTGTTTGACATGATTCAATGTTGTTAAACCAAACTGTCAGAGGTTTCACTTTCCCATTGGTTTAAAAAGTCTGTTTTTCCACATGTTGTGTTGTAGTAATGTCTTTAAGTAATTTGTACAGCATGTTTACAATAATCTAATAATAACTTTAAAATGTGTACTTTTACATTTATTCTGATTTGTGAATTTTGACAATAATATTATATTTTGAATTTATTTGGGCTTGACTTAAGATCCAGACTGTTTCATATGATTTTTTGAGCCATGTACATGTTGAATGCATGTAGATCCTCCGCTGTTACATGGTGTAGGAATGCCCTTTTTCTGTCTGTAGAATGTGTTCACCACTGTGATTGCCTCCAGCAAACAACACTCTGGCAGGGATACCGCCCAAAGGAGGAAAGGCAAGAAGCGGAAACTCATAGACATCAAAGATGAAGAGAACTATCTCCACTACCGTCCTGCAGACTACCAGAGCGAAAAAGGGTCGGTTACAACTTGGCATATTAGCTATTAAACTGTTCAATCAACATCTGGCTGTTTAAAAACGTTATAATTAATAATCACATAAGGAATAAATTAAGCTGAAATGCTCTGTTGTGTTGTTTTGAGACACAACACAGACCTACTGTAAACAAGAAGAATATTTGTCATTGTAATGGAATGAAACAGTTTGATATCTTGGTAGCAGGATCTGATAAATATGCTGATGAAGTCTCCTAGCAAGAACTATTTTCAGTTTCCATACATATGAAGTTAGTGTGTGCTCAGTGTTCACAATGAGTTCAGATGAAAGGTCTTCTTATGTGTAGGTTATTGTGTGGACAAACTATGAATAATAACACTGTATGATTAATCAGACATACATACACTATATTCATACTTGGTTTCTAATGTCATTTCATGTTTCATATTGGACATTGTATGAAATAATCCATTTTTAAAGTCAGAGATGATTAACCTTGTTTCTTAAACTGACTGTCCAATGTCAGGAAATAATGGTACTTGTTATGCATTCCAAATGCCTGTCTAAGACATTATTTAATGCGTGATACACAAACACTCTTGGGTAATAATCACCGTTCATCAATCAACTTCACAGTGTTTGGATTGTAAAAAAGTTGGTCTGATCCCCTATGGATAGGCCATTGCAATTACTGAATGAGATTTCGAGGGTCTTGTCAATAGAGCTTCTCATTCTTTCTCAGGGAGTTTATGGGAGTAAAGCACCTTGCATATACATTGTGTACCACTGGTTATGTTGTGGAATGTTTCTTTTAGCCTAAGTGTCAGCAGTACATTTGAGCAGCAGGCCTCCAGTGCTGTTTTGGATCTCACCGGGGATGATGAAGCTGGGATCAAGAAGAAAAACAATCAGCTGAAATGGTGAGTTGTCTCCCTTCAGTAACAGTTCACTGTCAATACTCAACATAAGAAAGTCTTGAATGGTTGAAGATCAGGTGATCCAAATTTCAGTCTTGACCCATACCATGCTTAATAATGATGCTGGATGTAACTGAGTGATTCTACAGGTGCAGCAGATTAAATATTACATTTGTGGTCTCTTTGTCTCAACTCACTATTTATATGTGGTAATAAACAAAATTGCAACCTGTATCCTTTTCCCCGAAATTTGATGGAATACCATAAACATCCTCCATCCTAAAACACACTTGATGTGAAAGACATCCTTTAATAGTTTATGAAAACTGGGGGCAGGTGTCCAGACTTAGCTGACGCATGTCATCATATCCCAATTGCTGGGATTGATTTGCACTGTCAATCACTGGATTGTGTGACTATATTGTTTGCAAAAATGCTGAGTTCAGTATTAAACCACAAAAAAACAAACAAAACCTTCCACAATGTCGTTAACAGCAGAAGTGGGCCTTCATTACAGTGTTTTGGACAAAAATCAAACATATTCAGAATTAAGGTCAGGTGTAGCAATGTTGATTTACTCATTTTACTTGTTTTACATCTACATCAATAATCTTTTAAAAGGGATAGAAAGAAGAAGAAGTTTGTAAGGGAAGAACAGGACCCGAAGAAGAAGAAGATTAAAACAGAGAGTGGCACCTGGATCTCAGCCTCTTACAAGTCCAATGCATATCCTTTGCTTTATTACACTAGCAGCCTATGGCATTCTGGTTTTAAACTGCTCCCAATAAACCATACATTAGAAGGTGACCTAATGAATTGATAAGTCAGTTCCTGTAACGTGAACACATGTAAGTTTTGTTGTGATCAGGTGTAGGACACTGGTCATATCAGTCACTGGGGTATCTAGACTTAACAGGAAGCCATCATGCAGTTTGAATATTGATGAGTGCTGCATTGACCAACAAGTGCATCTTATTCTTATCACACAACCTATTAAACATATAGTTGTCCATTGAAATAAGACTAAAATTTCATAACACCGCTTACAGTCACTCAGAGTTACCAGTTGTCATTGTTGTTTAGAATGTGAGCCAATTAAGCTGTATATGTTGTATAAGGTAGCTGAATGGATAAGGTGGTTAGGTAATGATTTTCTTGACATCTTGTGACCCATGAAGGTCCCTGTGTAGAATAGGCCTTCAGCAACCCATACTTGCCACAAAAGGCGACTATGCTTGTTGTAAGAGGCGACTAACGGGATCGGGTGGTCAGACCCGCTAACTTGGTTGACACATGTCATCAGTTCCCAATTGCGCAGATCGATGCTCATGTTGTTGATCACTGGATTGTCTGGTCCAGACATGATTATTTAAAGACTGCCGCCATAAAGCTGTAATATTGCTGAGTGTGGTGTAAAACTAAACTCACTCACTCACTCGACATCTTGTCCTCTTCCGCTGATTGTTGCTTACAATATTAGGTTTGACCGGTCCAGACTTGACTGATTCCAGGCTGATATCATATGGCTGGACAATAATGCCTCCTGATTGAAAAACCTGTTAAAGTGCAAGTTCATATTGATCTTCAGTAATCCATGCTTATCGTAAGAGGTGAGTCAGAGGATCGGGTGATCAGGCTCGCAGACACATGTCATTGTATCCCATTTGAGTAGATCAATGCTCACTGGTTTGTCTGGTCCAAACTCAATTATTTACAGACTGTTGCCATATTGCTGCAGTATTGCTGAGTACAGAGTACAACTAACCCATTCATGCATGACAGAAAAAAAAACAGGCAGAATTTGCACAAATATTCCTTTCTGTGTATTTTCCTTAATGTCTTCACTTACCGTGACTGGCGAGACAAACACAAAATTGACTCAAACCCAGGTGACAGTGATGGCGAAGGTCAAAAGTCAAAGTCAGGAAGACCAGGTCGTCTAGTGGTAATGGGCTCCAAGGGACGACTATGTGAGTTCACTGCATATACCATACAAACCCAACTCTTTCCTGAAAGGTTGTTTCAGAAGCTTAACAGTTTAGCAAAGGTTCATTGAAGCTGTTTGACATAAAGGCCTGTTTCGAAATAATTAGATTTCATGATGCTCATCTTACATGTATCCCTAAGTCATTCAGGGTCAGTTTACTCATTCTTGCCATACTACTGTTGATATGCATCATGGTGTTAATAAAGTGTCGCCTACCTGATTATTATGACCCAACAACTTTCATGGATGGGGCATAAAACAACACTTATTTGATTGCTTGTCCATATTACCTAGCCATGTATCTTCATGTTGTTTGTTTACATTTCATGGGTGGCTTGTTTATTCAACATTGTTCTTATATATAAGGCACCAGTTTTTGTGTCTGTATTACATGGATGGTATGTGGACTAAACACAGGGCTCGAATTAACGAGATGATAACCTAATTGCACCAAATGCAACCTAAGACAAAAACTATTTGCAGCAGCCAAATTCCAGTAACAGTACTTTTATGGAAATGACCAGACGAAAAGATTCGTTGATTTGGCCAATAGATTCTCTCACGTTCTTGTCATTTGCATATTGCCGGGCTGATTTAATTCCAAGTATTTCTAAAAATTCATAACTGAGAGGTGTCTATAATTGCAATATTTACACGCCATAGCCATTCAGAGTTTAAAAGAAATATGAGCTAACATAATTATGCTTATAATCTTAGATTTGATGTTGATTTAATTCTCAAAAACTGACTTGCACGAGGTGCAAGTTAGACTAATAACCAGGTTGCATTTTGTAGTATTGGGTTGCACCAGTGCAAATTATAAAGCACAACATTGAACCCTGTGAACGTTACTGCTGTTATTGCAGGGCACACCAAGGGATCTGAAGAAGCGTCAGGAACTAAGAAGAAGAAACAGTTTAAAGAGCTGAAGTCAATTGATCAAATAGCTAAGAATAGAAAACAAAAAAGCAAACTTCAGAATTTCCAGAAACACAGAAGGGAAGAGAAACGTAAGAGGAGAGCATTTAAGAATCAGAAGATGAAAAAACAAAAATAACTGGAAAAGCTTCAACATCTTCAGTCAGTCCTTGAGTTCATCATCTATTCAGTTTTGTTAGTATGTGGTCTACATCAGGTGACAGTAAGGATGCGTGTGTGTGAGACAGTAACAGAAGTGTTTAGCTAAACATTGCTTGCTACTTTGAATTAAGGTTCTGAAGTATTTAAACTTCATGTAAAGGGAGTAGCTACTTGTTGCAAGCCTTCTGCATCAGCAGGTGTCGTGTTGCAGTAGAGAACTCATGTAGCCACTCGGCAGGTGTTGCAATGGATAAACACTTGCAACAACCCTAATATATCAGCAGGTGTAGTGTTGCAAGGGATAACCACCTCCAGCAACTGTAATATGTCAGCAGGTGTTGTGTTGCAGTGGATAACTACCTGTTTGTGTAGAGATGGAATAGCTACTTGCAATGAGACTAATGCCTGGGCTGTTATGCTGTACGCCCACTGCTGAAATGCCTCAAATATCTGACATAAGAGGCTGCTTAGAGAGGTGAGGTTAAGGTATTTCAATAAATTTGTTTCATAATTGGTAAGGAAACAACTCTGTCAAAGGATTAACAGTTTTGTGTCTTGATTTAGTTGTCATATAATATGAAACACTTTTGCCTTCATCCTGCTCTGGAGGTAAATATTTGTGATGCTTCCATACAGGTGTGGTAGTACAACAGATGAACCGCTTTTGTGGTTATTCATATCTGTGTGTATGTAAAATTGTAAATATTGCGCATAAAATAAATATTTGTGAATAAAATATTCAATGCCTAGCTGTTACCAAAGTTCTTGCCTGTTTACATACTTTTCCAACTGTTGTGGCTTATTGTATATTTTTTCCCCCGACATCAGTACCTTGTCTTTGTGTCCATTGACCAAGATGCAATGCAGTGGAACTATGGGTTACCAAAACAATCTCATCTGTGTTGACAGAAAATTGGTTTCATGTTGAGTATTACTATATTGCTCTAAGTACATAGCCTGCTTTGAAGTGGGTTTTACAGTTGGTTATCTCCTCCGTTTTAATAACTAAAGAACAAATAAACTCAAATATTTTGTACTCTTTAAACCATTAAAGATCAAAGTGGTCAAAGTGACAATAATGTTGTAAGTAATATTAAATTAACACCCACCTCGCTTCCAAGAGTGAAATTGTTATGTTGCAAGCAAAATGTCATGCAAAATCCTATTGTCCATCAATCATATACATGTTACTATCAGTAGAAAGTAATTTTGATTTTGTAAGTGGATGAAAACAAACTTATATAGCAATTTGTCCTCAGAAAGGGCACCGCCATTTTTTAAAATCGTGAAGTCACGAGCTAAAGTCCATTAGAATTAATGAGATTACGGTTTGTTTTCATCTAGTTAGAAAATCAAAACTACTTTCTCCTAGTAGTTAAATATGTATCTGAATCATGGCCAAAAGGATTTTGCATGACACAATGGAAGCAAGATAGGTGTTGAAGTGACAATACTGCGCGATAAATTTTTTCAGTTGCTAAATTCACTTGGTTTTTAAACGTTCACTCACCAGTATGTAGACACTAGTCAATGTACACCTTTATATTTGGTCTAATAATCCTAATAACTTTATGATCATATTTGTATGCATTTTGAAACTTAATATAAAGAAGCGATCTGCTGATACTTACTGCCAATGTATAACAGGAATGTGATATCTAGACATTTTATAGTTCACCAGTGTGAATCTTAACTTGCATGCACACCCTAGTGTATGTTGTCTGTATCATTACACTTCATGACGAAAACAATGATTC
Organism: Haliotis asinina; assembly: GCF_037392515.1. Classification (NCBI taxonomy): domain Eukaryota; kingdom Metazoa; phylum Mollusca; class Gastropoda; order Lepetellida; family Haliotidae; genus Haliotis; species Haliotis asinina. Next base: position 34,935,444 of record NC_090282.1, on the reverse strand, counting down.
TGTTGAATGCTACTACAACTTAATAAAAATAAAATGCAAATATCAAAACTGGAACAAATTAAAGTTATGTAACAATGTCAGGCCATTACCTTGTTCAAGGAATGTATCCATCAATATCCGCAAAAACAAGCAATATGCCATTCATCTGCAGGTTTCCTAGTGATGTGTCTTTTAACAGTCTAATATACGAAAAAGTGATGTGTCCTTTCAGGTATTTTACATTGGTGTATAGTCTCACTGGTCACCCAAGATATCACACCTGGCAACTAATTGCATAAAGTCTGTCATACTTTAAAAAAGGTAATTTAGTTAGCCAATAATGAGCAATCAATGAATGTATTGGCGGTTAATTACACAAACAATCGATAACTTCTAGCATTGCTTAACTTTCTTGTTATGGTCCATGTAACAGTAGGTTAACCTTGGCCCCGTTTCACAAAGCTCATGTAAGCCTTGTTACTTGTAAGATTTTGTTACTTTTCTCGTGGCATTCGTCCTCCCTATGTTACAGTATAGGAGGTATGAATGCTGCGAGAAAAGTTATGAGATCTTAGGCTTCTGAGAGCTTTGTGAAACAGGGCCCTGGAGTCTGAGATAGAACTGTCAGGGTAACGTTGGTGTCAGTTTTAGCCCAAACGATAAATGATCCCAAATTGGACAGTCATTCCATGGTTCTCTGTGAATACATGCAGTAGTATTCTCATTGCAAGTCATGGTGACCACTATGCTATTTCTTCCTCTATGTGACCCGTGAAGGTCCCGGGGTAGAATAGGCCTTCAGCAACCCATGCTTGCCATAAAAGGCGACTCAGCTTGTCGTAAGAGGAAACTAACGGGATCGGGTGGTCAGGCTTGCTGACTTGGTTGATACATGTCATCGGTTCCCAATTGCGCAGATTGATGCTCATGTTGTTGATCACTGGATTGTCTGGTCCAGACTCGATTATTTACAGACCGCCGCCATATAGCTGGAATATTGCTGAGTGCGGCGTAAAACTGAACTCACTCACTCACTCACTCACTCACTCACTCACTCACTCTTCCTCTATGTCTCACCCATGCCTTTTCATCACATAGGAAACTGCAGGCTTTGATACTGGATGTGTTGTAGGAAAGTAATGCTTCAAGTCTGCATCACTCACGTAACCAATGCTGGTTACAAGAGGTGGCTTAATGGTCCCGGTTCTCACTTGGTTATAGTCCGTTTGGCTCAAAAGCGCACCGATGAATTGCAAGCTAACTCGAAAACTAAAAAACATGAAATGCTCAATGAAATGCTGATCATAATCAAAACATCATACTAACTGTGTGAGGCTTTCTTTGAACTCCTCCCTCATAACAAATAGTGAACTTCATCAGTACACTCTTGAGCCAAACGGACTATAATAGCTTGCCATTCTTTCCACTGAGTATGGATCACAATACTGATCACTGTATTGTCTGGTTATGAACGGCTACAGTCATATAATGAATATTCATTTACTCACTCACTCACTCATACACATGCTCACACAGATGGTAAATAAAAAGATAACCCAAAATCATCTGTGTTTTGGTAAGCTGTTTATAATGATAAATATTCAAGCTAAAATGCATACAGTTATATGAACTAAAAGAATTAATAACTTGCTATAGGAAGATCTAGGGAAAAACGTGAGAAGTAATGCACAAGGAAAAACATTAAGCTGGCTATGCATTTTCTTTAAGTTGGAAAATCTCAGCCAAAATTCATCTTCATACATTTCATTTTCCATGACACATGGCATGCCCAACATTTTCTTAGTGTAGAACAGTAGAAGATATACATGTAATTGTCATCGAATGTTTAATATCCAGCAACAGTCTGTTCATTGACGAACTTCTATAAAAATGTTTCCATATACTGACTGACATTTGAAACAATGTGGAAACTATTCAAGCACAATATTGATCATACTCAGATTATACTTATTTCTGGAATGATCTGCTGTATTGTTTAACCTAAAGGCAGGTATATGAAATCTTTGGATAAAATTATTCTATTTGGTTATCACAAAATAATTACATCTAGTGACAAGATCATATTTAATAGTGTCATTCTGAAACAAAGTTTCCAATTTGTTTGGAATAATCACACTATTTTACCAATTGAGGTGTTTTGGGAAAAGAAATTAGATAAATACATATGATTAGTACATTATTTTATGTTAAAAAAGAATAATATTTTAAGTTCATCAGTTTTTGGATAAATCATGTACAGCATGGTGCAAACATATGAGAGATCCAAACACTGAAACTAGTCTTGGGTAATTCATTACAAAATTATTTCAAGACATACAGATCAAAAGGTATGTATATTTATAGCAACACTGTATAGAAGAAGGTGAAGTAAAGCATATAATTGCATGTGCTAAATATTGATAAGATCAAGTACATGTATTTGCAATTATATATGTATATTTTGAGGCAAATATGGGATCCGTGGTTAACACCTTCGTTCATCACATTGAGGGCTGGTTTCATTCTCCACAAAGGTACCAAATGTGAATCCAATTTGTGATTTCCATCTGCCATGATATTGCTGGAATATTACTAAAGTAGCATAACACTGAACTCACACAGGAATTTCCCATCTGGCACAGTAAATAGGCATCAATTATAACTCTTTTCTCATGAAATGATCAAGATGTGACATCAAATCAACTAAACAAAATAGCTGTATATGTGGTATTCATTGACATTCAGTTGATTTCTTAGGTATTAAGATATTACTTAAGGTGTGCAACAATCTAACAATACATACTAAGATTTTATATCTTATAAAAATGTTTGGACATTTGTTTTTCAACTTTATGACTTCTAACATTCTAGTATGTATTATCTAGCCATAAAACATTGAATTCATGCAATGAATACAGCCAATGCAATGATACTGTGTCATGAACAAATGCAAGTTATTCAATGACACTGGTCATTTTGATAAGGGCTTTGGGTAAATAAACAAAGTACACTGCAAATGGATAGAGACTGAGCACATTTACAAAGTGAACAATGTTCAATAATACTGCAGAAACTACATGCATACAAACGCATGCATGTTATCCATTCTCCCTCATTACCTGTCTCAGGAATTCATTTTCGGAAATAAACATACAAATACTTGAAATATTTTTTTTTATGTTTATCACAGTTCATATACTACAAATAATTACAAAATGGTTTCTTTACAGTAAAATCGATAATGAATTAGTAATGATCATGTCTTATGGTTATTTCCACCATGATATAAATAATTGTTGTTACGTATGGAATTTTGTTAAACTGTTCAAAATCAGTAATTTTATATAGCTCGGACATAACATTCAGGACAACCATAAGGTATCAGGTTTTTGACACATCTAGCGCTAAAGTCAGATGTCCAAATTAGCTCATGGAGCTTCACATAAATAATAGTTACTCATACATTTCGAAATTCTGCATAAAATATACTGTTCCAAATTTCAGAGCATGTAATAACAAGATACGATGACAAATCTTCATTATCCCATGAAGGAAATAAGCATTATTTTTCTATGTTATTATATTTGTCGTGTCATTCGGCTCAATAAAATATTACCTCAGTATAAAATTTCTCTAAATATTTTGTTCTATTCTTGTTTAATATTGTCCTACACGTACTAACAACACATCACAAAATATATCTGATTCTGGCTTAACAGTTTACAATAAAATGCAAAGTTCAAAACAAACTTATGTCTTGTTTATACAACAAAAATTAATACAGTTGTTCAAAACATGACATTCAATTTTAAATGTTTTTTTCTATTTACACTTGTTTACAATCTGGATCAGGTAAGCAGCAAATCTAGAACTGCAGGCAAATGTCTGTTCCACATTTCAAGATAAGTAATTGTCACACGTTCATTTCATAGCTACGTAAAAGACGTGAAAGCACTAGAGTTTATGAGGACCAAAAAAACCTAGATAGAAGTGGAGGGTGGTCTATCTACTGGTTACACTTTCATCAAAGTTTTCCAGGGGTAAAAAACCCTGACATTGTATCACTTTGGTAACTAATAACAAGATACAATGACACACACAAGTCAACTAACTCTAGCAGTTTAAAAGTGTTATTTTCTTTGTTGCTATATTTATCATTAATGTCAATTACTATTACTGTTTACACAATTTTAGCTTTTCAACATTTGTCCTATCATCGTTTATAAGATGATCCAAACTTGAAGACATCAAGTTCAAACATTCTGGAATGTCTGTCTGAAAGTATATCACTGAGTCCATGGTTAATTACAACCTGAGATACTAACCTTACTATTTATCACAAAGACTTTCCAACATGTTTCTTTGCACGAAATAAATCATCTAAATCTTCATTGAATTTACTCTTTAGCTTCAATAGTCCATGAAATGATTTCATCACAAGAGTTGGGTTCTTAACACACTAGTCAATAAAACAATAGGTTTTGAACATTATGATTAATGATATTTACTAGGTATCCCAACATCTATTTCATCATTGATCCAGTCAATAATTATTTACACTATAACACTGTAGGTACAATATCAATGTACTATTCACGACTCCTTAAATGTCAAACAGTAAGAGAGACTGCATCATCTATCTGTTTCATAATTATATACAAAATAACACACTGTAGATACAATATCAATATCCTCTATCCATGTGTCAAGTTTTTTAACGTGTTGGATAACACGAACAAATACGAAATTTACTCGATCATTTTGTTCTGTTTTTGTATTTATGTTCATGCCCTACACATATTAACAACACATCAACAAAATACATCTGATCTTCAAACATCCATATTGTATTCCCTTTTCCTTGGCAAGAAATACGTAAACAAAATATTCACTGTTTGGTTAATATATTAACCACAAAATGTTTAGTATTCAGGTTTGAAAGTGTTCTTTTTCACAGTTACTACCAACCTATTCACATCCATATTGCCTTCTATCTTTCTTTGCATGACGTAGGTGAACAAAATATTCATTGTTTTGTTACTGTATTAAGCACAAATGTATTCAACAGTCCATTATTATGAAATGATTCATTCATAATAAGCTGCATCCTTAACACACTAGTTAATATAAGATTTGGTTTTGAACACTATATCTGAAAATATTTACAAAGTATTCTAACTCCTATTTAATCATATCTCCAGGACACGATTATTTCCAACATAACATAAAGTAGATACAATATTAATATACCATTCATGAGTCTGTTTTTTCACATCTTTCTTGGAGCAGTATTAAACCAGTAAACCAGTATTCATCACATACTTCCTAACCTAAAATTATTCACAAAAAAGCTGCAATAGTCCATGGTGATTTCATCGTAACGAGAGTTGGGATCTTAACACACTAGTCAATAAACAAATTTAGTTTTGACCATTTTGCTGGAAAACATTTACTAGGTGTCCCAACATGTATCTCATCATATGGCTCGTTCATAATTATTTATACCATAACATGTTCTAGGTGAAATATCCATATACTATCCATGTGTCAGGATTTCTTTCATGTTGCATAACAAGACAGATTTCATCATATATTCAGTTCATACTTATTTTCAACACATTGTAGGTACAATATCCATATACTATCCATGTGTCAGGTTTTCTTAAGTGTCACATAAGAAGAAAGATTTCATATAATATTCAGTTCATAATTGTTTACAAGATACTGTAGATACAATATCAATCTACTACCCTTGAGTCAGGATTTCTTGCATGTCACGTAACAAAACAGATTTCATCATGTATCCACTTCATAATTATTTACAACATACTGCACATACAATATTTCAATACTATTCATGTGTCAGGTTTTCTTTCATGTTACATAACAAGACAGATTCCATCATGTATCCACTTCATAATTATTTACACCATAACATATTGTAGGTACAATATCAATATACTATCCATGTGTCAGATTTTCTTACAAGTTGCATAACAAGACAGATTTCATCACATATTCAGTTCATAATTATTTACAACATACTGTAAATACAATATCAATTCGCTATTCATGTGCCAGGTTTTCTTACAAGTTCCATAAGAACAAATACAGAATTTCATCATATATTTTGTTCTATTTGTATTATAATTGTTCATGTCCAACATATATTAAGAACACATCACAAAATACATCTGATCTTTGTTTCAACACAGTCTAGAATAAAACACAAATGTTAAAACAAATTTATGTCAACCTGCTTATTCAACATAAAGATTTACAGTTATTTTCAAACATGACACACTAAGATGCTCTTTAGTATTCAAATTTGAAAGTGATTTTTTTACAACCTACTTCCAAACTACCAACATCCAAATTGTATTACATCTTTCTTTTTTCACAAAATAAGTAAACAAACTATTCACTGTCTTGTTTACATGTATATATTTAGTACAAAATGTTTAGTATTCAAGGTTGAAAATGTTTTATTTAGTTACTACCAACCTACTAAAATCCACATTCTCTTCCATCTTTCTTGGCACGAAATAAGTAAACAAAATATTCACTGTTTTGTTACTATGTTTAGCACAAAATGTTTAGCAATCAAGTTTGAAAATGTTTTATTTACAGTGACTAACAACCTACTAACATCCACCTTCTCTTCCATCTTTCTTGGTAGGAAATAAGTAAACAAAATATTCACTGTTTTGTTACTACATTTAGCACAAAATGTCTTAACAGTCCATTGTTGAAATCATTCATTCACAACAAGAGTTGGGCTCTAAACAGACTAGTCAATAATAGATTTGGTATTGAACATCATGATGGAAAATATTTACTAGGTATTTAAATAGGTATCTCATCATATATCCAGTTCATAATTATTTACACCATAACATATTGAAGGTACAATATCATTATACTATCAATGTATCAGATTTTCTTGCAGTTGCATAACAAGAAGGATATCATCATATTCAGTTCTTAATTATTTACAACATATTGTACATACAATATTCATATACTATCCATGTATCAGGCTTTCTTTCATGTTACATAACAATACAGATTTCATAATATATTCAGTTCTTAATTATTTACAATGCACTGTAGATACCATATCTATCTACTATCCATGTGTCAGGTTTTCTTTCATGTTACATAACAAGACAGATGATTCATCATATATCCAGTTTATAATTCCTTCCAACAAAACATATTCTAGGTAAAATATCAATATACTATCCATGTGTCAGGTTTTCTTACAAGCTGCATAACAAGAATATCCAGTTCATAATTATTTACAACACACAATATATTCTAGGTATAATATCAATACACTATCCATGAGTCAGGTTTTCTTTCATGTTACATAACAAGACAGATTTCATGATATATTCAGTTCATAATTATTTGCAATATATTGTAGATACAATAGCAGTATACTATCCATGTGTCAGGATTTCTTTCATGTCACGTAACAAGACAGATTTCATCATGTATCCACTTCATAATTATTTACAACATACTGCACATACAATATTTCAATACTATTCATTTGTCAGGTTTTCTTTCATGTTACATAACAAGACAGATTCCATCATATATTCAGTTCATAATTATTTACAACATACTGTAAATACAATATCAATTCGCTATTCATGTGCCAGGTTTTCTTACAAGTTGCATCAGAACAAATACAGAATTTCATCATATATTTTGTTCTATTTGTATTATAATTGTTCATGTCCAACATATATTAAGAACACATCACAAAATACATCTGATCTTTGTTTCAACACAGTCTAGAATAAAACACAAATGTTAAAACAAATTTATGTCAACCTGCTTATTCAACATAAAGATTTACAGTTATTTTCAAACATGACACACTAAGATGCTCTTTAGTATTCAAATTTGAAAGTGATTTTTTTACAACCTACTTCCAAACTACCAACATCCAAATTGTATTACATCTTTCTTTTTTCACAAAATAAGTAAACAAACTATTCACTGTCTTGTTTACATGTATATATTTAGTACAAAATGTTTAGTATTCAAGGTTGAAAATGTTTTATTTAGTTACTACCAACCTACTAAAATCCACATTCTCTTCCATCTTTCTTGGCACGAAATAAGTAAACAAAATATTCACTGTTTTGTTACTATGTTTAGCACAAAATGTTTAGCAATCAAGTTTGAAAATGTTTTATTTACAGTGACTAACAACCTACTAACATCCACCTTCTCTTCCATCTTTCTTGGTAGGAAATAAGTAAACAAAATATTCACTGTTTTGTTACTACATTTAGCACAAAATGTCTTAACAGTCCATTGTTGAAATCATTCATTCACAACAAGAGTTGGGCTCTAAACAGACTAGTCAATAATAGATTTGGTATTGAACATCATGATGGAAAATATTTACTAGGTATTTAAATAGGTATCTCATCATATATCCAGTTCATAATTATTTACACCATAACATATTGAAGGTACAATATCATTATACTATCAATGTATCAGATTTTCTTGCAGTTGCATAACAAGAAGGATATCATCATATTCAGTTCTTAATTATTTACAACATATTGTACATACAATATTCATATACTATCCATGTATCAGGCTTTCTTTCATGTTACATAACAATACAGATTTCATAATATATTCAGTTCTTAATTATTTACAATGTACTGTAGATACCATATCTATCTACTATCCATGTGTCAGGTTTTCTTTCATGTTACATAACAAGACAGATGATTCATCATATATCCAGTTTATAATTCCTTCCAACAAAACATATTCTAGGTAAAATATCAATATACTATCCATGTGTCAGGTTTTCTTACAAGCTGCATAACAAGAATATCCAGTTCATAATTATTTACAACACACAATATATTCTAGGTATAATATCAATACACTATCCATGAGTCAGGTTTTCTTTCATGTTACATAACAAGACAGATTTCATGATATATTCAGTTCATAATTATTTGCAATATATTGTAGATACAATAGCAGTATACTATCCATGTGTCAGGATTTCTTTCATGTCACGTAACAAGACAGATTTCATCATGTATCCACTTCATAATTATTTACAACATACTGCACATACAATATTTCAATACTATTCATTTGTCAGGTTTTCTTTCATGTTACATAACAAGACAGATTCCATCATATATTCAGTTCATAATTATTTACAACATACTGTAAATACAATATCAATTCGCTATTCATGTGCCAGGTTTTCTTACAAGTTGCATCAGAACAAATACAGAATTTCATCATATATTTTGTTCTATTTGTATTATAATTGTTCATGTCCAACATATATTAAGAACACATCACAAAATACATCTGATCTTTGTTTCAACACAGTCTAGAATAAAACACAAATGTTAAAACAAATTTATGTCAACCTGCTTATTCAACATAAAGATTTACAGTTATTTTCAAACATGACACACTAAGATGCTCTTTAGTATTCAAATTTGAAAGTGATTTTTTTACAACCTACTTCCAAACTACCAACATCCAAATTGTATTACATCTTTCTTTTTTCACAAAATAAGTAAACAAACTATTCACTGTCTTGTTTACATGTATATATTTAGTACAAAATGTTTAGTATTCAAGGTTGAAAATGTTTTATTTAGTTACTACCAACCTACTAAAATCCACATTCTCTTCCATCTTTCTTGGCACGAAATAAGTAAACAAAATATTCACTGTTTTGTTACTATGTTTAGCACAAAATGTTTAGCAATCAAGTTTGAAAATGTTTTATTTACAGTGACTAACAACCTACTAACATCCACATTCTCTTCCATCTTTCTTGGTAGGAAATAAGTAAACAAAATATTCACTGTTTTGTTACTACATTTAGCACAAAATGTCTTAACAGTCCATTGTTGAAATCATTCATTCACAACAAGAGTTGAGCTCTAAACAGACTGGTCAATAATAGATTTGGTATTGAACATCATGATGGAAAATATTTACTAGGTATTTAAATAGGTATCTCATCATATATCCAGTTCATAATTATTTACACCATAACATATTGAAGGTACAATATCATTATACTATCAATGTATCAAATTTTCTTGCAGTGGCATAAAAAAAAGGATATCATCATATTCAGTTCTTAATTATTTACAACATATTGTACATACAATATCCATATACTATCCATGTGTCAGGCTTTCTTTCATGTTACATAACAAGACAGATTTCATGATATATTCAGTTCAGGAATATTTACAACATAGGTAGGTACAATATCAGTCCGCTACTCATGTGCCAGGTTTTCTTACAAGTTCCATAAGAACAAATACAGAATTTCATCATATATTTTGTTCTATTTGTATTATAATTGTTCATGTCCAACATATATTAAGAACACATCACAAAATACATCTGATCTTTGTTTCAACACAGTCTAGAATAAAACACAAATGTTAAAACAAATTTATGTCAACCTGCTTATTCAACATAAAGATTTACAGTTATTTTCAAACATGACACACTAAGATGCTCTTTAGTATTCAAATTTGAAAGTGATTTTTTTACAACCTACTTCCAAACTACCAACATCCAAATTGTATTACATCTTTCTTTTTTCACAAAATAAGTAAACAAACTATTCACTGTCTTGTTTACATGTATATATTTAGTACAAAATGTTTAGTATTCAAGGTTGAAAATGTTTTATTTAGTTACTACCAACCTACTAAAATCCACATTCTCTTCCATCTTTCTTGGCACGAAATAAGTAAACAAAATATTCACTGTTTTGTTACTATGTTTAGCACAAAATGTTTAGCAATCAAGTTTGAAAATGTTTTATTTACAGTGACTAACAACCTACTAACATCCACATTCTCTTCCATCTTTCTTGGTACGAAATAAGTAAACAAAATATTCACTGTTTTGTTACTACATTTAGCACAAAATGTCTTAACAGTCCATTGTTGAAATCATTCATTCACAACAAAAGTTGGGCTCTAAACAGACTAGTCAATAATAGATTTGGTATTGAACATCATGATGGAAAATATTTACTAGGTATCTAAACAGGTATCTCATCTTGTATCCAGTTCATAATTATTTACACCATAACATATTGAAGGTACAATATCATTATACTATCCATGTATCAGATTTTCTTGCAGTAGCATAACAAGAAGGATATCATCATATTCAGTTCTTAATTATTTACAACATATTGTACATACAATATCCATATACTATCCATGTATCAGGCTTTCTTTCATGTTACATAACAATACAGATTTCATAATATATTCAGTTCTTAATTATTTACAACACACAACATATTCTAGGTAAAATATCAATATACTATCCATGTGTCAGTTTTTTTTACAAGTTGCATCACAAGAATATCCAGTTCATAATTATTTACAACACACAACATATTCTAGGTAAAATATCAATATACTATCCATGTGTCAGGTTTTCTTTCATGTTACATAACAAGACAGATTTCATGATATATTCAGTTCATAATTATTTGCAATATATTGTAGATACAATAGCAGTATACTATCAATGTGTCAGGTTTTCTTTCATGTCATGTAACAAGACAGATTTCATCATGTATCCACTTCATAATTATTTACACCATAACATATTGTAGGTACAATATCAATATACAATTCATGTGTCAGGTTTTTTTACAAGTTGCATAACAAGAATATCCAGTTTATAATTATTTACAACACACAACATATTCTAGGTAAAATATCAATATACTATCCATGTGTCAGATTTTTTTACAAGTTGCATAACAAGAATATCCAGTTCATAATTATTTACAACACACAACATATTCTAGGGTATAATATCAATACACTATCCATGTGTCAGGTTTTCTTTCATGTTACATAACAAGACATATTTCATCATGTATCCACTTCATAATTATTTACACCATAACATATTGTAGGTACAATATCAATATACAATTCATGTGTCAGGTTTTCTTACAAGTTGCATAAGAAGAATATCCAGTTCATAATTATTTACAACACATAACATATTCAAGGTATAACATCAATATACTATCCATGTGTCAGGCTTTCTTTCATGATACATAACAAGACAGATTTCATCATATATTCAGTTCAGGAATATTTACAACATAGGTAGGTACAATATCAGTTCGCTACTCATGTGCCAGGTTTTCTTACAAGTTCCATAAGAACAAATACAGAATTTTGTCAAATATTTTGTTCTAACGGTTTTATAACTGTTCATGTCCTACATATATTAAGAACACATCACAAAATACATCTGATCTTTGTTTTAACACAGTCTAGAATAAAACACAAATGGTAAAACACAATTATGTCCACATGCTCATTCAACATAAAGATTTACAGTTATTTTCAAACATGACATTGTAAGAATTGCTTTTTAGTATTCAAATTTGAAAGTGATATTTTTACAATCTTCTTCCAAACTATAAGTAAACAAACTATTCACTGTTTTGTTTATATATTTAGCACAAAATGTTTAGCAATCAAGTTTGAAATTGTTATATTTACAGTGACTAACAACCTACTAACATCCACATTCTCTTCCATCTTTCTTGGTAGGAAATAAGTAAACAAAATATTCACTGTTTTGTTACTACATTTAGCACAAAATGTCTTAACAGTCCATTGTTGAAATCATTCATTCACAACAAGAGTTGGGCTCTAAACAGACTAGTCAATAATAGATTTGGTATTGAACATCATGATGGAAAATATTTACTAGGTATTTAAATAGGTATCTCATCATATATCCAGTTCATAATTATTTACACCATAACATATTGAAGGTACAATATCATTATACTATCAATGTATCAAATTTTCTTGCAGTGGCATAACAAAAAGGATATCATCATATTCAGTTCTTAATTATTTACAACATATTGTACATACAATATCCATATACTATCCATGTGTCAGGCTTTCTTTCATGTTACATAACAAGACAGATTTCATGATATATTCAGTTCAGGAATATTTACAACATAGGTAGGTACAATATCAGTCCGCTACTCATGTGCCAGGTTTTCTTACAAGTTCCATAAGAACAAATACAGAATTTCATCATATATTTTGTTCTATTTGTATTATAATTGTTCATGTCCAACATATATTAAGAACACATCACAAAATACATCTGATCTTTGTTTCAACACAGTCTAGAATAAAACACAAATGTTAAAACAAATTTATGTCAACCTGCTTATTCAACATAAAGATTTACAGTTATTTTCAAACATGACACACTAAGATGCTCTTTAGTATTCAAATTTGAAAGTGATTTTTTTACAACCTACTTCCAAACTACCAACATCCAAATTGTATTACATCTTTCTTTTTTCACAAAATAAGTAAACAAACTATTCACTGTCTTGTTTACATGTATATATTTAGTACAAAATGTTTAGTATTCAAGGTTGAAAATGTTTTATTTAGTTACTACCAACCTACTAAAATCCACATTCTCTTCCATCTTTCTTGGCACGAAATAAGTAAACAAAATATTCACTGTTTTGTTACTATGTTTAGCACAAAATGTTTAGCAATCAAGTTTGAAAATGTTTTATTTACAGTGACTAACAACCTACTAACATCCACATTCTCTTCCATCTTTCTTGGTACGAAATAAGTAAACAAAATATTCACTGTTTTGTTACTACATTTAGCACAAAATGTCTTAACAGTCCATTGTTGAAATCATTCATTCACAACAAAAGTTGGGCTCTAAACAGACTAGTCAATAATAGATTTGGTATTGAACATCATGATGGAAAATATTTACTAGGTATCTAAACAGGTATCTCATCATATATCCAGTTCATAATTATTTACACCATAACATATTGAAGGTACAATATCATTATACTATCCATGTATCAGATTTTCTTCCAGTAGCATAACAAGAAGGATATCATCATATTCAGTTCTTAATTATTTACAACATATTGTACATACAATATCCATATACTATCCATGTATCAGGCTTTCTTTCATGTTACATAACAATACAGATTTCATAATATATTCAGTTCTTAATTATTTACAACACACAACATATTCTAGGTAAAATATCAATATACTATCCATGTGTCAGTTTTTTTTACAAGTTGCATCACAAGAATATCCAGTTCATAATTATTTACAACACACAACATATTCTAGGTAAAATATCAATATACTATCCATGTGTCAGGTTTTCTTTCATGTTACATAACAAGACAGATTTCATGATATATTCAGTTCATAATTATTTGCAATATATTGTAGATACAATAGCAGTATACTATCAATGTGTCAGGTTTTCTTTCATGTCATGTAACAAGACAGATTTCATCATGTATCCACTTCATAATTATTTACACCATAACATATTGTAGGTACAATATCAATATACAATTCATGTGTCAGGTTTTTTTACAAGTTGCATAACAAGAATATCCAGTTTATAATTATTTACAACACACAACATATTCTAGGTAAAATATCAATATACTATCCATGTGTCAGATTTTTTTACAAGTTGCATAACAAGAATATCCAGTTCATAATTATTTACAACACACAACATATTCTAGGGTATAATATCAATACACTATCCATGTGTCAGGTTTTCTTTCATGTTACATAACAAGACATATTTCATCATGTATCCACTTCATAATTATTTACACCATAACATATTGTAGGTACAATATCAATATACAATTCATGTGTCAGGTTTTCTTACAAGTTGCATAAGAAGAATATCCAGTTCATAATTATTTACAACACATAACATATTCAAGGTATAACATCAATATACTATCCATGTGTCAGGCTTTCTTTCATGATACATAACAAGACAGATTTCATCATATATTCAGTTCAGGAATATTTACAACATAGGTAGGTACAATATCAGTTCGCTACTCATGTGCCAGGTTTTCTTACAAGTTCCATAAGAACAAATACAGAATTTTGTCAAATATTTTGTTCTAACGGTTTTATAACTGTTCATGTCCTACATATATTAAGAACACATCACAAAATACATCTGATCTTTGTTTTAACACAGTCTAGAATAAAACACAAATGGTAAAACACAATTATGTCCACATGCTCATTCAACATAAAGATTTACAGATATTTTCAAACATGACATTGTAAGAATTGCTTTTTAGTATTCAAATTTGAAAGTGATATTTTTACAATCTTCTTCCAAACTATAAGTAAACAAACTATTCACTGTTTTGTTTATATATTTAGCACAAAATGTTTAGCAATCAAGTTTGAAATTGTTATATTTACAGTGACTAACAACCTACTAACATCCACATTCTCTTCCATCTTTCTTGGTACGAAATAAGTAAACAAAATATTCACTGTTTTGTTACTACATTTAGCACAAAATGTCTTAACAGTCCATTGTTGAAATCATTCATTCACAACAAGAGTTGGGCTCTAAACAGACTAGTCAATAATAGATTTGGTATTGAACATCATGATGGAAAATATTTACTAGGTATTTAAATAGGTATCTCATCATATATCCAGTTCATAATTATTTACACCATAACATATTGAAGGTACAATATCATTATACTATCAATGTATCAGATTTTCTTGCAGTTGCATAACAAGAAGGATATCATCATATTCAGTTCTTAATTATTTACAACATATTGTACATACAATATTCATATACTATCCATGTGTCAGGCTTTCTTTCATGTTACATAACAATACAGATTTCATAATATATTCAGTTCTTAATTATTTACAATGTACTGTAGATACCATATCTATCTACTATCCATGTGTCAGGTTTTCTTTCATGTTACATAACAAGACAGATGATTCATCATATATCCAGTTTATAATTCCTTCCAACAAAACATATTCTAGGTAAAATATCAATATACTATCCATGTGTCAGGTTTTCTTACAAGCTGCATAACAAGAATATCCAGTTCATAATTATTTACAACACACAATATATTCTAGGTATAATATCAATACACTATCCATGAGTCAGGTTTTCTTTCATGTTACATAACAAGACAGATTTCATGATATATTCAGTTCATAATTATTTGCAATATATTGTAGATACAATAGCAGTATACTATCCATGTGTCAGGATTTCTTTCATGTCACGTAACAAGACAGATTTCATCATGTATCCACTTCATAATTATTTACAACATACTGCACATACAATATTTCAATACTATTCATTTGTCAGGTTTTCTTTCATGTTACATAACAAGACAGATTCCATCATATATTCAGTTCATAATTATTTACAACATACTGTAAATACAATATCAATTCGCTATTCATGTGCCAGGTTTTCTTACAAGTTGCATCAGAACAAATACAGAATTTCATCATATATTTTGTTCTATTTGTATTATAATTGTTCATGTCCAACATATATTAAGAACACATCACAAAATACATCTGATCTTTGTTTCAACACAGTCTAGAATAAAACACAAATGTTAAAACAAATTTATGTCAACCTGCTTATTCAACATAAAGATTTACAGTTATTTTCAAACATGACACACTAAGATGCTCTTTAGTATTCAAATTTGAAAGTGATTTTTTTACAACCTACTTCCAAACTACCAACATCCAAATTGTATTACATCTTTCTTTTTTCACAAAATAAGTAAACAAACTATTCACTGTCTTGTTTACATGTATATATTTAGTACAAAATGTTTAGTATTCAAGGTTGAAAATGTTTTATTTAGTTACTACCAACCTACTAAAATCCACATTCTCTTCCATCTTTCTTGGCACGAAATAAGTAAACAAAATATTCACTGTTTTGTTACTATGTTTAGCACAAAATGTTTAGCAATCAAGTTTGAAAATGTTTTATTTACAGTGACTAACAACCTACTAACATCCACATTCTCTTCCATCTTTCTTGGTAGGAAATAAGTAAACAAAATATTCACTGTTTTGTTACTACATTTAGCACAAAATGTCTTAACAGTCCATTGTTGAAATCATTCATTCACAACAAGAGTTGGGCTCTAAACAGACTAGTCAATAATAGATTTGGTATTGAACATCATGATGGAAAATATTTACTAGGTATTTAAATAGGTATCTCATCATATATCCAGTTCATAATTATTTACACCATAACATATTGAAGGTACAATATCATTATACTATCAATGTATCAAATTTTCTTGCAGTGGCATAAAAAAAAGGATATCATCATATTCAGTTCTTAATTATTTACAACATATTGTACATACAATATCCATATACTATCCATGTGTCAGGCTTTCTTTCATGTTACATAACAAGACAGATTTCATGATATATTCAGTTCAGGAATATTTACAACATAGGTAGGTACAATATCAGTCCGCTACTCATGTGCCAGGTTTTCTTACAAGTTCCATAAGAACAAATACAGAATTTCATCATATATTTTGTTCTATTTGTATTATAATTGTTCATGTCCAACATATATTAAGAACACATCACAAAATACATCTGATCTTTGTTTCAACACAGTCTAGAATAAAACACAAATGTTAAAACAAATTTATGTCAACCTGCTTATTCAACATAAAGATTTACAGTTATTTTCAAACATGACACACTAAGATGCTCTTTAGTATTCAAATTTGAAAGTGATTTTTTTACAACCTACTTCCAAACTACCAACATCCAAATTGTATTACATCTTTCTTTTTTCACAAAATAAGTAAACAAACTATTCACTGTCTTGTTTACATGTATATATTTAGTACAAAATGTTTAGTATTCAAGGTTGAAAATGTTTTATTTAGTTACTACCAACCTACTAAAATCCACATTCTCTTCCATCTTTCTTGGCACGAAATAAGTAAACAAAATATTCACTGTTTTGTTACTATGTTTAGCACAAAATGTTTAGCAATCAAGTTTGAAAATGTTTTATTTACAGTGACTAACAACCTACTAACATCCACATTCTCTTCCATCTTTCTTGGTACGAAATAAGTAAACAAAATATTCACTGTTTTGTTACTACATTTAGCACAAAATGTCTTAACAGTCCATTGTTGAAATCATTCATTCACAACAAAAGTTGGGCTCTAAACAGACTAGTCAATAATAGATTTGGTATTGAACATCATGATGGAAAATATTTACTAGGTATCTAAACAGGTATCTCATCTTGTATCCAGTTCATAATTATTTACACCATAACATATTGAAGGTACAATATCATTATACTATCCATGTATCAGATTTTCTTGCAGTAGCATAACAAGAAGGATATCATCATATTCAGTTCTTAATTATTTACAACATATTGTACATACAATATCCATATACTATCCATGTATCAGGCTTTCTTTCATGTTACATAACAATACAGATTTCATAATATATTCAGTTCTTAATTATTTACAACACACAACATATTCTAGGTAAAATATCAATATACTATCCATGTGTCAGTTTTTTTTACAAGTTGCATCACAAGAATATCCAGTTCATAATTATTTACAACACACAACATATTCTAGGTAAAATATCAATATACTATCCATGTGTCAGGTTTTCTTTCATGTTACATAACAAGACAGATTTCATGATATATTCAGTTCATAATTATTTGCAATATATTGTAGATACAATAGCAGTATACTATCAATGTGTCAGGTTTTCTTTCATGTCATGTAACAAGACAGATTTCATCATGTATCCACTTCATAATTATTTACACCATAACATATTGTAGGTACAATATCAATATACAATTCATGTGTCAGGTTTTTTTACAAGTTGCATAACAAGAATATCCAGTTTATAATTATTTACAACACACAACATATTCTAGGTAAAATATCAATATACTATCCATGTGTCAGATTTTTTTACAAGTTGCATAACAAGAATATCCAGTTCATAATTATTTACAACACACAACATATTCTAGGGTATAATATCAATACACTATCCATGTGTCAGGTTTTCTTTCATGTTACATAACAAGACATATTTCATCATGTATCCACTTCATAATTATTTACACCATAACATATTGTAGGTACAATATCAATATACAATTCATGTGTCAGGTTTTCTTACAAGTTGCATAAGAAGAATATCCAGTTCATAATTATTTACAACACATAACATATTCAAGGTATAACATCAATATACTATCCATGTGTCAGGCTTTCTTTCATGATACATAACAAGACAGATTTCATCATATATTCAGTTCAGGAATATTTACAACATAGGTAGGTACAATATCAGTTCGCTACTCATGTGCCAGGTTTTCTTACAAGTTCCATAAGAACAAATACAGAATTTTGTCAAATATTTTGTTCTAACGGTTTTATAACTGTTCATGTCCTACATATATTAAGAACACATCACAAAATACATCTGATCTTTGTTTTAACACAGTCTAGAATAAAACACAAATGGTAAAACACAATTATGTCCACATGCTCATTCAACATAAAGATTTACAGTTATTTTCAAACATGACATTGCAAGAATTGCTTTTTAGTATTCAAATTTGAAAGTGATATTTTTACAATCTTCTTCCAAACTATAAGTAAACAAACTATTCACTGTTTTGTTTATATATTTAGCACAAAATGTTTAGCAATCAAGTTTGAAATTGTTATATTTACAGTGACTAACAACCTACTAACATCCACATTCTCTTCCATCTTTCTTGGTAGGAAATAAGTAAACAAAATATTCACTGTTTTGTTACTACATTTAGCACAAAATGTCTTAACAGTCCATTGTTGAAATCATTCATTCACAACAAGAGTTGGGCTCTAAACAGACTAGTCAATAATAGATTTGGTATTGAACATCATGATGGAAAATATTTACTAGGTATTTAAATAGGTATCTCATCATATATCCAGTTCATAATTATTTACACCATAACATATTGAAGGTACAATATCATTATACTATCAATGTATCAAATTTTCTTGCAGTGGCATAACAAAAAGGATATCATCATATTCAGTTCTTAATTATTTACAACATATTGTACATACAATATCCATATACTATCCATGTGTCAGGCTTTCTTTCATGTTACATAACAAGACAGATTTCATGATATATTCAGTTCAGGAATATTTACAACATAGGTAGGTACAATATCAGTCCGCTACTCATGTGCCAGGTTTTCTTACAAGTTCCATAAGAACAAATACAGAATTTCATCATATATTTTGTTCTATTTGTATTATAATTGTTCATGTCCAACATATATTAAGAACACATCACAAAATACATCTGATCTTTGTTTCAACACAGTCTAGAATAAAACACAAATGTTAAAACAAATTTATGTCAACCTGCTTATTCAACATAAAGATTTACAGTTATTTTCAAACATGACACACTAAGATGCTCTTTAGTATTCAAATTTGAAAGTGATTTTTTTACAACCTACTTCCAAACTACCAACATCCAAATTGTATTACATCTTTCTTTTTTCACAAAATAAGTAAACAAACTATTCACTGTCTTGTTTACATGTATATATTTAGTACAAAATGTTTAGTATTCAAGGTTGAAAATGTTTTATTTAGTTACTACCAACCTACTAAAATCCACATTCTCTTCCATCTTTCTTGGCACGAAATAAGTAAACAAAATATTCACTGTTTTGTTACTATGTTTAGCACAAAATGTTTAGCAATCAAGTTTGAAAATGTTTTATTTACAGTGACTAACAACCTACTAACATCCACATTCTCTTCCATCTTTCTTGGTACGAAATAAGTAAACAAAATATTCACTGTTTTGTTACTACATTTAGCACAAAATGTCTTAACAGTCCATTGTTGAAATCATTCATTCACAACAAAAGTTGGGCTCTAAACAGACTAGTCAATAATAGATTTGGTATTGAACATCATGATGGAAAATATTTACTAGGTATCTAAACAGGTATCTCATCATATATCCAGTTCATAATTATTTACACCATAACATATTGAAGGTACAATATCATTATACTATCCATGTATCAGATTTTCTTCCAGTAGCATAACAAGAAGGATATCATCATATTCAGTTCTTAATTATTTACAACATATTGTACATACAATATCCATATACTATCCATGTATCAGGCTTTCTTTCATGTTACATAACAATACAGATTTCATAATATATTCAGTTCTTAATTATTTACAACACACAACATATTCTAGGTAAAATATCAATATACTATCCATGTGTCAGTTTTTTTTACAAGTTGCATCACAAGAATATCCAGTTCATAATTATTTACAACACACAACATATTCTAGGTAAAATATCAATATACTATCCATGTGTCAGGTTTTCTTTCATGTTACATAACAAGACAGATTTCATGATATATTCAGTTCATAATTATTTGCAATATATTGTAGATACAATAGCAGTATACTATCAATGTGTCAGGTTTTCTTTCATGTCATGTAACAAGACAGATTTCATCATGTATCCACTTCATAATTATTTACACCATAACATATTGTAGGTACAATATCAATATACAATTCATGTGTCAGGTTTTTTTACAAGTTGCATAACAAGAATATCCAGTTTATAATTATTTACAACACACAACATATTCTAGGTAAAATATCAATATACTATCCATGTGTCAGATTTTTTTACAAGTTGCATAACAAGAATATCCAGTTCATAATTATTTACAACACACAACATATTCTAGGGTATAATATCAATACACTATCCATGTGTCAGGTTTTCTTTCATGTTACATAACAAGACATATTTCATCATGTATCCACTTCATAATTATTTACACCATAACATATTGTAGGTACAATATCAATATACAATTCATGTGTCAGGTTTTCTTACAAGTTGCATAAGAAGAATATCCAGTTCATAATTATTTACAACACATAACATATTCAAGGTATAACATCAATATACTATCCATGTGTCAGGCTTTCTTTCATGATACATAACAAGACAGATTTCATCATATATTCAGTTCAGGAATATTTACAACATAGGTAGGTACAATATCAGTTCGCTACTCATGTGCCAGGTTTTCTTACAAGTTCCATAAGAACAAATACAGAATTTTGTCAAATATTTTGTTCTAACGGTTTTATAACTGTTCATGTCCTACATATATTAAGAACACATCACAAAATACATCTGATCTTTGTTTTAACACAGTCTAGAATAAAACACAAATGGTAAAACACAATTATGTCCACATGCTCATTCAACATAAAGATTTACAGATATTTTCAAACATGACATTGTAAGAATTGCTTTTTAGTATTCAAATTTGAAAGTGATATTTTTACAATCTTCTTCCAAACTATAAGTAAACAAACTATTCACTGTTTTGTTTATATATTTAGCACAAAATGTTTAGCAATCAAGTTTGAAATTGTTATATTTACAGTGACTAACAACCTACTAACATCCACATTCTCTTCCATCTTTCTTGGTACGAAATAAGTAAACAAAATATTCACTGTTTTGTTACTACATTTAGCACAAAATGTCTTAACAGTCCATTGTTGAAATCATTCATTCACAACAAGAGTTGGGCTCTAAACAGACTAGTCAATAATAGATTTGGTATTGAACATCATGATGGAAAATATTTACTAGGTATTTAAATAGGTATCTCATCATATATCCAGTTCATAATTATTTACACCATAACATATTGAAGGTACAATATCATTATACTATCAATGTATCAGATTTTCTTGCAGTTGCATAACAAGAAGGATATCATCATATTCAGTTCTTAATTATTTACAACATATTGTACATACAATATTCATATACTATCCATGTGTCAGGCTTTCTTTCATGTTACATAACAATACAGATTTCATAATATATTCAGTTCTTAATTATTTACAATGTACTGTAGATACCATATCTATCTACTATCCATGTGTCAGGTTTTCTTTCATGTTACATAACAAGACAGATGATTCATCATATATCCAGTTTATAATTCCTTCCAACAAAACATATTCTAGGTAAAATATCAATATACTATCCATGTGTCAGGTTTTCTTACAAGCTGCATAACAAGAATATCCAGTTCATAATTATTTACAACACACAATATATTCTAGGTATAATATCAATACACTATCCATGAGTCAGGTTTTCTTTCATGTTACATAACAAGACAGATTTCATGATATATTCAGTTCATAATTATTTGCAATATATTGTAGATACAATAGCAGTATACTATCCATGTGTCAGGATTTCTTTCATGTCACGTAACAAGACAGATTTCATCATGTATCCACTTCATAATTATTTACAACATACTGCACATACAATATTTCAATACTATTCATTTGTCAGGTTTTCTTTCATGTTACATAACAAGACAGATTCCATCATATATTCAGTTCATAATTATTTACAACATACTGTAAATACAATATCAATTCGCTATTCATGTGCCAGGTTTTCTTACAAGTTGCATCAGAACAAATACAGAATTTCATCATATATTTTGTTCTATTTGTATTATAATTGTTCATGTCCAACATATATTAAGAACACATCACAAAATACATCTGATCTTTGTTTCAACACAGTCTAGAATAAAACACAAATGTTAAAACAAATTTATGTCAACCTGCTTATTCAACATAAAGATTTACAGTTATTTTCAAACATGACACACTAAGATGCTCTTTAGTATTCAAATTTGAAAGTGATTTTTTTACAACCTACTTCCAAACTACCAACATCCAAATTGTATTACATCTTTCTTTTTTCACAAAATAAGTAAACAAACTATTCACTGTCTTGTTTACATGTATATATTTAGTACAAAATGTTTAGTATTCAAGGTTGAAAATGTTTTATTTAGTTACTACCAACCTACTAAAATCCACATTCTCTTCCATCTTTCTTGGCACGAAATAAGTAAACAAAATATTCACTGTTTTGTTACTATGTTTAGCACAAAATGTTTAGCAATCAAGTTTGAAAATGTTTTATTTACAGTGACTAACAACCTACTAACATCCACATTCTCTTCCATCTTTCTTGGTAGGAAATAAGTAAACAAAATATTCACTGTTTTGTTACTACATTTAGCACAAAATGTCTTAACAGTCCATTGTTGAAATCATTCATTCACAACAAGAGTTGGGCTCTAAACAGACTAGTCAATAATAGATTTGGTATTGAACATCATGATGGAAAATATTTACTAGGTATTTAAATAGGTATCTCATCATATATCCAGTTCATAATTATTTACACCATAACATATTGAAGGTACAATATCATTATACTATCAATGTATCAAATTTTCTTGCAGTGGCATAACAAAAAGGATATCATCATATTCAGTTCTTAATTATTTACAACATATTGTACATACAATATCCATATACTATCCATGTGTCAGGCTTTCTTTCATGTTACATAACAAGACAGATTTCATGATATATTCAGTTCAGGAATATTTACAACATAGGTAGGTACAATATCAGTCCGCTACTCATGTGCCAGGTTTTCTTACAAGTTGCATCAGAACAAATACAGAATTTCATCATATATTTTGTTCTATTTGTATTATAATTGTTCATGTCCAACATATATTAAGAACACATCACAAAATACATCTGATCTTTGTTTCAACACAGTCTAGAATAAAACACAAATGTTAAAACAAATTTATGTCAACCTGCTTATTCAACATAAAGATTTACAGTTATTTTCAAACATGACACACTAAGATGCTCTTTAGTATTCAAATTTGAAAGTGATTTTTTTACAACCTACTTCCAAACTACCAACATCCAAATTGTATTACATCTTTCTTTTTTCACAAAATAAGTAAACAAACTATTCACTGTCTTGTTTACATGTATATATTTAGTACAAAATGTTTAGTATTCAAGGTTGAAAATGTTTTATTTAGTTACTACCAACCTACTAAAATCCACATTCTCTTCCATCTTTCTTGGCACGAAATAAGTAAACAAAATATTCACTGTTTTGTTACTATGTTTAGCACAAAATGTTTAGCAATCAAGTTTGAAAATGTTTTATTTACAGTGACTAACAACCTACTAACATCCACATTCTCTTCCATCTTTCTTGGTAGGAAATAAGTAAACAAAATATTCACTGTTTTGTTACTACATTTAGCACAAAATGTCTTAACAGTCCATTGTTGAAATCATTCATTCACAACAAGAGTTGGGCTCTAAACAGACTAGTCAATAATAGATTTGGTATTGAACATCATGATGGAAAATATTTACTAGGTATTTAAATAGGTATCTCATCATATATCCAGTTCATAATTATTTACACCATAACATATTGAAGGTACAATATCATTATACTATCAATGTATCAAATTTTCTTGCAGTGGCATAACAAAAAGGATATCATCATATTCAGTTCTTAATTATTTACAACATATTGTACATACAATATCCATATACTATCCATGTGTCAGGCTTTCTTTCATGTTACATAACAAGACAGATTTCATGATATATTCAGTTCAGGAATATTTACAACATAGGTAGGTACAATATCAGTCCGCTACTCATGTGCCAGGTTTTCTTACAAGTTGCATCAGAACAAATACAGAATTTCATCATATATGTTGTTCTATTTGTATTATAATTGTTCATGTCCAACATATATTAAGAACACATCACAAAATACATCTGATCTTTGTTTCAACACAGTCTAGAATAAAACACAAATGTTAAAACAAATTTATGTCAACCTGCTTATTCAACATAAAGATTTACAGTTATTTTCAAACATGACACACTAAGATGCTCTTTAGTATTCAAATTTGAAAGTGATTTTTTTACAACCTACTTCCAAACTACCAACATCCAAATTGTATTACATCTTTCTTTTTTCACAAAATAAGTAAACAAACTATTCACTGTCTTGTTTACATGTATATATTTAGTACAAAATGTTTAGTATTCAAGGTTGAAAATGTTTTATTTAGTTACTACCAACCTACTAAAATCCACATTCTCTTCCATCTTTCTTGGCACGAAATAAGTAAACAAAATATTCACTGTTTTGTTACTATGTTTAGCACAAAATGTTTAGCAATCAAGTTTGAAAATGTTTTATTTACAGTGACTAACAACCTACTAACATCCACATTCTCTTCCATCTTTCTTGGTACGAAATAAGTAAACAAAATATTCACTGTTTTGTTACTATATTTAGCACAAAATGTCTTAACAGTCCATTGTTGAAATCATTCATTCACAACAAAAGTTGGGCTCTAAACAGACTAGTCAATAATAGATTTGGTATTGAACATCATGATGGAAAATATTTACTAGGTATCTAAACAGGTATCTCATCTTGTATCCAGTTCATAATTATTTACACCATAACATATTGAAGGTACAATATCATTATACTATCCATGTATCAGATTTTCTTGCAGTAGCATAACAAGAAGGATATCATCATATTCAGTTCTTAATTATTTACAACATATTGTACATACAATATCCATATACTATCCATATATCAGGCTTTCTTTCATGTTACATAACAATACAGATTTCATAATATATTCAGTTCTTAATTATTTACAATATACTGTAGATACCATATCTATCTACTATCCATGTGTCAGGTTTTCTTTCATGTTACATAACAAGACAGATGATTCATCATATATCCAGTTTATAATTACTTACAACATCACATATTCTAGGTAAAATATCAATATACTATCCATGTGTCAGATTTTCTTACAGGTTGCATAACAAGAATATCCAGTTTATAATTTTTTACAACACACAACATATTCTAGGGTATAATATCAATACACTATCCATGTGTCAGGCTTTCTTTCATGTTACATAACAAGACAGATTTCATGATATATTCAGTTCAGGAATATTTACAACATAGGTAGGTACAATATCAGTTCGCTACTCATGTGCCAGGTTTTCTTACAAGTTCCATAAGAACAAATACAGAATTTCATCATATATGTTGTTCTATTTGTATTATAATTGTTCATGTCCAACATATATTAAGAACACATCACAAAATACATCTGATCTTTGTTTTAACACAGTCTAGAATAAAACACAAATGGTAAAACACAATTATGTCCACATGCTCATTCAATATAAAGATTTACAGTTATTTTCAAACATGACATTGTAAGAATTGCTTTTTAGTATTCAAATTTGAAAGTGATATTTTCACAATCTTCTTCCAAACTATAAGTAAACAAAATATTCACTGTTTTGTTTAAATATTTAGTACAAAATGTTTAGCATTGAAGGTTGAAAATGTTTTATTTACAGTGACTAACAACCTACTAACATCCACATTCTCTTCCATCTTTCTTGGTACGAAGAAAGTAAACAAAATATTCACTGTTTTGTTACTATATTTAGCACAAAATGTCTTAACAGTCCATTGTTGAAATCATTCATTCACAACAAGAGTTGGGTTCTAAACACACTAGTCAATAATAGATTTGATATTGAACACCATGATGAAAAATATTTACTAGGTATTTAAACAGGTATCTCATCATATATCCAGTTCATAATTATTTACACCATAACATATTGAAGGTACAATATCATTATACTATCAATGTATCAGATTTTCTTGCAGTTGCATAACAAGAAAGATATCATCATATTCAGTTCTTAATTATTTACAACATATTGTACATACAATATCCATATACTATCCATGTATCAGGCTTTCTTTCATGTTACATAACAAGACAGATTTCATAATATATTCAGTTCTTAATTATTTACAATATACTGTAGATACCATATCTATCTACTATCCATGTGTCAGGTTTTCTTTCATGTTACATAACAAGACAGACGATTCATCATATATCCAGCTCATAATTACTTGCAACATCACATTTTCTAGGTAAAATATCAATATACTATCCATGTGTCAGGTTTTCTTACAAGCTCCATACAAGAATATCCAGTTCATAATTATTTACAACACATAATATATTCTAGGGTATAATATCAATACACTATCCATGTGTCAGGCTTTCTTTCATGTTACATAACAAGACAGATTACATCATACATTCAGTTCAGAATTATTTACAACATATTGTAGATATGATATCAGTATAGTTTCCATGTGTCAGGTCTTCTTACAAGTTGCATAAGAACAAATACAGAATTTTGTCAAATATTTTGTTCTAATTGTTTATTATTGTTCATGTCCAACATATATTAAGAACACATCACAAAATACATCTGATCTTTGTTTTAACACAGTCTAGAATAAAACACAAATGGTAAAACACAATTATGTCTACCTGCTTATTCAACATGAAGATTTACAGTTATTTTCAAACATGACATAACAAGATGCATTTTTATATTCAAATTTGAAAGTGATTTTTTTCACAACCTACCAACATCCATATTGTATAAGTAAACAAACTATTCACTGTTTTGTTACTATGTTTAGTACAAAATGTTTAGTATTCAAGTTTGAAAGTGTTTTATTTACTGTGGCTACCAACCTCCTCACATCCACATTCTCTTCCATCTTTCTTTGCACGAATTCAGTAAACAAAATATTCACTGTTTTGTTACTGTATTTAGCACAAAATGGGGGTCCATTATTGAAATCATTCATAACAAGAGTTGGGTTCTAAACACACTAGTCAATAAATGATTTGGTTTTGAACATTATACTTGAAAATATTTACCAACTACCCCAACATCTATTTCAGGACATATCCACTTCATAAATATTTACACCACAACATATTGTAGGCACAATATAAATATACTATGCATGAGTCAGGTTCCTCACTTTTTTCTTTGCACCAAATACACCAACACATTCTTCACTGTTTTGTTCCTGAACTAAGGACATGCTTCATACACTATAAATATCTACAGAACAACTTTAACAGTCCATGGTTATGAAATGATTTAATCATAACAAGAGTTGGGATCTTACCACCCTGGTCTATAAAACATTGGGTTTTGAATATTATACATGTAGCAGAAAATATTCATAAATATTCTTCAAGTGGTATATAAGAAGTATCTGTCACAAGAAGCATAAATACAATTGTGCCAGCTGCTGAAATGAAGCACAATAGGAAGGTACTTGCACTGGTACTTCAGTCTCAGCGTTTCCATTTCTTTGATTTGAGAGCCTTTGTCTGCTTGTGCTTGGGCTGAACATCACCATATATTGCCTTTTGTTCCCGTTTCTGAAATATGACAAGATAAGGACTTGGCTTTTGATTAAAATCAGATTAATAAAAATTTATTGCCTTTATTAGGCACATGTATCAAACAATACTTCTCAGGTTTTAATAATTCTATGAATACCACATCTATTATACCATAGCCCTAAATCCTGTATTTGTGGTTGCTGTCATCCAAAAGAAAGACGTTCAAGAGAAGTCTTTCTCAAGTAATAATGAACACCAAACTCAACTCACAGTACCTTTGACAGATTATAGTTGCTGGGAGTATGTCCAAATTTGCTTTGATAGTCCTATCCTGTCTCGATTGCATAAAAAATACCAGTACTTGATGATTTCATGGAAATTTATCTCCCCAATAATGCCATTACTGAATTTATTCTAGTGATTGATACTCAGATGTGGGAATAGATAAGAACAACTTAAGCTCTGGTGTGTCTGGCGATGACTCAGGAAATGCTGTAATTTTCTATTTACTTCCACACTATTACCTTTCTTCAAGCTTTGGCAAAGGCCTTGCAAAGTTTAGAGAAAGTTTCCTATGTCATAAAGGCATATAATTCACAGTGACTCTCATCTAAAAAGAAACTTCTCTGCTCTTCCAGAACAATGTATGTGGAGTCCCAAAGCTATCCTAAATTGATGACTCTATTCATAAATACACGAACTCATCACTACAGTCACATGAACATGCCCCTAGAACATAATAAATATTACAACTTGTGAGTTTACTTTTACGCCGCACACAGCAATATTCCAGCTATATGGTGGCAGTCTGTAAATAATCAAACCTGGACCAGACAATCCTGTGG
This sequence comes from Haliotis asinina, assembly GCF_037392515.1. NCBI lineage: Eukaryota > Metazoa > Mollusca > Gastropoda > Lepetellida > Haliotidae > Haliotis > Haliotis asinina. Next base: position 34,905,316 of record NC_090282.1, on the reverse strand, counting down.
GCATCAATCTGCGCAATTGGGAACCGATCACATGTGTCAACCAAGTCAGCGAGCCTGACCACCCGATCCCGTTTGTCGCCTTTTATGGCAAGCATGGGTTGCTGATGGCCTACTCATGGGTCATAAGAAGACTAGACTAGTGATAGTTAAATTTTAGTGATTGCAGTCACAAACACAGGATTTATGGCAGTGATATAATAGAGGTAAAAATAAGTAAGAAATTACAAACAATATGTTCCAAATTTACCAAAATCATATTGAATGAGTGAGTGAATGTGTTTAGTTTTCCACCAGCAATATTCCAGCTATATGGTGGCTGTCTGTAAATAATAGAGTCTGGACCAGACAATCCAGTGATCAACAGCACGAGTGTTGATCTGCACAATTGGGAACTGATGACATGTGTAAACCAAGTCAGCGAGCCTGACCACCTGATCCCATTAGTCACCTCTTACGACAAGCATATTCAACTATTGAGTCAAGCATGGGTTGCTGAAGACCTGTTCTTACTCAGACCTTCACAGGTCTGAAATAGAACATTGTATGGAACATGTCTAATTGAATAACAGTTAAGTAACAGAACTTACCTTTATTTCCTTTCTGTAGTACATAATGACATGGAAAATATGTTCAGCACATATGCTAGGTGGCAATAGCGCAACATCCTTCTTGTCGTCAGTGTCATCTGCATATACTCTCTCGATTATATCTTTAGGCCACAAAGATGGGTCTTTAAGCTGATCAGAAAGCTGTTGCTCTGGATCTGCATCTTCTGACTGCAAATATCTGTATGCATATTTTGAAAGTGCTGTCACCAAAGATTGAAGCAATGAAAGATTACCAAAGATCACAACTTGACTGACTGCTGCTAGTGCTTCTCTGGGAATCTCTTTCCTGAATTTGTCTTCCAGGGAGTCCACAACATCAGAGGCCATGTGTTTTTCCACAGCTTCGTACAGTGCAACAATATTGTAGAGATATATATTTGAACAAAAGCCATGAACAGTTTCGACCCTGTAAGGAAAGAGATATTGCCACAAATCTAGGAAATCAGTCAGAAAACGTTTCCTGTCTTCGGGAGATACTGGTGTTCTTTTTACCAGACAAAAGGTCATCTCTAAGTAGTTCATAAGCACTTTACGGTCAGCTGGGTCCATTTTGTCCACTAAGTGTTCTGTTTCAGGACTCAAGGGCTCTTGTTCTAAGAGCTGTTCAATCTCCTGAAGAAGGGATGATGTTGTATGCTGGATTTCACCAGAGAAAGAAATAACTGGGAAACTCTCTCCAATGACAATGTATGCTTTGTTCAACAGACACTGGATCGCTATGTCTTTCTCTATCTGAAAAAAGTCATATGTCACTTCTCTTCCATGTCCACAATGGGTGTTGCACTGGGAGAATTTCAGCAGTTCATCAAAGTCTGGGCCTTTCATGATGTGCTGCACTTTAATATCTTCTATTTTCACTATTGGGACTGTAGCACATGTATTCGATCGCAGAAGAAAACTGCTTGACAACACATCTTGCAGAAGTGTTACAGACATTGCTTCATCTAAGATGTAATTTTGCATTCTTAAAAGAACTTCTAAAACTTTGTATAGTTGTGATTCTTCATTCACAACAATACACTTTTGCAGTTCAGTATTTGGATGGATATTTTCTAAAGGCCCCAAATCATCAGCATACATGTCTAAGAGAGACTTCATCTTCATGATGTCCATCCATGACTGCAAAAAGTCATCTAAGGTTTGTTTTACTTCCTCACCTGTGAGTTCACTCCCACTACTTAGAGAATGTCTGAAATCTGCAAGTGTTTTCTTGCTACATTCTCTTTTCTTGTATCTGTAACTGATGTGTTTCACTGTGCATATATGCCATTGTATTACATTCCAAATATGCTTTGTAAGGTTTAATTCTTGCTCATGATACAGCATTAGTGAGAGCAAAGGAAACACCTTATTGGAATGTGTCAAAATAAATTGCATTTTCAAATTTTCAGGATTTGGTTGGGTAATTTCTCTCCACAAGCGTGGTAATGATTCATAGTGTTTTCCTTCCTCAAAAACTTCACAAACAGAATCTTGCAGAGACCAGTCATCCATTCCATATATAACTTTGAACTTTTCAACATCTTCCTTGATGACATGATATCGAATTTGTACAAGGGCAGAAATGGTTTCAGATATGTGCAATTCAAACTCGTCTCTTTCCACTGTTGTGCGAACATGCCACTTTACATCTGTCAAGAACACACAAGTTTGCCTCAGTACAATATGCATGAAACGATTGAGCTGTTCATCTCCCATACTTAAAAGGCTTTTCAAGCATTCCCAATGGCATAACAGTCTGCTTTTAAAGTGATCTGTCACATCTGTATCTTTGTCAAGGCATAAAAGTGTACATAATTCTCCATCATTCGTATATCGCAAGGCTAATGCACCAGTCACGCAACTGATGTATATGAACTGAAGTACCCTGAACACGACCTGTGGCATGCCCCTCACTGTTTGCCAGCAGATCAGTTTCTTGCAAGCATAATAATCATCTGATACTTTTGAATTTAGGTCAGTCATAACTTGATCTTGCGATAGTTTCCTTGAGCAGTGTGGACAATTGCTTTCCACCTTGAATACATTTCTGTAGCCACATTCACAATCTAAGAAGTAAACAGATGATTTACTGACTGCATTAGTTCCATCTGAACATCCAGGGATAGACCTCTTGACACCCACACATGGGTTGCATATGCACTCCAGGAAAACATGTATACTGGCTTCAGAATCCGAACTTGGTGCACCAGAAATTATTGTTGATAATGTGTCAATGATCACAGATACCATATGGTACTCAGTAACAGTAGACGGAACTTGGAGAAAGAACACACTAAATTCCCCTTGTTGACAAAGCCTTGAAAACAACCTCATTTGATGATCAGGCATGTGTTGATCTTTTGCCTCTTGTACAAGTTTATGTGATACATCTTCCTCTGATCTGTTTAGAGTTCTTGCATTAGAAGTAAGAAAGAATTGGTTCAACGCATATGCAAAGAGGCTGTAAATTACATCACCACATTTCCCCTGTAGCAGAGTTTGAAATGGCTTCATGTCACCCTCAACAAGGCAGTTTGCTGCCTTGTGTATATCAGAGAACAAATTTGGGTGAGACAGTACCATTGGATTTTGCTCTAGAAACGTCACTGTATTATCTGAAGTTGGCTTAATAGAAGTCAAATATGTCAAAGAACTGGAAAAATGTATTTTCATATCAATACATGCTTTTATGCCTCCTCCCTTAGTCAGACATTTGAGAAAATATGTTTGCATTCCTTGGATTCTGCTGGTTGTACAAAGGGTTCCTCCTTCAAACAGTTGATTTAATTTTTGCCAAGAGTTGTCTTTTAGGCTGTTTTCTTCAAATGAACTAACTAAGCATTGCAGTGCTGATTTGAGATATGCTACAAAAACCAGAGATTTAAAAGTCACTTTATGTGAACACATGCATTGTCTCTTGAGCTCAAGAAGTTGGTCAAAAAACTCAGATGGTTGCTTTTGAAGTTTTTCACTTACATTTGCAAATATGTGGTTTTGTAAAAGATCAACAATAATACAGGCCAGTGGAGAATCATCAACTTGTGCTTGGCTTCTTCTTAACCACTGGTCAAGTATTTTGAAAAACCCATTCTCCAGTAAGCTATCCATCATCAGTTCTTCTGGATCATCTTCAAATTGCAAGTAGATCAAGTGATGTAGAACTGAGCCCAGGAAGGCAACATCACTCCCATCCTCCCCACAATCATAATAAATACCAGACAATGTTGCAACAAAATCTGTTTCAGCATTAGCCATAAGACAGCAGCTTGCATATGATGCAACAAAATGCTTCAAATCTTTTGAAGGTATACTGTAACTGACCTTTCTCACAAAGTTTTGGAGTACGAGCACAGAATGTTCAGAATCTAAGCTGTCAGTTGAAAGTTTACTGCCTATATCCCAGAAATCTGTTTCACTTACTCCATGAGGCAGAATTATGAGTGAGGCCATATCACTGCATACTCGAAGTGTTTGTAATACCATAGGCTCAACACTGACATCTGAAGTGAGTGAAAGAACTAAATTGACCAACCTCTGCCATGTTTTTACAGTCTGCATTTTGCTCAGTTCTTGTGATGGTATTAGATATTGGCATGCGAGATCCACAAGGTGTGAGGCTGCATCTGAATCAGTGCCGTCTTCTAAGCTTTCAACTGAGTTTCTTAATGACATATCACCTTGTTCATCACTACCACTAATTTCAACAGCTTCAAGTCTCTTACTGTTCCCAACACTACAAACATCAGATTGTTCAGCACCAGGTTGAAATACTTCTGGATCTGTTTGCAGGACCTTCTGATCCTCCTGATTAGATTTCTCTATACATGTGCCCATATTTTCCATTGTTTCATGACCACAAGTTACTTGCTGGCAACCTGCAGTTGCTGATCCAAACTTATTCTGTTCCTCTTCCTCTACATTATTATTGATGGGTGAACCGATTTGGTCAACACATCTTTCTTCTGTTCTGTCATGATGGTCTCCTTTTAACTCCACAATAATGTCTTCCTCATCCACCTCTGTCCTTTCAATTCTTGGCTGATCATCATGTGTAACTTCCAATGCATGGTCATCTTGTTCTTCATGGCGCACACTTGTTTTGATTTGCTCAGTTTCCTTAACCTTTTCTGCCCGATGATAAGCATGCTTCAGTATATCATCAAGTGATACATTCAGCTGTGTGAGGCAGGTATCAACAAGTATCAGTTCTGATTGCAACTGATACTTAAACATCCATGCTGTTACATGAAGCTTAGTCACAAACATGTCAAATGCATCTCTATCAAGATAGATCCGACTTCTTACAGCACGACCAGTAACTTCAATCATTTGATCTTCTGACATACTCAAGGGCAGTTTTGCCGTGAACCATTGACAGAAATCATGAAAGTAGTCACAAAACTGTTCCTCTCCATAACTGTATTCAAACATATCTGTGGCAACAGTATTTACATGTTTTCTGAATGATTCAATTAATAATTGTGTAACTGTCTTGTCACAACTGTCATTTTCTTCAGTTTGTTTGCCCCTCCATAGATCCAAGAATATACTTTCAAGACTTTCAATAGCATGAATAAAGTACATACTGAAAGGGAACTTAGTGCCAAAGGTTGTCATTTTGCATGGGAGACATTCCGGACCCTTCGGTTCTGGGACACCTGATATGTCAACAACTGTTTTATTCAAGACAAGGCATTTCCATAACCTCAGTTTGTCATGCTTCAATGCATTATCTGCCTCCACACATACACAATCCCACCCATTTAGTCTTTCAATGGTGAACACTAAAGCAGCTAGTGGATGCATTAGTGTTGATTTTATTTCTTCCAAAAGTGCATTTTGCAATGTCATGTAGTTTTTCAATTTCACAATATTGCATGCAGTTGCAAGTTGCCAGTTCCTATTTTCACTGAAAGACTCTGTCTCTCTGATCCATTCCTCAATTCTTTCAAGTAAGATATCCACAACTGTGTCAAAATGGGTCATTGACTTAATACTGTCTATGGACCGAGACTTTTCTGTGTATCGCATGCATGCAAAAGCTTGAAAAAGATTTTGAAAAGTGATCCCACTCTTTCTCAGATGTCTTAGGGCCATATCTGCCAGTGTTCCACGAAGTAAGTCTTTCAGTGGTATAATCTGAGGCTCTAGACAATCCACTATCGCCATATCCCATCCACTTAAAAAGTTCACAAGGCCTACTTGGCTGCCTTGTGTAGTCCTGTCCACATGTATGATGACAACAACATGTTTAATGATTCCTGTAGAAGTTTCTGTTGACAAATATCTGTTCTGTTCCAATTCAAGAATGGATTTTAACAGAAAGAAATGTTTTTGATCAACATGTGACACTTGTATGAACAGCCAGTTATGATGTGAATCAGACCAAAACTGTTGTAGGCTACTTGACAGCTGCTTTTCAGATTTGAATGACCCCAGCTTTTCATACTGGGCATGTAAGGTACTGATCTGGGTAACTGCTGGAAGGTCAACATATATGTTACTATGAGTAAATACCATCATATGTATTCCAGTGCTACAACTCCCCAGCATGTGTTGCAAAAATGTCTGCAAACCATCATGTATTGGCAGAGAAAAATATTGTTCCCGGATTGATTTTACAAGACTCTTTTCTTTTGCCATCAAAGCTGAATTTTCAGCACGAATTATTCCTTCAGGAGTACAAAGTTTGATAATCTTCTGCAAACACAAGTTTCGAAAATCATCACTGTCATCAAGTGTACTCTTGTATTCACTGTGTACCAATGATGGTATCAGATCTGAACTGAATATTGGAAGGAGTTCTGTTGGACTAATGGATTCAAAACCTGATACTTTGGAAATGTCTTCAATCCATGATTGCAGTTGTGCAGCAATCTTCTTTGCCTCAGGATCAAGCACATCACTCATAACTAGTCTTTGTTTTTCAAAGCGATTTAGGAATGGAGGATCTGATAAGTCAACTTTCTGTTCTTCCACTAAAACAATGCACCTAAAGCTATCTGCCACTTGACACAATGGGTTGCTGTATGCACCAAGTGCTATTCTGCAGTTCTTTTTGCTCCCAACTGTTGTGTAGTTCTGGTTAAGCATATCATACAGACTTCCATAGATGCTTCCCAGATCTTTTAGAATAAGTGTGATTCCTTGTTCCATGCATAAGATAATCTTACTGAGGACTCTGTAGCTGTAGTGGTCTGTCTGATCTTCATCAAAACAACTGCCCAAGATAGTGATATATGATCTCTTGTTCATTCTAAGAAGGTCTTCAACAACGCCTAGCGATGAATCACCTCTTGTAATAAGCATCAAATGTCTAGCAGAAGTGTCCTTGATGTTGTCCTCAATAAGTTGTAATAAACTTGGAAAACTTTCATCTGTCAGATCCAGAGGTTGTTCTTGTTTTGTCATCCGTTTTAAGTGTTTGTTGAATGTTTGAATCACAAACTTGATTTCTGATTCCAAACCACCAAAGTTACGCAAAAGTCCTTTCAAAACAACTTGAAATGTATTTTTCAGGCCAGATGACTGAGATTCTGTTTCCCGAGAAATAAATTTAACCAAAGAGTAGAAGTCTCTGAGACCATGAAAATTCCTGATGTTTTGGTTTTGAATGTATTCAAAATACGCATATGCCAAGGCTTCCAAAACACAATCAACTCCTGTTGACAAATCTGAGTATCTGGTACTGTCTATCGATTTTGATTTGTTTGCTTCACTGCTGAATTCAGCAATAGACACTGCTGTAGTATGCAACTCCTTAACAGCCATATCTGGTCTTGAAAGATGCACTGCACGGTTCATTTTGGCTGCATCTAAAGCCCAGTTTGATATTCCAACAACAGCAACATCTGGGAACTCTTTCCTCTCCGGCTCTAATAGGTTGTGCAAGACCTTTAGTGGGTTATACGCAGATACTTCTGCAAGACCTATTTCATCAAGTATTACAACAGGTAACACATCTCCTTCTTTGTTATGCTCTCTGTATTTCTGTGCCTTTTCAAAAACCTTTATGATTCCATCAGATGTAGACGATTCTGAACCTTGATATGACACGTAATACAACTGAGGTAACTTTTGGAAATAGTCATTTTTGGAATCTTTCCCTCGAAGATTGCTTTTCAGAAGCTGTAGTGACAATGATTTACTGCACCCAGGCTTACCAACAACAAATATTGGTATGTGTTTCAGGACACAAACCAGTATGACAAAGACATTCTCCTGAAGTGCTGTGTTTTTGGCTATGCCATCAGGAAGTTCCATCTTGTCAAGGATTGCCTTCTGATTTTTTGTTATTGTTTCCAGAACAAATTCCTCACCACCATTTAAACCATGCTTTTGTAGAAGGCTTTGTACATTTTGTCGATATTCTTCCCTATGTTTGCTTTCATTTAGTCTTGAATGATACGAGTGTGCCAAAGCCATTATGACAGCTTCTGTTTCCCTCTCATTTGTGCTGTTCCTTTTATCAGAGATTTGTGCTAGCATATTATCTCTAAACCAGGACACCAAGAGCCTACATCTGTTCACATCTCTTAAACTAACACAATATGGATGATTCTCAACATGCCTAATGAATTTCTGTGACATTACTAGTAGATCTACAAGTAACTCACAGGGCAGCGACTCCAATGTTTTTGCAACCATACTGCCTATGTATGCCTTTTCATCTGATTCTGTCAAACTGCCATAATCCCAGACATAGTCTACCATTCTCTCAGGCAAAGGGTGAACACGGTAGACAAGTTTTGACTGTTCATCACTTTTCACTTTAGTAACAAGTCCTGCTGTTAAAATGTTACATTCTTTTCGTGTCTTGTAAGGGTTGCATGCTGCCATAATAGCAAGGTTTGGTGGAAGAATCTGACCCTTGAAACTGTGGTGACAAAGAAGCTCATTCAAAATCCCTAAATGATCACATGTGTTTATTTCATCAAAAAAGAGCCACACTTGCTTTTCTAAATTATCTTTGCCCAAGTTCACTGCATCTAACACACAACTGGCCACATCTTTTTCCTCAATGCCTGCATGCATGTTTTTGGCAATGAAATGAATACCACATACACTTGCAAGGCACCTTAGTAAACTGGTCTTTCCACATCCAGTTTCTCCCATTATTATCACAGGGATATGTGCTTTTATCCTCATAACAATTAGGACCATTTTTAGCAGATTGTCTGGGGTCATTGCATAAGACTCAGGTATTTGTGACAGTGGTTCATTGAGTGATCCAGCAATATGTTTCAATATGTTCTTCAGTTCTGAATCAGGCAGCACTGAGAAATCAGGTAGTTCCTTCTTCATCTGTGTCTCAAAGAGAGTTTTGACATGGTCTGGAATTTTTTTCAAGTCTCTGTACAGGATTGAAAATGTTTGGATATCTTGACAGTGGAAAGCTACAATTAAGTGATTGCTATCCACCCACTGGATCATGCCCTGAACTCTATCAGTCATTGTTGCGATGGTTGTCATATCACTATTGTCTCTTGGGTCACTCTTATCTCTTTTCGACCATACAACTGTCTGCTTCTGTTCCTGTCGACATGGCCCAACTGATCTTGTTGCGAATTCAGTTGATGAAGATATTAAAGTCTCTACAAGTGACCTTTTCACTGTGTTGTCACCAACCATGGAATACAAATTTGATGCCCTCAAAAACAAACTGCAGGACATTTTCTTCAACTGATCTGCAAGTACATTCAACAAAATGTTTACTACTGAAAATGACAGATCTCCAATCGTAGAAAAACGTTCTCGAAGTAGGATTCTGCACTGATCTTCAGGAAGTGGTGCTTCAATATTCTCACCAGCAAAATACATATCTGTTGAATCAACTGTATCATCTTTCAGCTTCTGCAGATAATGACAAACAACTTGAACTGCACTGCCAACCTCCTGACTAACTCTTAAATTTGTGAAATTTAACCAAGGAAGTGTTTTCTTTTTGAAAAAGCAACTGGTTGGTAAATCATTTTCCAGAGTGTGGTTGATTGTGTTGGCTATCTCAATACGCAAGTGTTCAGTTGTACAGGGAAATATGTTAGCACCGCAAGACATAAACCTCAAAATGCAGAGTTTGAAGATGAAAATGTCAATTTCCTCTGCATTCGTTACATTCCCTATGTTGATATGGAAAATACTGTCCTGTTCCAGTGAAATCTCTTTTAACTCTGACATGAGTATCTCATCAGTAACATTGCCACTAACATCTAGGCTCACAACACTGAGCCCTTTACTAAAAGCATCACATTGAACCTGTTCAGTTTTTCCTTGACCTGGAAGATCAGATGTAACAACAATTACATCTGGCCACAATTGCTGAATGCTTTTTGAGAGTGCATTGTTTACCATTGGTCTTAGTTTACGGATATTTTTTGAAAAATGGTTCACAAGAGGATGATTGATGTTTCCTCTACAAATGACTGCCAGATATTGTATCCTTTCTCCAAGTTCTTTCAGTTTGTATACAAGTTGAAACTGCACTTCATTTCTCAATTTCTCTGCATTAACAACACAGTAAAGCTGTTTCTTAAATTCTCTGCATTTGCCTCCAACTGATCTGTTGAGCAACAGCTGTATACTTTCCCATGTTGTATTTTCAGTACAGAAAAGGACTTGATGATGACATGGTATGCAGCCTGTGGTGTTCCTATACAAAGTCATCAGAGTAGGAATGATATATGCACTGCTTTCACTCCAGTTGAGAACATACAATTGACCCTCTTGCACTCTCTCCAAGGGACGCACCTGTGTTGGGTCAAAGTCTTCATCTTCAGGGAACTCTTGACCATTAACAATGTTATTTCCTAAAATGTCATCTAAAGTAGCACCAATAGCATTTAAGCTGAATTCATCACATTCTGACATCCTTTGTTGGTGCTCTGAATATAACTCTTGTGCTGCATCTAAACTGTCTGGTGTGCATCCAGCACTTTGAAATAATGAAAACAGTGCTTCTCTTTTCAATCCATCCACAAGGAAATCTTTGACTTGGGAAATTTGCTCTGGATAGAAATGATTTAACCAATACCATTGTTCCCTTGCTTTCTCCAGAGCTTCTTTCCATTCAGATAAAGCTTTTCTCAGTTCTAACTCCTCATCTGCAAGGCTCTTTTTCTCCTGAGACATGACATGCCCTACATGATAACAGGGATGCCCAGTAGAAACCAACTGTTCGTACAGTCCTGCTATTGCTACAGCACAATCAACCAACTCAGTAAACTTACTCAGCTCAGATTTAAGACTTATGTCTTGTTCGGTAGATTCTGTGTTCACTAACAGTAAAGCTCTGCTTCTGTAATCATTCAATTCATTTGAATTCAATAGTTTCTCTCCTTTGTCTGCTCTGTACTTTAACACAACATGAACTTTACTCCTGCTCATTATTGTGAATGAAAAGCTTGCCTTATGATCACTTATCAATGCTTTTACAATATCTTTGGTCACTTCACCTCTGTTGGCTACATTGTGGTATAGAGATCGCAGGCCATGCAGATTAGTATTACACTCCCTGAGTTTGTTGTCTAACTTTGTTAGTTCATTTGTTTCAATTGACTTCTGAACAGTCTGTAGAAATTCTAGTACTGAATGCTCCAAGGAACATTCAATTAATGGTCTCAGAAACCTCCGTACATCAATGAGAGATGAAACTGTTACTTCCTGCACTGACTGTTCAGAGTGTTCTTCAACTGCATCAATCAAATTCCGAAGATCTTCATGTTTTATTTCTTCAATAAAGTCAAGAAGGTGTGTTGATTCAGAAAATTCTTTGAGAACATCAACAATGTGCCGGTCCATCAGTTTGTCTATTTCTTGAAAGGTTTCACTTGCAGTAATTAGTGATTCCAAGGTGTCTTTATGTGTTTCAATTGCACTAAATGCTGATACTGCTGTGGTAAACTTGTTATCTTTTGTAGCATCAAGTTTCAGTACCTTCAGAGAACGTTTCAGTACGTCTGTCTTGTCAATGTACATTTTGTAGTCACAGGCTATCTGTAGCGCATCCTTCACAGGCTGTGGAACAAAGCTGTCCATTACTTTCTCAGCTATTTGTATTTCACATTCAAGGTCTTTAATTGATATAATGTGAATATCTGCAATAGGAGTGTTTCTGTCACTGCTTAATCTTTTCCAGTATGTCTCAAATGTTCTTTTTGTACTTTCCATCAGATCACATACCGTTGTTACAAACATCGAACCATCGCCTTCTGAAACTGAGCCAGTACTGAGCGACTTTCTGTACATTTTCAAGAAGACTTTTGATTCCCAAAGATATCTGTCCATTTTGCTTATGTGTAACATGCTTTTGAAGACCTGAAAGAAAGACCTATCCACAATGCTTTTCATGGTAATATTCAGTCCTATCTCAAAGTCCTTTGCCTTCCCTAGCATTGTTTTCATCAGTTGTTGAAGAGGAGGTGTCTGTATGGGTACACTCTCAGTCATTTTAACGAAAACTTCTAAGACACATTTCACTTCAATATCAGTTTCTTCTACTTCATCTAGATACTCCTTCATGCTTTTGGGTATACGGCCATGCTTCTCCAAAGGATCAAGAAATGTTAGGGCAATGTAATCATCTTTTTTGCACAGATCATTGAGCTTTCTGATAACATGGAGTTCTATCTGTCCATCTCGAAACTGTTTGAAGTATTTATCTCTACATGTCAAAATGGATTTTAAGGATTTGTTGTTTCTGAACAACTGGTACTCAGAGTGCCTGCAAGCACAACAACATAGTCTCCAATGTTGCAAGATGATGTACAACATATCATCAGAGTTCTCGTGTATTATCCGTCCAAGTGTGTCAATTCCAATTTGAATTGTCTTCATTCTGCAAATATGACAAAATAATTACAATACTATCTTATTCCACTTACAGGACTAAAACAAAGTTGTGTGACAGAAGCATCCAGACTATGCATAACTCAGTTTCTGTTTTATACTCATATGTATTAGTTCCACTTTTTATATATCGGGAATTATTGTATTAAATTCTCACTTGTGACTACAATAAATGAATATGGTCCCTAAAAAGTTGTTAATTTTTCACTGGCAGACAATAAATTAACCATCATCAAATAGTTACTGTTTTCTGTTGAACAGTATGAGAAGAACCAGGGTAAGAGAAAACATGTCATTTTGAGACTTCAAAATTAACATTAATTACAGATTTGGATATAATGACCAAACACTGAAACATATTTCATGAAAAAGAATGCAGTTCACTTTCATCCAGTACAGAATGATGCATTTTTAAAAATTTTATACAGATGAATGCCCTTAATGGTGAGTGCTAGACATAAGGTTCTCAGATAATTCATTCTATCTTATATCTACCAATGCACTATAAGTTCCAAATGTCAGTGCAAGAGAATTTTCATTCCTGAATATAGACTGACAACAAAAACAGCAACTCAAGAGTAAATAGAAGCTATTGAACAAAGATCATCATCTTGCACTTGCTGGAGGAACTGTTGTAAGATCAAGGGCAATTAGGTACAGTACCTCCCACAATTCTCTAATCATGAAACTGAAAAATTAGGGTACACCATAGTTCAGGTAAAGGTGCATCATTCCTGGTGTCAGCTATAGCTAAAGGAGTACCAAGGTAACCTTTAGTTATAAATACCAGTGATACACAATACAGTAACAGTGTCAGTAAAGCTTTCAAAAAAGGTTTTAATTCAAAACTGCCACTTTAGTGACAAGAACGTTGACTGATGCAGTTCTCTATTTCCAGCTTGTAATAGATGTTCCCATCTTTGCTTTTTCAGTAAACAATTGACTTGCCTTTTGCATATATTTTTGACAATTGTCACTGGCTGGGTAGTATATGCTCAGTCTTAAGAAACTGAAGAAAATACCCATTCCATTAATGCTCTAGACTAAAGGGCAAATAACTGAGAAAGCAACAATTACCAGCATTCATAAAAATCTATAATCTAACATATTCCAGATTTGGTGTAGGGGAGCAGCAGCACATGTCTCCTTAATGTTCCAGTATCCCAAACTGCATCATTTGATAAAATGGCGTGAAAGGTTGCATTTTATTATTTCTCTCAGTACTTGTTTGACAAACTACTGAACTCGAACTATCTTTAGAAAGCCCTCCAAACTTACAATACTTAGTGTCAATGAAAAATATTGCAACCCTGCAAACACACACTGACATGTGTCTTTGATAGCCACAATATTGATTCCTATTCAGGGTCAAATTTGTCCTTAAACCTTTTGCAGTACGTCCTCAGGAATTTGGACCATTGCTATTTGTATTTTACTTACATTTTCAAATGCATATCACACATTGAATTGTACATTGTCTTAATGCTGAAAATCATTAACACTATGTGCCTTAGAAGCTATTTATGTTTTTCATGTAACGCCACCAGATATCAAACAGGTAATACATAATTGGGATTTTTGTTTGTGCACAGCTTCCTGAAAGAATATCTACTGGGGTAATATGCTTTTGAGGTATGGTCCAGACATCATCCCCCATATGAATGCATGGTATTCCACATACATCAGTAGAAATTATACATTGCATCATGTCTACAACTGTCATGTTATCCACACTGAAACAAGTACCTATGTAATAACAGTGTAAATATATATTACTTACCCTGGATAAGAGTAATCTGATGCAGTCAGTAGATTCTGAAGTATCTCCACAATATAGCGTCCTCTGCCCAGGTCAACTGTTAATTCTTCCAGATGAGTAAAAAAGAGGTCATCTACCATGAAACCCTTTTCAAGACACTTTTGCAAAACAAGTTCTACATCCATGGTGGACAGTGTTTGGAAAACCATTTCTTTCAGTTTGCTGGTTAGACTCGTGTCTTGACTTATTTTCTTCATCCTTAAAAGTTCACCCAGGCTCACATACATCTCTTTCAAATAATCTGCTGGTTTTTCTTTTCTGTTTAAGCGTTTGATTACATTTTCCATCCACAAACAAGCACTTTCAGATATCACTGATTGTTTAAGAATCCACTTGTCCATCATTTTCAGATAATAGCCATGCAATTGTTCACATGGTGACCTACTGATGGTTGTCATCAATGTCTCTTTTTCATCTGTCTGTAGAAAGAGTGCTTTGGACATCAAAATGTCCCCCAGTGAGTCATCAGTTAGTGTTGTGTGGTCACCCAAAGACTTCATCATACTTAGTGTAACGTTTGTGAGATCTGTTGAATACATGTGCACAACACCTGGATGTTTGGATACCATCTCGCACACATGTCTCAGCCTATTCCAGTTTTGGCTGGATTTGATTCCTTTGATCTCAATCATAACTGAATTTGATATCAACTTCTGAATCCTGTCAATCAGATTTGGGTATTTCTCAAAATCAAATTTAAGAACATGAAACACACTGATATGTTCCAAGAACAAATCAAATAGTTGAAAAGCAGACCTAGAATCAGTGTTCTCCTTTGAAACAACATCAGCCATTTTGTGAAATAGTTCTTCATGTAAGTCAAAATCTGCATCAGTGTCACGTGAAGCAAATGTGAATTTGTTGTCCTTCAGTAGGGATACAAAATATGAACATGGGAACAAATGGAAACAGTACTTCGTCATCACAAGGACACAGGCTGTTTCTGGAAAGGCAGCCCAGCAAGCTCTGTTTGCAGAACATTGCAAAACTGAAAGCTGTGATCTTGACAATTCATCTGGTTTGAACATTACAAAACTTGAAAGTACACTTAATGGGGACCCCAAACATGTCACAAGTGTCTGATGATGCATGTCCCACTTACCTATCAAGTAAGCAAGTATAGCCAGTATCTTTGGCTCTTTCACATGTTTTTCCAACAGAGAGGCAAATCTTGAGAATATGTCAACTTTTTTGTGCACATCAAAGTTTGCTAGTTTACATATGTTGTCAACTTCAGTCATCAATCCTCCTATTGATGCATTGTATCTTCCTGAAGCAATGTCATGCAAGTGTGATGAGAAACATTCTGTTACAATTGAAAATCCTATTGAGGTCCTTATACGAGAAGTCACATGTGGGCAAGGTGTAAAGTTTTTATCTCGGTATGATGGCGTCATCACATCAAATAATTGGTAGATATCAAAACCATAGTAAAATGTTGTATCAGGTGGACACTGAATTTGCTTTGAAAACCACAACTTTAGCTCCTTGTCATATTTCATCCTCACATGGTTTCCCTTTCTGTCTCCACTAAATTTATATTCCATCTTGATTGTATGTGCGGCATACTCTTCCGGCACATAGAGTATGACTTCTGTTGAAGATACCTAAAAGATAAATAAATACTTGCATTATTGGCAAAATACAAATTGCAGAGCTTTTATAAAATGGGTTATTGTGGCAAACAATAGGTATGGGACTTTAAAATCACTCATAAAATATTTTGGATCCCAATCTGTATGTTTCATTTGATCTGTCTTATACATGTGTAATATATGTGATGAAATAAACAGGATTATTAAGATAATGTTTGTGTAAAAAGCAGAACAAGCCAGTCATTGGGTCTGTATATTTTCATAATACTGGCGACACAAAAACTCTGTCCTGAGTTAGTTAATTAATAGCTGGGCAAAACAATGTGCTCTGTGGTCAAAATGTACTGCCGCTCAGCTTGCTGGCTAAAACAAAAGGGCCTTCCTTGGGCATGAGAAGAAGCAATAAGGGCAGCATCTTGGGTGATTTCAAAGTAATTAATTAGGCAATTAAACTAATCTTAAGCAAACATATCGAGTACATATGTGGAATTAACAGAGAAGAGACATACTAAATAAATTCTTATCAATTATGTTTATAAAAGTTTTCCGAGCCCTGACAGAATTTGCTGAAGTTAATTTGAGCACAGACGTGTGACTGATGGCACTTTACATTTGTATATAAATTAGTAAAATGCTTTTGTGATTTCCATGAGTACATTCATGAGTTCATGTTGTTCAATAGTTGTTTGAATTTCTAAAAACATCAAACAAAGGATATGTGTTACCTCGATTCAAGTGCAGTATTTCAAACAAAAGACATCCATTTCTATCAATTTATACCAATAGTTAAATGGTTTACCTACTTAAATTATAAAATGTTCACTCACATCTTTCAAATTTCAACTCAAAGCTTAACAAATCCACTAAATGCTACAAGGGAACAGCAAACATTATAAGTTGTTCACTGGTCATGAGGGGGCCATGGGCTCATGTACCCTCGAGGTTTGTTTATGTTCCTCGAGCCCGCAGTGCAAGGGGAACATACACAAAATCTCGAGGGCACATGAGCCCATGGCCCCACCCGAACCCCGCTGAGGGACCAGTGAACAACATACTTATCTTACTGAACATCTTACTACCACGAAGCACCAGAAGAGTTTGGAATTTCCAGCGATGTACATTGAAAATAATACATCGCCTGAAAGTAGGGTACATTGAAAGTAGTAGAATAGCGCTTAGCCAATCAGAAAGCGACATTCATGTGAGAGATAAGATAATGATTAGTGAACTTCATGTCCCCTTAACCTTTACTAGACATCCAAAAATACTTTTGAAAGGAGTCTACTCTGAGATATATCCTTAAATATTCACATTGCTTTCATTTGTAACTCGCAAAGTCTAATTCAAAGAGAATAAACTACATGTGAACATCAAGCTACTTAATGATACAGGGTGTACAAAAACTTCTTGAACTAAATGAGGTGCTCCAATTGCTGGGAAAAAGAATGTGAACATTCAGCTTCTTTGATCCAGTGGATGTATGTTTACAAACATAAAGTACAAAGAGGCTATGATACACAGTGTGCTAACTTGACTTTCAACCTAATAAACTAAGACAGAAAAATAAAATTTTTCTAACCTTATGGTCATGACAGTTCTGTAGATATTTAGAAACAGAACCAGCACATGGTTGTAAAGATTTACTCCCAAAAATATGTGAAAATCAGCAGGGCGTGTGGGTGCTGCAGGCCCCCAACAGGGTCCAGGATCGATTGATTTGCAACTAAATCTGCAGATTCGCGAAAAATTGCCATCCCTGGTGTAATGTGGACAGTTCATATTATGAAAAGAAATGTGAGCTATGATCAGGTGGGTTAAAGGTCACATGCAACGTAAAACACAACTTTGTAGATTCTGGTACCTTTCGGTATGCACTTACCGGAACAAATCACAAAAAATGCCAATTCAACCTATAAAGTTGAAAAAATCGTGATGAAAAAAAAGCCTGCGAAATCGGAGTTCAAACATTTCACTAAATTCCCCCCAGCGCTGGGGGGAAAACTGGTTTCAACAGCTGTGCTGTGCTGCGTCCATAACGCATGCGCAGTAAATAGGTTCGGGGAGCTTGAAACAGTATGCATGCCCAGCGTCTGAAGTCGTGAGCAGTAGTCTAATCTTGTGTGTACACAAACAAGTAAATTATCTACTTGTTATGTAAAACAACTTGTTGATTGTGGTAAGCAGTCTCTGTCACAGACAAAGCTCAGTGTCTGGTTTATTCACACCTACATGTCTGTCTGCTAAAGACAACATGTAATACACAGCTTCAGTCACTGAACAATTTGAACTTAACACCTATCAGACTATTTGACATAAAGAAAATAAGTTGATTTATGACTCGTGCACCCGAGTCCTGTGTCTGCCACATTATGTAATTAGGCGCATGTGATACACATGACATGTTTTATGTCTGTGGGTTGCAACAAACTACGTTCATTTTTTTCGGATGACTGGATCTGACGGAAACTGGTGCAAACTTTTGTCAGTTTCAAGTCCTGCTTTGTAGTTGGACGAATGACAGATTCCAGCCACGCAGTAGTTTATCATCTCTACTGACATGATTTTTGATTGGATCGAGCACAAATTCAGAGAACATGTATTTTCAAAACCCAACATCTCTATATACATTCTTCATGGATAACGACTTCTTTTCGTGTATATGATTTTGTTTGACAACAGTATATGAATCCATACTGAAACGACGCATCAAGTACACAAAAAGAAGTTGTTATCCATAAAGAATCTTACTTTCTTGTCACTGGCTTTACTTCTAAAATGCCCATCAAACAGATCATCTTTCTGTACATACAATGAACCCTCAGCATATCAGCAAATGAAACAGCCAATCGGAAGCCATCGTTACACTTGAGTGCATATCCACCCGCTATGACTGGGTTCGGTCTCCCGAGAGCTTCGTTTCGGGGGAAGTAAGCCCAAGTACAAAATATTGCACTTTTGAATCGCGATTGTACGCTTATAATTTTGTTTATTTGTTTTTTTCAAAGCAGCAATGTATATTATATGTCATGAATAAGTGACAAATGTGTTTTAATTATGTTTGATTTTTTGGTTGCATGTGACCTTTAAACAAACTTTCCTTAGCATGACATCAATCTGACATCAATTTGTGCTCATTACTGTTTTCTAATAAAATGTCAACAGAGGTATGCATAAACCCTTACAGTCAACAGAAGGTTTAAAATGATGATTACATTTACACATGTCAATAAGGCATTTAGAAGAGATACC